>NW_019154104.1:21068422-21113318 GCF_002288905.1 Enhydra lutris kenyoni | reverse complement strand
AAGGAAGGAAGGAAGGAAGGAAGGAAGGAAGGAAGGAAGGAAGGAAGGAAGGAAGGAAGGAAGGAAGGAAGGAAAGAAGGGAGAGAGAGAAAGAAAGAAAGAAAAGGGAAGGGTGGGCCACGGCATCAAGCGAGAGATAAAGTAACATAAGAACCAAAGCGAGCATGTTACCCCGAGCAAGCTACTGGTCTTTGAAACTACATAAAGTGGTCTTTGGGAATAGTGCACCCAGGCATCTCTCTGGATGACTGGATGGTTTCAGCATTATAGAGGGAAGAATTCATAAGGAGATTCTCTCACAACATGCTTCTTCTTCCACAGGCTTTGTCCCTCACTCTCAAGCTTGGAAGCACCATATGAAATAGTCTCAGGAATATCTGATTCCATTCACTGATAGCACGGATCATTTTTTGATGGAGGTTCCAGGGCCAAAGCTAGGCCCTACCAGGATCAGTTTCCATCTTTGTCCCACGAGATGCATCAAGTCTCTGGAAACCAATCCTTTCTCTCTGGCGTTGGATTGAAGCTCTTCAGTCCCTGGTCTCAGAGCCCTGCCTGCAAGGCTGGGGCAGGTCTTGGTGGAGGCTTCTCTCACAGCCCAGAGTCTGGTCAAGTTCACCTTCATATTCTCTAGAAATGCCCAGATCCAGGAGGGAAGTTGGTGGCACAGGCAGGAGAACAGCCCTGTGAGTCAGACAGAATGGTGAGGAGAGGGGAGGATGGAAATGATCACCAGGCAGCAATGTTGGTGGCTGTGGTATTTTTTTTTTTAATGCCTGCAAATTCTTTGATCCTCCTCTTTTCAAGAGGTAGAGGCCATTCCCCAACCACTGAATGTGGGCTGGACTTCACTTGTTTTAACAAATAACCATAAAAGAGGAAGTAACAATATGCAACTTTGGAATTCTAAAAAGACAACTCAAGTTTCCGTTTGGTTTCTCCCTCCCTCTGCCCAACCCTCCCTGCTTCCCTCCCCCCACCTTACTCTGGATAAAGTCAGCGGCTGCATTACAAGATGCCCAATGGAAAGGCCCACATGGCAAGGAACTGAGAACAGCCTCTGGCCAACAACCCAGCAGAGAACTGAGGCCCTCAGTCTAACAGCCTAAGATGAATGCAGATGAATGAAGGCCTATCCACAACATGTGAGCAAGCCCAGAAGTGACTCCTTCAGCCTCAGCCAAGCCTCAAACATCCAACGTCCAGCCACCATCTCAAGAAAGAGCATGTGCCAATGAAAATGTCTATGCTACCCAAAGCAATCTACACGTTTAATGCAACCCCTATCAAAATCCCATCAAGTTTTTTCAAAGAAATAGAAAAAATAATCCCAAAATTTACATGGAACCAGGAAAGACCTCGAATAGCCAGAGGAATATTGAAAAAGAAAGCGAAATTTTGTGGCATCACAATTCCAGACTTCAAGCTCTATTACAAAGCTGTCATCATCAAGACAGTGTGGTACTGGCACAAAAACAGACACATAGATCAATGGAACAGAATAGAGAGCCCAGAAATAGACCCTCAACTCTATGGTCAACTAATCTTCGACAAAGCAGGAAAGAATGTCCAATGGAAAAAAGACAGTCTCTTCAACAAATGGTGTTTGATAAATTGGACAGTCACATGCAGAAAAATGAAACGAGACCATTTCCTTATACCACACACGAAAATAGACTCGAAATGGATGAAGGACCTCAATGTGAGACAGGAATCCATCAAAATCCTTGAGGAGAACACAGGCAACAACCTCTTCGACCTCAGCCACAGCAACTTCTTCCTAGGAACATCGCCAAAGGCAAGGGAAACAAGGGAAAAATGAACTATTGGGACTTCATCAAGATCAAAAGCTTTTGCACAGCAAAGGAAACAGTTAATAAAACCAAAAGACAACTGACAGAATGGGAGAAGATATTTGCAAACGACATATCAGATAAAGGGCTAGTATCCAAAATCTATATAGAACTTATCAAACTCAACACCCAAAGAAGAAATAATCCAATCAAGAAATGGGCAGAGGACATGAACAGACATTTCTGCAAAGAAGACATCCAGATGGCCAAAAGACACATGAAAAAGTGCTCCATATCACTCGGCATCAGGGAAATACAAATCAAAACCACAATGAGATACCACCTCACACCAGCCAGAATGGCTAAAATTAACAAGTCAGGGAATGACAGATGCTGGCGAGGATGTGGAGAAAGGGGAACCCTCTTACACTGTTGGTGGGAATGCAAGCTGGTGCAACCACTCTGGAAAACAGCTTGGAGGTTCCTCAAAAAGTTGAAAATAGAGCTACCCTATGACCCAGCAATCGCACTACTGGGTATTTACCCTAAAGATACAAATGTAGTGATCCAAAGGGGCACGTGCACCCGAATGTTTATAGCATCAATATCCACAATAGCCAAACTATGGAAAAAACCTAGATGTCCATCAACAGATGAATGGACAAAGAAGAAGTAGTATATATATATATATACAATGGAATACTATGCAGCCTTCAAAAGAAATGAAATCTTGCCATTTGCAACGTGGATGGAACTAGAGGGTATTATGCTAGTGAAATAAGTCAATCAGAGAAAGACAATTATCATATGATCTCCCTGATATGAGGAAGTGGAGAGGCAATGTGGGGGCCTTGGGGGTAGGAAAAGAATAAATGAAACAAGATGGGATCAGGAGGGAGACAAACCATAAGAGACTCTTAATCTCACAAAACAAACTGAGGGTTGCTGGGGGGATAGGGGTAGAGATAGGGTGGTGGGGTTATGGACACTGGGGAAGGTATGTGCTATGGTGAGTGCTGTGAAGTGTATAAACCTGGAGATTCACAGACCTGTACCCCTGGAGCTAATAATACATTATATGTAAATAAAAAATAATTTAAAAAAAAAGAAAGAAAGAGCATGTGCCAAAACCATGCAGCTAAGCCGTTCCCAGATTCCTGACCCTCAGAAACTATGAGCTAATGTTTGTTGCTCTAAGCTGCTAAGTTTGGGAGCAATTTGTTACACAGCAAGAGATAACTAATAAACTGGAAAAGGAGGAAAAGTAAGCGGCCGGGGGGAAGGCTCTAGAAAAGCCAGACATTTGATAGGACTACTGCCTAGGCAGGACCCCAGCCACAGTGAGGCCCAGGGCTGAATAATAAAGGCAGAAGTAGGGTTTGGGATTTTATCTCATTTCCTCTTCTCCAAGGAGAGTCTTGTTTTTTAAATAAATCTTCTTTAAAAGAGCTAAGAGCAGGAACAAAGACAACTTAAGGGATTATGTAGGGATGACTACAAAAAGAAATGAATAGGTGTGAAAACTCACAACACAATGGGAGTGCATCCACAGCTTCCTGCTGGCACGTGTGGACCAAAGAGCCCTTCTCCACCGTACAAGCTGCTGCCTTTGGCCTCTCATCTTGTCCTCTACTCCTTTGTCTCACCCTCACCCTGTTCCACCCTCCTTCCACCTTCCTGAGTCCACTTCTCACCTCCAACAACCTTTCTGATCAGGTTCCCTGGAACGAGTCCCCCATTTTAGAAAATCAGGGACTTCCTGGAAGTTCACTAGACTATATGAGCAGAGCAACAACCTATAGCCAGTATTTTGGCCAAAGGGAGCAGTGCTCGCATAGCTAAATGATTGTTACTCCTAGCGTTTTCAAGTAAGCACCTTTCTAGTCATGGTTTCATTTGATGAAACTATTGATTTCATTGTTGCAGGGACAGCAACCCTGTGAGGTAGACAGGACAGGTATAAATATTTCTGATTCATAGGCGAGGAAACTGCCGCTCAGAGTGGCTAAGGCAGCCAGCAAGAAGTGGAGACAGGCTAGGTTGGCATCCATGTCTTCACCCACTAGTCCTCTGGACCCTTTATTTCACCCTGCCGTCTCTCACTATGTGGTGGTGTTCCAAGATGGCTGACCCAAATGCAGCTGCCCAGCATCATTTCAGCTTCTTACTTTGAGATGTTAAATATAACAGCATTTCCCCCTTTTATTCACAAGAAGTTGGCTAAGGCACAGTAATGTTGGTCACTGAATTTCTCTGTACCTCTGCCTCCTCAGTTTGTACCACCCAAACTTGAACTAGCTCTCCCCTAAGGCCTTTTGGGCTTCAGTGTTCCATACCTCAAGCAAAATCTCTCAGAAAGCCGGGCTTCCTCACATGACACAAGGTGTCAAGTCCTCACCATCTCTCAGTGATGAATCCTGGAAATCCCTGGGGAAGAATGGCCCAGGAGTAAGCCAGTCCATCCCACACAAAGGGGCCCTAGAGGTTGCCAGAAGTGAGCCAGGATCCTCTGGTGGGATTACTGGGCTTTGGCTCCTAAGAATCTCAACAGAGGTCCTCGACCTCACTAGCTACAGCTCCTCTGCCAGGGGCTACAGAAGAAAGGAATCATTCCCCTCTTCCCTCCTCACCATCCCACTCAGTCCTACTGGCCAGTTATTCCTGCATGGAGCCGGCTGTCCAAGTCCTCCCTAGAGCTACCCTGAGTGGACTGCCCCTCATCAGCTCTCCTGGCAAAGCCTCTGAGAGAAGCACAAAAAGATGTCTGGCAACCAGAGCCAATTTCATAACAGGCCCAGACACCTCCATTACACTGTCAAGTCAAGAAAGGACAGGAGTGTTCCTTTTTCACTTTATTTAGGAGAGGAAAAAAAGAGCAGACAGACAGAGTCCCCCTCCTCGCATTCACCAGACTGTGTTGCAGTCATGACACCCATCACGCTTATCCTCCACCCTAAAGCCCCAAAAGAGACTCACCGACTCCTCCCAACCCTCTTCCCTCTTCACCTCCCAATTGTCCTGAGTCACTAGCTCACTCTCCAAATCGAGATGGCAGGAGAATGGAAAGTGAAGATGGTGGTGGTGACAGCTAGCCTCCCCTGATGCCTCCTACCAAAGCCCCTTGAGCCCCCAAGGTCCTCAATGTCCTTCAACACTCTCAGCAAGAAGGAAACAAGAATCACACTGAACCAACACTACTCAAAGGAGAAACATCCCTGGGCTCCATGGGATTACATTAAAACCCAGCACAGTCTGCCCTCTGCATTTGCTTCCAACCTCCAGCGCAAAGGCACTACCAGCTCTGCACTCCTCCTGCATCTTTGGTCACTCGGTCCAGCTCATAGATCATTTTCCACCAGCCAAATTCTCATTCAAGATTAATCTGCCTTCCCTTATAATCAAACAAACATTTATCCAACAAATTCATGAATAAGATTGATCTCACTGTTTACTTAGAAAGCTAGAAGAGTTGATTTTACATGGGCTTTATTTTTTCCTCCGGATAAATTAGTGAGTTGAGATAGTACAAGAGAAAGCAAATCAATGGCTATTTCCAGGTATCAGCATCTGTCTTCAGATTTAATAGAAATGATGCTTTAAGACAAGTAGTTTATTCAGGATAATAACACCCATCGATGTTAGAGTACCACAGCAGGAGAGATTTTGCTGGTAGTTTGTAAATGTGGACCAGAGCCTCATAACTGTTGGAAGACTCACAAAGCCCTTCTGGATAAGGGGCAGTCAACTCTATTCCATAACCAGGAAAATGGAATGAGCATCTCTGATATGGCTCTGGTTCACCTGAAGGATAGGAATAAAAGAACTAAGAATACGTCACCATAAACCTAACTTCCCTTCAGAGAGAGCTAAATTTGTGGCACAGATGCCACTTTTCCATCCCATACTCACAGCAGACATCACCAATCAATTCAACATTCTCTTCCAAGCCTCACAGCTGAGACCTTTGGATCCTTCTTACCCCCGCCCTCCAAGCAACCTTTACCAAGCTGAGTTTTCATATAAAAGGAAAAGAGTGGCTTCCTCTGAGCCAGAAGCTGATAAGCTTAATAGGTTAAAAGCCTCCTGTGAGAATTAAGGATTCAAGCCTTAAGCAGTTCACCAGTCAAATATTTAACTCCTGTTTCCCTTTCTCAGAGTCAGAGCCCCATCCAAACAACTAGGACCACTAACCAGACCATGGCCATGTTTGCTGGTTGGATGAAGAGGCTGTATTCCCACAGCCACATACTTCTGTTTTCACAGAAAATGATCTGAAAGATCCTTTCTAATGAGATTTTTTTAAAAAAAATAGTGGTTAATAGTTTTTAAAACTCCTCCAGCCCTCCTGCGGTATCAACCCACCCCTCCTTAAGTAATTCCTCTGTGTCTCATTGCCTGTGGCGAGAACTAAGCTCCTTAGCATTACAAGCCTCTTTGCTGTCTGGTCACAACTACCTTTTTTAGATTCATCTTCTTTCATGACCACTGACCCAACTGCCACTACAACCCATGCAACAGCCACACAGAAAAACACTTGCCAAGTTCCTCCCTCTCCCCACCCCATCCCACCCCCAAAACCTGCTCTTCTTACACTTCACACTTCCACACACAAAGGTCTCTCTGTCCTATCCCTCAGCTCCCACTCACAGCCTAACCTGTCAAGCAGATGGTCTACACTCCAGCTACATAAAGTGGGGTCCATGAACCAGCAGCCTGAGCATCACCTGGGAGCTTGTTAGAAACACCCACTCCTGACCTATGAACCTAAATCTGCATTTTAACAAGATCCCCAGGTGAGTCGTGTGCACAGTGAATTTTGAGATGCCCTGCCCTAAATCCACCCCTTCTCTTTCTGGGATCCCCACTCAGTCTTCATTCTCTTTAATCTGACTTCTCTCCCCGGCCTTCCACCAAAACAACTCTCACTGAATGAGGGAAACTAGTAATTCATATAAGAAAAAAAGAATCAGGGGCGCCTGGGTGGCTCAGTGGGTTAAGCTGCTGCCTTCGGCTCAGGTCATGATCCCAGGTCCTGGGTTCAAGCCCCGCATCGGGCTTTCTGCTCAGCGGGGAGCCTGCTTCCTCCTCTCTCTCTGCCTGCCTCTCTGCCTGCTTGTGATTTCTCTCTGTCAAATAAATAAATAAAATCTTTAAAAAAAAAAAAAAAAGAAAAAAAGAATCAATGAAATACCACTTCCACCTTTTGCCTACCTTTGGAATTTGTATTCATCCTTCAAGCCCAGCCCCCTTCTGTAAAGACCAAAGCGGACAAGGAAACCCAAGTGCCGAGAGGCTGGGGGCACTGCCGAACCACAGCCAGCGCATACTCTCAGCACCCACACTAGGCCACTTTGAGTGATGTTAGGAAGGATGCCCATGATCTCCCATAGAAGGCCCTTGCAGCCACAGTCAGAGGCAGAGCTCCAAGGCTGGAAGAGGAATGGCGAGTCTAATGTTGCTTTGTGGCCAAGGCCCCATGCCGGCTGATCAAATCAGGTTCCCTTGTTCTGGTTCCTATCCACTGCCGTGTACACTGCCTAATCTCCCAACCCCTTCCCAAGCAGCCCCACTTCTCTCACGCTCCTTGCCTTGAGGTGGAAGTTCTTCTTTTCCTTTGGGGCACAAGGACTTCAGAGAGGAAAGAGTCACTGGTCTCCCCCTGTCCCCACGCCAAAGCAAAGCCACTGTGGTGATCCTGCAGCTTTCCCACCTCAGAGCCCGTAAGAATCACCAGGGAAGATGCAGGTCCTGACAGGGGTGGGAGTCCTGGGGCCACACTTGGGGACCCCCTGCCTCCTAGACTCTCCTCAAGGCTCCTGCACATCAGCAAACCATGCCACGATGCTGGAATATGGGATCACAGGCAAGTCCACCAGGTACTCTGATCCTGAGTCCGCCTTGGTCGAATGAGGCTCCAGAACCTTTCCTGCCCACCTCATCCTTCAATTGTGAGGATCACAGCAATAGGGTATGTGCTACTGCTTTGCTAAACTGGAAAACAGCAAGGTTTTACCACTCTTCTGCTTTGTTTTGGCACCAACCAACAGCCTCTATTCTCATTCCCAGAAATTCTGCATTTCTCTCAACCTCATAGCCTACTGTTGACATACTCTTAAGTGTTTCAGACAGTCCTGTGATTGTTGGATGCAAAAGACATCAATTCATACTGGCCGGTGTCCAGGCATAAGCTACATCTCCCAGATAGCAGTTCTGTGTGCCAGAGACCCATGGGTCCCGCACATATACAGGAGGCCCTCGCTTCCTCTCAGGGGCTGCAGACAGGCAACATACACTGTCTCCCCAAGATAAGGCCCCTTAGACAACGAAGTGCTCAGAAAGTTTCTTTTGTGTCAATAAGAGCAAACCCAAGTGTCCACCCCAGTGTTAGGAGAGAGTTAAGGTGGCATTTCCATTGTGTTGTTAGGAACCACTGAGTGTCTTTGCAGGCTAACTAAACTGCCCTCTTGCAATGATGAATGAATTAGCCCCAGAACAAGCATTGCTTTCCACCATTTTCTATTTTACCATCTATTTAACTATCTTAAGAGGAGAACAGGGGAGCCCACACCAGAAGGGCACAGCTCATCAGAGGCAGGGTCACCATTACTGAGTGCCCCAGCACTTCCTTCCCTCCTTGGAAGCTCCGACTGCAACTCCTTACCACGCACCACCCTCCCTGTGCTGCTTCTTGCACACTTGTATCCAGAGACTCCACGTCCGTCCTTGAAGTCACAACTGTGCACATATCTTCAGACCCCCTCTCTCTTTAAGTCCAAGCCTTGCCTGCCTGTGCCTATACCCCAGTCATGGTGCTGACCAGCCTCCTTTGAAATGGCCACCACAAATCTTGGCAGTACCTCCATATCTCCCTGGGCAAACCACTCTCCCACACCTTTCCATTTTCTCCAGTCTCCCAGAGCTTGTATCACTTCCTCACACTCTCCTTATTTCATTGAAAAAATACATTTGTCATCAAAATAGAATGATCTCATCTTCTCCATGCACATCCCCCCAGCAGCCCCTTGCACCTGTGCCCCTCCTATTATCAGAAACAAACTCTCCCAGCTCCTACCCAAGGCTAATCCCCCAATTGTGCCTGGATCCCAAACTCTCACACCTCCTTGAGAACTCTGTTCCTGCTGTTCTTTCCTCTGGCATCCGTTTCTCTCTCTAGTCAACAGTTCTGCTGGCATACAAACACGTTGTAAGAGCTCCCGTCTTTCAAAGAGATCTTTCCTGACTGAGCATCCCTTCTACCAAGGACCCAATTTCTGTTCCTCTTTTCAGCCTGACTCCTCAAAAGGGCCAGCACCCTCCATCCCCTTTCTGCACTCTCCTGTCCTCCTTCCACCTTCCCAGCTATCCCTTATTAATCTCCTTTGCTGGAATCCCCTCTTCTTTCTAACTCTAGACTCTTATTTTTATCTGGTTAAACTCACTTGCCCCCAAATATCATCTACACACTTGTAATTCTCAAATTGATCTCTCCAGCACAGACCTGTGCCCTGAGTTCCACACTCACGTATCCACCTGCCATGGTGGCTGGGAACTCAAAGACTAAAAGTAAGAAAGATCCAAGATGGCGGAGGATCACTGTGGAAAAACCTCCATCTCAAGAGGGGTGGGGACCCTAAAGCCAGGAGGGGAGCCTGCAGTTGGGGGGAGCTAGAGTATCTTCATGGAGCTGGGAGGTAGAACTCATAGCAAGCAGGGAAGCTGATGACACCAGCTTTCAGAACTCCCAGGATGCATGTGGGATCATGAATAAGTAAAGAGGTGATCACAGGTTCTAGAAATCGTGAGAACAGAGAGGAGAGATGAAGTGAGAAGAGGAAGAACGAGTAAATCCGGGGTGAAGGACATGGGGTGTGGAGGGAGACGGGAGACAAAGAAGGAAGCAGGAAGGAATGGGTAAGAGAATGAAAATAAGAACCCAGAAAAGAGATCTGGGTTCTTACATATTCAGGAGACACAACAAGAATTCTGGCTGAATTCTTAAAAAGATGTAGAAACTCAACTCTCTGAGTCTTCCCTAGAAGAGCATTCAGCACTATGACTGCGAACAGTTCCCATTTATCAATCTGCTTCCTGAGCGCTGGACGCTTTGAACACACGTCCTCCTCTAATGCTTGAAATAACTCGTGACCCAGGTGTCACTGTCCCCATTTTACAGAAGCTGAAGCTCAGAGTAGGGGAGAATATACTCAAGATGTCCTAGCGAACAGTTGGCAGAAGCACAACGCACGGCTGCCTCGTATCCCAACATCCGTGCCAACAACTACCACACCACTGAGTCACAGGAGACAGACCATGGAGAGACCTTTCTCCTCTTACAAGGAGGCTGAGGGGCCAATGGGTGACCCTCGAGGGAGCACTGGGCCTTCTGAGCGTCTGGGGGCTTCTCCAGTCAGAGGGCTGCCCTCCTGTGCTAAGGTCCTGCTTTCCTCTCCACGACCTCACCCCCTGTTCACACTCCAGCTGGGGAGTGGGAGGGGAATCGGAGCAGTCAGCAGGGGGGGTGAGGATCTGGGGGAAAGTGTCATCCCAGCCCCCACAGCTAATCCAGGGTCCTGGATTAAAGGCACTCCTGAATTACCCCAGGGCAAAATCAGGTCAAGGCCACCTCCAAACCCAACCCTCACAGAGCTAAAGGTGGGGAACTGGAAGAGCTTTAAGGCAAAGAAGCTAATTAGTCCTTAAAACCAAAAGGGGAGGTACAGAGCCTGCAGAGAGGGGATAGCTGGAGGAGGAGGTCCAAAGAGGAGAGCACTCAAGTTGGAGTCCAGAGCCTCAGGCCTCCGCACTCCTCAAGCTCTGAAATCTTGGCAGCGACTCTGTCTGTTTCCTCCTCTGTTGGGTCTGCTCTGAGGCCTGGCCTCTGCACCCGGCAGCCTCGGACAGAGTGGCGGTTGGGGCCAATGCCGCCCCCTGTGAATGGGCCCAGCCTGTGAGACAACGGAGCCTGATCTCTGCAAGTCCAGAGCTGGGTGACATCAAGGCTTCTCCGCAGGTGCGCCCTCCCCAGGGGCCCCGGGCGCCACATGGCAGACGCCTGGTCTAACCAAGCCCAGTCAGTTCTCCATCTGCCTCTCCAAGCAGAGGAAGAGACGGATGGATCTGGGCGGGTGGGGATTCACAGGGGCTGGGGGACAGAGAGGACAGGGGAGGCCTCGGCTCCCACAGCATAACCCATAATGGGGGGCAGGGTAGGGTACAAACTGCCATCTCTCTTTCCCAAACCCCTGGAATAGTGCCTGGAATTTCTACCACTGAACTGACCCCGTGGCTTAAAAACTTGACTTCCAAAAAGCCACAGTTAAAATGCAAAGCTAGTCTGTCAGACCAGCTAACTCCCTCACGGGTTCCTGACTCAGTCTCCTCAGAGCCTCTGACCGTCAGCACCACAGCAAGCCCGGGACCACCCAGGGCCAAATCCTTCTCCAAATACCTGAAGACACAGAGCCCCCAAAGGTGACCAGCCCAGAGCCATGGGGCAAGGGGGCAGCAAGGCCCCTTGAAGGTTGACCCGGGTCTCCTAGGTCTTTCTACGGCGTGGACTGGCTCCTGGGAGTGTAAGTCAGGTGGTCTGGAATCGTGGCGTCCTGCTCCTGGGGACGCCCCTGCTCCTGTTCAGCCACCACAGCAAAAAAGAGCCCCTGGGGCCTCGCCAGCTGACTCCTCCCTGACCCTGCCTTCCAGAAGGATGAATGCACATCAAAACCCTGGGGCTCAAATATTCCCGGGTGCTGTCCATTCTGCACCCACATCCCTTTTCCATGGCCTGGGTGCACCCCCAACGGGGATAACTCTAAAGGCTTTCACAGAAAAAGGACCCTCCTAAGAAACATTCCTCTGGACAAAAGGCAAGCAAACAGGGGGATGGAAGAAAAAGGTAGGTTTTTTCATTTGGTTAATGTCACATTCTCACCTAAATGGTATCGTGGAACTTGGAGTTCATCGGACTAATAAACCAGGTTGGATTTTGTTGTTTACCAAGATGGAGAATGAGTTTCTTTGGAAGCAGATCAACCAGATGATGTCTGGAGCCTTAAAATGAGGTAATGAGAGGCAAAGAAGCCCCAGGAGAAGACAAGTATCATGTCTGGGATTGAGAGGAAGCTCTTTCTCCCCTCTGGACAGACGCGCAGACACCTAGCACGGTCCCACAGAGCTGCCTGGCAGAGGGGAGCCCGGCCGGGGCAGCTGGCTCTTTGCAATGCCCCAGTCAGCCCTTGGTGGGAAATGTAGGCTCATTAGCATATTGGCTAAACCCACAGTGCCGACCGGCCAGTGGGTAACAGGACTCCCAGCCAGGATGGATTCTCCCAGGAGCCAGCAAGACTCTCGTTCCTACAACAACAAAAAAAAAGAGTATATTTTCACATTGGAGGTTGGGGGAGAGGAAACAAGACTGAACAGAAGCCCAGAGCTCTTGGTTTAAGAAGTGGGCGGGGGGTGATGCAGAAGGGCCCCCTCCCCAGTCGATGGTTAGAAAGGAACAAAAGAGCACCGGCTTTTGAAGTCAAAGAGACATGTGCATCTGCCAGGTTTCAGGCACGTCACTGCTTGTCATTCCTCCTCCTCTCTCCCTCAGCTGTAAAATGGGCCCAACATGCCAGGGTTGTTAGAGGAGGTGACAAGACTGGAGAACACATGATGGCGTGTGACTGGTCAGGGAGCGTGGTGTCCCTTCTCTCCTTTACAATACAAAACCCCATCTGGTCCAGAGGAAAAGCCCCAGGAGAAACCCTTTCCCAGTAAACCCTGGAACAAGACACAGAGACCTTCTGAGGGAGGAGGAGGGCTGTCCCAGTGACGGTGGGGTGACTCATTTGGCCAACCATCCTTAATTTCTCCGTTCATAGTTTGGGAGCCCTGGAGTGCTCTTCCCCCAAATGAGGCATGCAGCAGAAATGAGCTGTGATTAGCACAGCTCAGAGCCCAGAGGATGGGGGCAGGGGAGAGCGAGCTGCAGAGTTTCCTGGAATTAATGGAGAGGGAGCAGGAAGGGCAACTTGCTGTCTCAGAAGATCTCTCTCTGCGCCAATCACCAGGCAGGGACTTCTTTTTTAAAGCCAACCTTCTCAACCTCTGTAGGGCAAAATCAACTCTGAGAGCTGCCTGTGACGGACCTAATGTGCCATTAGAGGCAGGCCTGGGGTGTTTTCTGCAGGGCACACGGTGAAATTGCAAGCCAGTATGTAGGTGACGTAGGTGGCAGCATGAAACAGACACAGAACACTGCACCCTCCGCAGTTAGCACTGGGCCGCACAGTGCCGCCATACCGGATCTGCGGCAATGGTACAGTTGAAAGGCAGAGGAAGGAAACAGAGAATTCGACAGGGTTCGGTGAGACGGTGCCATAGGAGGCCCGGGTGCTGTGTAAATGTCCGCGTGGGCGGAGCGCAGGGGTGGGGGAGGAGGGGGTTGGAGGGCAGGGGTGGATCTAGAAGCTGGCATCGTATCGCTTTTCTCAGAAGGAAGATGGGTTATTCCTCTATCGAGGATTTCAATTCGGTGCCGGCAGGTGACCTTCTCCGTCCAGGGCTCTGCCACTTTGGGACATGCCCACAACAACACAAGTACCACTGAACATTTCAGGCAAATGATAAGCAAAAGCAAATGCACGAGAGATCTAGTGTCTAGCCCTGGCCCCGCCCCTGCTCTCCCCTCCCCTGCGATGCCGACTGGGTCACCTAACCCTGCTGAGTTTTGGCCCATGCACCTGCTAAGTGGGACAGTAACCCGGCCAGGCTGCTAGGAAAATAACCTGGAGAGCCTGGTGAAAATGCCAACCGTTCTTGGCCACCCAGAGAAGATGGCCCTACTCTTTGGACTCACAGTGCATCTTCCCCATGCACGGCTACACCTCTTTCAGCACTGGGAGCCAGCGAAGAACCCACCAATGAGAAGAAGCAGGGAGACATGAGCACGGGAGGTCGAAATTGGTGTGAGGACTCAGGAACCGTAATCTTGGAACCTCTTGATTCCTCTACATGGAAAACAGCTAAGCGTAAGCAGGCAGTGGGGCCAGAACAAGCTTGCACCCCCCTCCCCCAAACCAGGGCAATGGCCAGAATCTGAGCCCCCTCTCCTTGATTTTCCTCAACTCCATTCAGTGACTGGTAGGTCTAAAGGACACTTTTTCAAGTCATCTCACTCCAAAGTGATGAAAAAGACACTCATTGATTTGATCCCAAATTTCAGTCTCTTAGATACAAAGCTGTCTGGGGCCAACCAGCCTCTCAGGATAGCCCAAACTCCTCCTCAAATGTGTTACAAACCCGGAGATACTAGAAGACGGTTTCAGAATAATACTTGGTAGAAAGAGCCCACAGAATCATTTGATACTCAGCAAGATGAACGTTTCCTCCATTGGCCAAGCATCACACAGAAGAAAGGCTATACTGGGCTTCCATCGTGGGTCATTTAGAAGGAATCCTGACCTCTTCTTCCCCCCCAAGGGGTACGATCCCACAGTCACAACAGGGTCAAAGACAGTCTGGTAGGGAAGAGTATATGAACCCAAACTTCTAGAC
This sequence comes from Enhydra lutris kenyoni, assembly GCF_002288905.1. Classification (NCBI taxonomy): domain Eukaryota; kingdom Metazoa; phylum Chordata; class Mammalia; order Carnivora; family Mustelidae; genus Enhydra; species Enhydra lutris. Next base: position 21,098,985 of record NW_019154104.1, on the reverse strand, counting down.
ATGGAGCTTGGCTGTCCTCACATAGCCATCCCAAACATCCCATTCATCGTTCCTGTTTCCAGCATTGTGGATCCAGCCTCACCATGACATGGCTGCTCTGTGCATTCCTCTGACTTCTCTCCACAGCCCAGGACCTTCCCCGACTCCACTCAGGCTCACCTCACTCTGCCTGCAACGCCACCATGCAGCTTACACCTCTGAGCTTTAGCTCAGGTACATCCCACGTTCAGCGGCCTGTCTTCTCTTTGCTCACCCCAACTGTACTCATGGTCCCGCTACTTCCACCTGCACCAGAAACTCCCTTCACTCAACCTGTGTGGCACTCACATTTTGTACCAACTTGGCACTTAATTATAAATGGTCTCATCTTGAATAATATGGTAATCACCTGTCTCCTCTCTCCATGAACAGAAAAGATTACTTAAACAGTAGAGAGGGTCAGAAGCAGAAAATCCTCGATTAGAAAGATCAGACATTACCTACTGTGACAACTGCCATTGTCAACTCAATCTCCCCGAGCCTCAACTTCCATATCTGTGAAATAGGAATAGCAATCTGAACCTGAAAAGACTGATAGATGGCTTTAACAAGCTAACATCTATAAGAAGCCTATCAGGGATAGTACACAGAAAGTACCCCCGAGAAGTTTGTTTCAACTCCCCTTTGCTTCTCTTTCATACCCTGCAAAACTAAGCATGGGATTGCGACATAGAAGACATTCAATAAGTGTTTGATTGATTGATCAGGAGAATAAAGCAAACCAATAACTGGAGGGTCATTATACAAAGTAACCGTATATGGCCAAAATGTATTGATCTGTTTCTCAATTACAGACAAAAAGGTTGATGTCTACGGAGGGAAAACAATCTATTTTAACTAAAGAACATCTCAGGATTGGAAACTGCCAGTCTCTTTGAACCCATCACTCAGCCAGGGAGAAATTTCAGCCTAAGCGTTCAAGCCAACAACTCGACACATCCTTCCTTCACCCCTTCTTACATAAGCTCTCCCCGTTCCCAGCCTGTTTTATATTTCAGGTCCTCAGAAAGTTGACTTCATACACCAACAATTACAGTACAATCCCTCCTACATCTTCACATCAAACATAGAGCAAAACGATAAAAGTTCTTTTCTAAGTTAATGTAGAAAGAAGCCTGACCACAGCCTTTCCCAACAGAGTTTTTGTTTCATACATATAAATATAAAATTATCTTTTAATAAGACCTTTCTTCCCCTACCTACAAAGTTGGGGAGAGGGGAGCAGACAACCATGAATATTGGTTTAGTTGTTCAACCAAAATCAAGTTGAGAATCATATCTGGGTCCTACGAGCAAGGACGAACTCTGTGCCCCGATGATGATGCTGGGCATGGGGGAGCCCAGTGAGATGAGAACTGGCTTGGAACTCAGAATTCAGATGGAGTTGTCAGCAAAACTATTTTCTCCTGGGGCCTTTCGGCCTTACTATCCTTTCCAGTTGCTTCTCGCTGTTCGTTTTTTACATATTTAACATTTCTCTGGAGGAAAACGTCTCTTGCCAGTGCATTCACTTTCCAGCTGGTGTCTCACATTACCCAAACAATGGAAGTCCCCATACAGCCTTGCGACATTGCTTCCGTATGAATAGGAACAAGCCTGGAAATGTAATTTTGGTTCATGATGACAATACGCATTCGTAAGACCAGTTCTCTCCATGCCTCCCCAGTCCTGGGTGGTGAGTCAGACACCAACCTTGCAGGTTCCCCAACTACAATTCAGAGCACTGCCAAACTTGGCAAGACCTGAGAGGCCATCTAGCCCACAACCCTAACTCCCACACACAAGTGTTTGGCTATCAGTGAGGTCAGATCAGCCTCAATAGTCACAAATTCTTGATGTCAAAGGAACCGTTTGTCAGCCCCTACTTCTCTTGTCCTCTCTAGAAACCAAAAAGATCAGCGTCTTTTTTCTCAGTGATGCACATTATGATAGTTATTAAGTGGCCCCAATCCTCTTCCCCAAGTTAACCCCAAATCCTTTCGCCTTTTCTTAAAGGGCTCTATTGTTCATCCCTTTAATTATTGCTAAGATTCTTTTCTGTACTTTTTGGTTTTCCCAGTTATTTTCAGTGCATTCAAACCCAGTGGTGTCAAATATTAAGGAGACGTGGAGAAGCACTTGCCAGCCCTTGCACATTGTACCCAGTATAACACAGCCTGGCATCACGCTAATTTAAAACTAAACAGCACGCTGCTCCTTCAGCCAGTTCCGCTAGAACTTCCAGGTCCATCTGTGACGACGGTGTCTTGCCAGGTGATCCCTAACAGCACAGTCACTATAATCACATCAGTCAAGCGTGTACTAAACCATTGGTGGCCACTGTTACCGCCTCGCACCAAAGTTGTTCCTATTCTGGTGGATGGAAAGATCAGGTAACCAAGGGGTTGTGCTCCTTGAGCCATATTTATGCAGAATATAAAACATACTGTTTTCTTACTAGAATCTTTCTCCTTCTAGTCAATGCCTAAAAGCGAACATCTGGGTGACCTGGGGTATGATCATAGGGTGGAACTTGGAGCAAATGGAGCAGACATACAACACACGGATTGCAAACCTGAACCCTATTAAGAAAACTTGGAAGTAATTCAGGAACTTGAATAAGCACCCCTAACACACACCCTGAAATCTGAAAAGTGACTCATTCTCTCAAAACAAGGGAGTATCCTCTCACACTGGCTGAAGAGCATCTCTTAGTTAAATTTGGGAAGGTCGCTGCTTCTTAGCATGACCAGCCCAGAGGCTGCCCGTCAGGACCATCCCACACTCACTTGCAAGAAGGTTTGGATTCTGTAGTAGGTCTGGCATCAGGAATCTTCATTACCATCTAGGGAAGACACTTACTCATCAGTTCTTTTGGGCTGGGAGGTACTGAGTGGAAGGAGTGTTCTGATTCTGAATGTGACCACAAGCCTCGGAGCTCTTAGGTAGAAATGCACCTCAGCGACAACCTCAACACCCCTCATCACTAACGACTTCAGGGAGCCACAGCCATTGGGGGAGTGGAAAGAGGCCATTTATTTAACTGCAACAACCCCACGCCGCCCAAGCTGGGCTCTACTAAATATGTCCTTTATCATTTACCTTGTACCCAAACCACGGACTTAGCTCCTAGGAGCCATTTGCCTGAATTCAACTATTTTAAATTTGGCCCTTTTTCATACTTAAGTTGGTAGAGATGAATGATGTTAGTCATTACGCCTCCAAGAGTCACCATTATGTATGGCGAGCACGTCAACTGGCTGGATTATTCACAGGTAGTTTTGGTAAGCACCGTACTATTGTCGTCTGGACTCGGCACCAAAACTAGAAAACTTAATGGCTTTCTAACATCTTGTGATGGAATTTTTTGGCTCAAAAACATTTTTGGGTATGGGCCTCAATACAGCTTGCATTACTGATCATGAATGCACCTTTTGCCTTTCCCCTGGTGATGTGAAATTCTTCTCTGAGTCCTGATGCTTAGAAAAGACCTTAAATGTCACCACTGCTACCCCCCAATTTAACAGTATAATACTCTCTATTTCTGAGTCAGGATCAGCAAACTATGGCCCATGGGCCAAATCTGACCAGCGAGATGCTTATTTCTGTAAATCAAGTTTTATAGGAAGACGGCCGTGCCCATTCTTTTATATATTGTCCGTGGCTGCTTTCATGCTACAACCCCAGACCTGAATTGGGGCAACAGACATCAGGACTGCAAAGCCTGAAATATTTACTATCTGGCCCTCTACAGGAAAAGTTTACAGAGTGCCTGTTATAAAGCGAAAGGAAAACAAACTGCTTATTTGGATAGCCTTCTCCTCATCTGGACCAAAGGAAATAAAGCAAGAAAACAACCCTGACCCAAGTGACTGGTTTTTGTATATGCTACTTCGCATGAAATATCTTCTCCGTTGTAGTGTCTTCTGAAATAAGATACATATAAGATGTGAAATACTTAAGAAAAATTTAAGTAACAAAAATTCTGGGGTGACATATATATTTTTATACAAAATATAAATTAACCCCGGGGCACCTGGGTGGCTCCGTTGGTTGGGCATCCAGCTCTTAGTTTCGGCTCAGCTCATGATCTCAGGGTCCTGTGGTCAAGCGCCAGCGTTGGGCTCTGTGCTGTGTGTGGAGTCTGCTTGTCCCTCTCCCTCCCCCTCTGCTTGCCTCATGCTGTTTCTCTCTCTCTCTCAAATAAATAAAATCTTTAATATATATATTTATATATAAATAATATATATAATATAAATATATTTCCCCAGAATTTTTACTTCTTTTCAGTATTTTACATCTTCTATGCATCTCATTTCAGAGAACACTTTGTAAAATATATATTTATTTAGGGGAACCTGAGGGGCTCAGTCAGCTAAATATCTGACTCTTGATTTTGGCTTAAGGTCATAATCTCAGGGTCATAAGATGAAGTCCCATGTGGGCTAGGCACTGGCCACGGAGCCTGCTTATGATTCTCTTTCCCTCTCCCTTTGCCTCTCCCCACTCTCTCTCTCTCTAATTAAAAAAAAAAAAAAAATATATATATATATATATATATATATATACACACATACACACATATTTATATTTTTATATATATACTTTTTGATATGTATATAAATATATATACTTTATATACTTTTTATATATATACTTTTCTAATATACTTTAAAAATTTATATTTCTTTTAATCAAAGTTAGTTCTAAATTTGCTCTTTTGGGGATACAATAAAACTTGAACTGAGTCCTGGTCATATGGAGTAATTTGGAAATCTTAGAAAAGAAAAGAAGGGTATAAGGAATGTGATCTAACAGATGACTGGTCAGCTATAAGAATAAAGTAAAATAAAGATAAGGAATAAAAACCATATCTTTGGAGTGCCTAGGTGGCTCAGTCAGTTAAGCATCTACCTTTGGCTCAGGTCATGATCCCAGGGTACTGGGATCAAACCCTGCATTGAGCTCCTTGCTCAGCGGGATTCTGCTTCTTCCTCTGCCCCTTCCCCCACCCCAAGTTTGCATGTTCTTTCATGTGCAAGATTTCTCTCTCTGAAATAAATAAAATCTTTAAATATATACATATAATCTTTAAATAGATATGAAAATAAGTATATATTTATATATGTATATATAATATATATTTATATGATATATATATTTACTTTATATATATATATATATATATATATATATATACACACACATATATGTGTGTGTGTGTATATATATAGATATATACATCTATATATATATCTTTAAACTGTATAGTCCCACCCAGGGTTTTAAAAAGAAACCCTTTTGTTTACAAGCAGAGGGAGGGGGACTGGATAGGGTAATATCTTCTATTAGAATTTCATTCTGAATCCCTAATGTGCTCAATAATGACCTAGTTCCATCCAGAGACCAACCCAGGGACCCATTCCCAGCACATAACAATTTTAAGTCAGGTTACCATTAGACACATCCATTGGTGAAGCGAAGGAGTTTGGTCAAGGCATTCCATCCTCAACTTCAACCTTACCTAGACTGGAGCCCTTGGGGAAGGCTGTCCCAAAGTCATCAAAGGCTGTCTGATACACACTCATATTTTTGTCCACACAAAACTGATTTTCAGTGTTTTCAATTTACTTCCAACATTTTGGGGAGATCTCACCAAAATTTCTGAATTTTTGGTCCCTCTCAAAAAACCTGGGACCTGAGAACTCTAAGCCCCCATGCCTGCTGGTAGTATCCCTTGAGCTGGTAGCAGCTGTCCCATTCAAAGCATGGGTGCTTTCTGCTTCCATATACTCACTCCCACTGCCTAGGGTCTCCACATGTCCTAAGGTTGAGTGTCAAGGGCTGCCCCCTTTCCCCATCACTGCTAATTTTCTCATGCCTGGCCTGCTTCACTCACTGAAGATACCTGCTCTGTAGGCATCTGAATTTGACCCCAGAACTAACCTTTGATAGGACCTAATATATTTCCAAATGGGTGAGGAAAGTGATTTTTCTCTTTCTCATTCTTTGGCTCATGTGTATACTTTCCACCTCTCTCTTGATCAGTGACCCTCTACAGAAATAAACCGCATGCACACTTTGCCAACAACTCACTATCATTTGAAAAAGGCCCTCCCTACCCTCATGGGCCACCATTAAAGACAAGTGATTCTACTGGGTCCCCTCTAATCCTTGTTATTTGCACTGGTACTACAGCTGTGTGCTAGACATCTTATCCCTAAAAGCAGACCAAAGACCATACCTACAAAGAGAGCCTATGTCAGGGGGTAAGATCTACTTTACACAGAGAAAATGTTTGTTCATCAGAATCAAGGTCCCCTTTTCTAGGTCAGAAATTAGAAGGAAGGCTTCAGGTTCAATTTCCCTCCTAAGAAGATATTTAATCGCATTGGTGACCTCTGAATTGTATCTAGTGTCTCAAATTTAAGTCACTATAGGAAGTGGGTGATAACGTAATAAATGTGAAAAACCTATTTACACTGAATATCTATCAACAGATGAGTGGATAAATAAAATGTGGTGTATGCATACAGTGGAATGTCACTCAGCCTTAAGGAAGGACATCCTGACACCTGCCATAATAGAGATAACCCTGAAGACATTATGCTAAGAGAAATAAGGCCGTCACTAAAGGACGAATACCATATGATTCCACTTATATGAGATACCTAGAGCAGCCTTATTCACAGAGACAGAAAGTAGAATAGGGGTAGCCAGGGGCTCAAGAGAGGAGAGAATGAGGAGTTCTATTTAACAGGCACAGAGTTCCCATTGGAGATGATGAAAAAGTTCTGGAGATGGACAGAAGTGATGGTTGTCCAACAGTGTGAATGCACTTAATGTCATTGAACATTAAAATGGTAAATATTATATAATGTGTATTATATAACAATAAAAAGAAAACAAAAGCCTAAGGAGAGTATATGGGTGGGGGGAGCTTTTAACTGCTAGGGAAACTTATATGCTCATAATAAATGTCACAATGTGACAATGCTCAGAGGGCAAGACATGGCCTGAAAGGCTGTCTGGTTCCACCTGACCTAGAGCGCCCAACCGAGAAAAGTATTCACTTCCACGCACAAGAAGAGACTTGTCATAGGGTCTGGTTGACAGCGGTACCGATTGGCAGCATGGGGACACTATACCAAGAGCACTTCTCAGGCAATGGAAACATTAACCTCCCAGATTTTTCCAAGCACACACTAAATCTTGCATTCTTATGCCAAACTATTCTTGGCCCAGATACATCAGCAACATTCAACAACTATATCAAGTCTGGACACATAAACAGGTTCTCCACAGAGAGAGTGACAATGGCTGTGGTGACGATGGGTAGATGACAGTAACTCTGGACTCAGAGACCAGGTACTGGCACGAGCTCTGGGCACCATTCACTTCCCAAGCCAACCACCTGTCAGCCGAGCCAGCGGCAACCACCGTTCTGCACTCCACTTCTGAATAAAACAATAAGGTTCAACACACCTTGGGCGTGCAAGTGGGCAGAAGCCTTTCAAGATGGTATGAAAGTCGAACTCAAGTAGGATGAGGTCAGTAAAGCAAAATTTACAGAGATGCTATAGGAGCATTGGAAACAGGCTTTTATTTAACAGAAACTTACACAAATTTGATACAAACCCTACATTATGCAAAGCTTTATCACAATTCTACACATTATAACTTGCGGGAGTTGGTTGGAGAGTGGGTTATTATTATAATTATTAGCGTTTTGAAAAGGGACCTTTTCTATCAGAAAATGTCACCGAAAAGGGCTTCAGAAGTATACAAAGACGCTCTCAGTGAGCTCCCCCCAGGACTGGCCTTGAATGAGAAAGCTGAAGGGGCTAGCAGGACGTCTGTGCCATCCAATCTCCCCTCTCAAAGGCAAGAGAGATTCGCAAGCTCAGACCCATTTCAGTAACACTGAAACTCAAGGACTTGCTGATGAGGGTATATCCGGCATTAGGCTGTACGTTCATGATGATGACTCTGTTTGCAAGTGAGACAAGGTCAAGAACATGGGCACACAGAAGACCTGGAGTAGAACGGAGTGGCCCAGCCAGTCAGCCCAGCTCCTCTGCTAGGCCACAGACACAGAGCTGAATTACATTTCATAGCCATCACGTTCACTGTCACCCACATGGCCACAAGGGAACACATTAGAACACGCACCTTTCTCCTTCACCCCCAAGAGAAACTGAGCTTGAGGCTTCTGTCACTCAGGTTGGCCTTCCTTGCCCCTGGGGACACTCTAGAACATTAGGCTACCCAAAGCCAGATCAGCAGAAGGCTCCCTTTGCCAGTCTCCTCTGGAAGCTGTTGGGCGACCAAATGAATATCACCTCAGCTGATGCATATTTTGTCATCTTTTTTTTATCTCTCTCTCTCTCTCTTCACTGCATTATTTTAAAACAAAGCTCTCTGTGTTTGAAAATGTGGCACTCGCAGAGATACGGTTAATCACTAGATGGAATTCCTTTCTGAACTAGGCCTCATCAGACATGACGACCAGAAGGAGAGCTGCTTCTTGACATCCAGATAAATGGGGATTGCTTACGAGGAGGGGGGGGGGAGAGGGTTTTTTTTTGGGGGGGGGGCGCAGGAGTGGAGAGACTCCTGATAGCCTTTGTGGCTAATTTATTTCTGTCACGTCTTAACACATAACCATATAACATCACCAACACTTTCAACAGAATTTTGAAGAAGGGAAAAAAAAAAAAAAAAAACAATCACTCCTCACTTACCAACTCGCAGAAATAAAAATACCTAAAGCACATACATGAATGGCTTTTTTAAAAGCCTGAGAGAGCAGAGTTGATCTTTATTTTCTTATTAAAAATGTGGGGTATTTTTCCTTAGAGTTAATAGGCTGTCTTTATTTTACATTAAGTACTCTTTTGATTTCGTGTCTTCACAAAATTGCTTTTAACTTTCGAAGTAGAAGGTACTTTAAACAAAAATACGGTGCCACGTCAGCACTTTTTCTTTTAAATATTGAAATAAATAAAATAGTTAACTCTTTTTTTTTTCCATCAGTTTGTTCGTGTTCAGTTATTTCTATTGTAGAGCAATTCCAGTCTGACCTGGGTACTTTCTCACAGACACTCAAAGAAAAGGTAATGAAGAATTTTTAAAAAAGGAAAAAAAATCTTCTTATTGCACAAACTTAGGCCACTCCCAAGACTTCTCTGAGCTGAGCTGAGTCGCACTAGAGGTTTTTGCACAATCCAGGCTCCTGTGTTGGCTGAAACACACGCTCAGGAGGGGGCCAGGCAAGGGAAGAGGAAGAGGAGGAGGAGGAGGCGAAAATCAACGTGGCTTCTTGTCACCTTCTTCGGAAATGGCTTGCTTGGAGGATGCGGGAGTCCCCAGGTCAGAGAGTTGACTGCAGAGGGAAAGGCAATGAAAGATAAAACAAAACAACAGTACAGGACAACTATCTAAAAAAGGAGAGATTCAAATTAAGGGGGTGATGGCAATGAAATGAGTTGAAAAGAAAAAATAAAAGAAGGAAGGTTGAGAACGTTACTACCTACGGCCATGCGCATGAGCCCACAGCTCTGTGCAAGGAGAGCCAGGCTGGCGTTTCCTGTGCCGCAAGCACCAGCAGCACGAGATCAGCCAGTGATGGGGCAGGTCATTTGCGCCCAGGGCAACCAGAGGACACGAGAAACAGTGAGGACACGGCGGGATGTTCAGTCCCTAGGTGGTGGAGTGGGTAAAACTGGGAGCTGGCAAAATCTATTGTTCTTTCTCCTCTGCTTGGTTTGCTGAATCTTTCTGCTATTAAAAGACCCCAGAAGGACCATTCCAGTGCAATCGGTCTGCCTGTCACCTAAGAGGAAATGTGTAGTTCTAGGGTGTAGGACCAGTGGTGGTGACAAAAGCCCCAACGGATACCCCCATTGGGCCCTCAGCCTTCATGCACATACCCTCAATCCAACCCCAAATGATTCCAGGCTGTCAGAATCACTCAGGAAGGGACCCAAGCCCAAAGATTCATTGGAGTTCTCAACTAGCCCAGTGATCCCAATTGTCGGCCTTGGAACCTGGTGGCAGTTCAGTCCTGATGGGTCTATTAGCCTGGATGAGTACCCACCAGGAGTGGATTTTACTTCTAACTGAAACGAAATCTGCTAAGTTATTTCAGTCTTTGGAATGGAGTATTCCACACAAAGGAATACAACCAAGTACTATCACATTTCACCCCAGAAGCAGAGAGCAGAGGTGGGCACCCCTAAACAGGTCATGTAAGGCTGGGGGAGGGGGAGGAAGGAGGGGCCCAATTTGAAAATGGCCAAGGCAACAAGGACCAAAGTTCAAAACCAAATGAGCTGCTCAGTTGAACACCACCCGCCCTCTGCCATCCTCCATCTTTCTTTCTAATACCCAAGTCATTGCTCAGTGCTCAGGGGTACAGGACTGTTACAGATGCTTCCGAGAATGAGACTCTGTCTACTTAATGGTTTCAGATGGAGGCTGAGAAGAGCCTCACCTCTACCCACCACCAAGCACTCCCCCTCCATCTGCTCCTATTTCCTTCCCCTGAATCCCATCCCATGCCCTCCCACAGTCTCACTTCTCAAGTCTGCTTTCCCAGTGCCCTCTCCTAGACTCTAGTCCTCTGCCCTAGTGCTCATCCTTTCGCTGTCCCTCCTGCCTCTAGCCCCTGCACTCCACTGATAAAACTAGTTGGCGTTCAGACCTCCCACAGGTGCCTGCCAAGTGTTCCCTTACTGGGCACCCAAATTTTCACTCCCTTGCAGGAGTCTTTCTGTGCCTCTCTCAGTGCCTGCAACCCCTCCAGTCAGATACCATCTACCACTCTTTTAGTGAGTCTGTCTCATACCATAACCTCATGCCCTTTCAATTTCCTCAAATTTCCATCCTTGACCCCTCAACACACACACACACACACACACACACACACACACACACACACACACACACATTCTTATTTGCCCCCACTGAAGCCACCTAGAAAATAGTTGGTTGGTTCTCAACCTTGTCCTCCTAACATCCATTTCCTCCTTCATTTCCTCTGGCTGGGCAAAATGCAGGCCATCGAAAATGTCTCACTGCCTCTCAGTCTTCTGCTTTCAATCCCCTTCAAGGAAGCTACCTTTCCATCTCTACATACATCTTCAACATTCCCCTTACCCCTGTCCTCACACCCTCATTCTCCCTCCTGACCTCCCACCCCCCATCACTACCTCACTGGCTCCTGGAGAACCAGTCCCCCTCTGACTTGACCAATAGATACTGTGTCCAGATATGTCCTCTCCAACCTGTCTGTCCACGGTATTTATTGAACATCCACCATGTATGGAATGAGACACTAAACCCTTCCACTAATTAGCTCAGAAACATTGCTCAGTTCTCAGTTTATTTCAACAAATAATTATGGCACAGTGGTGTTAGGCACTGTCCAAGGACATGAATGACATCATCTTTGCCCTCAAGGAACACACCATCTGTTTGATGAGAAAGACTACAGTCATGTTGTAATAAGCACTCTAAGAAAATCTCCCTGGCTACTGTGATCCCCAGCAAAAAAAAATTACATATCACCCCATGATGCTCTCACACATTTTTCAACTCCTTGTGACTATCTGCTCTGCCCACCTGGATTGCCAAAACTCCAGAGGACACCAAATCCATTGGTCCCATGTTTAACTTCAGCCTATCTTTCACAGGGCTGAATAGTCATACACAGTCCACTGTTACTCAGCCGCTAGTCGCCAAATAAACAAAGGCATATATGAATGAAAATATTATTGTGCAAAGTATATAAATATACTAGCCTGAACCTGAGCTGAAAGGACAAATGTCTGAGTCACCAATCATGGGATAAATCAATCGTGTGCCCCCTGACACGAGGCCCAGGAAGGATGCAACACCATTTCTACGGTACTCTTATCCAAATTCATAACCTGACTGTAGCCCTTAGGAAACAGTACACAATCCCAAAGAGAAGGGCTTCCTAGGAATTGACTAGCTTCACAGTATGAAAGACAAAGACAGACTCTGGAAAAAACTACTCCAGATTAAAGGACTTTAAGAGGACATGACAACTAAATACAACATGTGATCCTACATGAATCCTGGACCAGAAAAAGGACATTATTAGTGAGACTCTTGACACAATTTGAATAAGGTCTATAGATGGGGAAGTATTGCATCAATATTAATTTCCTGATCGTGATCCGTTTATTGAGATTATTTGAAGAATCTAAGAGTACATAAGAATTCTTTGTGTTATTTGCGTGAGTTTCTTGTAAATTTGAAATTATTTCAAAATTAACAATTTTTAGGCCTTCGTCATTGGTTGAAGGCCAGTATGGAAATACTTTGAAAACCTAACTGACAATGCTTTTTAGCTAATAATTCAGTTCTGACAGTGTTCTTCCATCATTCTCGGTATTCTGTAAATCAATCAAGCAAAATGGTTTTTCCTGTACTGTTATTTTGAGAAAATGGCCAGAAATCACTTTTATTGAGCAAAACAGTATCATATAATTCAATTCTTCAGTGTTAGGAGCACTTGGGCTTGTGAAGTGTTCACTCCCTGCCATTCACCCCACCCACCCTCACCCCTGCCCCGATGTCACCACCAAAACACTGCCCGTTTAAGAAGCTCAACCTCAGTTCCTTGGGAAAGTTCACAAGAACTTCAACGTTGCTCTGTCTCAGCGGGACTCTAATGTGATTCTGCTCTGTCTTGTTTTATTTTTACAGCATCAAATACCTCCTCTCACTCCGAGGAGGTCTTGAATGAAAGACCGCAAAAGCTTTACTGATTTTACTCAATAAATCTCAAAAGTGCAATCTACAGGAAAAGTCAGTACAGACTGAGAAAAGATTATCAGAAGATCCGAACACCGCTTACCGAGGCTGGAACTTCAGTTACCTAATGTGGTCAGTCTATCTCCTCATCAGTAACAAGGGAACGAATGACATCTATCCTATCCCACGTGGTGGTTTTAAGAATCATCATGAGAAAATCTTGGTTATATATTATGATAGGGTAAGAAACATCCACATGCTAAGGATAGAGAAAATGAGGCAGAGTTTCATGGCAACAAATTCACACAGGGACTGGGTCCGGAACCCAGAACTTTTTATTTCTACTCTAGGTTTCTACTCGTTGGGATCAAAAATGCCTCACTCCAAGAATTTACAACACAATTAACTTCACTTCCAAATGCTAAACAAAATCTCCTGCAGAAAAATTCCTACTACATGAAGCTGTTCAAACTTTAAGTACAAGTTTAAGAACATATTCATCAGATTTAACAGGAGGCATTTTGGGATAATATTAATTAATTTTATTCCACCATGTAGTGACTACCTCCAAACAGCTTTTAGTTCTCTCCCCGAGTAATGATCTTGTGTTCCCTCAAGTGCTATCTAAAGGCAATATCAGGCCGCAGCCCATTAGGTACGTAGAGAGAAGCAAAGTAAGCAGGAAGGTTTAAAGGGGTACAATGGATGTGAACATCATATTTTTATTAAATCCTTCTCTCTAAAATACCAGTAGCAAATTGCATTACTGACTTTAAAGTACCTTTAAAAAATTAAAAGCATATTTCTCACTCCCAGGGTTACAGGATAGAGGACCTGATCTCAATACAGTCTCAGTAACAGAAATAAAGGAGTAGATTGTTCTAGGTGGGAAAAAAACATCAGACAGACAACAACAGTCATCGCTTTTACATCAACAGTTCTCCCCAGGGGATTGGAAGGTTGTAACAAATTTAGAAAGTTCTGTATCTTTGGTTTTCCTATCTTTGGGCTAAGACTCGGAAACTCTGGTGACGTGTCTGAAGCACTTCAGGTGGTGTTTTCCTGAGCTGAGGACCAAGGATGCTAGTCAGATCTTTTTTATCTTGATGATCATAATTTCTTTTATATTGAATTTGAGTAGTGACACTTATTTACAAGAGCAACAACAAAATGATAGATGTGTTGACTGCTGGCACATCTCTTACAACTCCTGAGGTCACAAAAAAAAAAAAAAAAGTTTTTTTCCTAATAGACATCAGTCAGGAGGGAATCTCTAGAATTGATAGTTTAGAAAGAAGACGAGTTCTCTGCAATATTCTGCACAGAATTTTAATTGGAATTGTCTTTTGGGGGATCTAACTGTTTACTCTTCCATTTTAAAATTGTCTTTAATAAGGTTATCTTTCAAAGCTATATTCATTACAACACCCCTTTCTTTGATTGGACCTGAGAAAAAGCAAGGGCTATCTATCTACCTACCTACCTTTCTATATCTTCCCCCTTTTGACCAAGTAGTAGTTGGAAAAGGAGCATTAGTTGAAAGAAGTGCAGCCAAAACCATAACCAAAGGAGGCATTCTGATTCCAGAAAAAAATCAAGAAAAAGTATTGTCAACAACTGTACTAGCTTGTTGGCTCAGGCTCTAAAGAAAGGGGTGGAAAGATTCAACCAGTCAGCATGAAAGTTGGAAATAAAGGTCTTCCCCCAAGATACAGAGGCACGAAAGTAGTTCTAGATGACAAGGATTAGTTTTTATTTAGAGACGATGTGTGACATTGTTGGGAAGTATGTAGATTGGAAAAAAAAAATCACTATTGAAAAGGCATCACAGGAAGCTGTCATTCCACTGAATTCTGAACGTTCTCACCAGGTAAAGAATTTCCATGTCTCTCTTTTATAACAAACTAATGATATCCAAACTTTAAAAAATTATAAATAAAAAATTAAAAAATAGATATGGATGTATTTCATATATTCCTATATTCCATATATAGGACCATGAAAGTGGTACCACAGAACAATAAAAAAGGAATACAGGTCCTGGAGTCACGCTGCCAGGGATCAAAACCAGGCGCCTTATTAACTGGGAGGCCTTAGGACATCCCTGAACCTTAGTATTAAGCCTCAGATTCCATATCTGTAAACTGGGCTAATACAAGCACCTACCTCCTGGGGTAATCATGAGGCTCAAGGAACTGTCCTAGGGAAAGCACTCAGAACAATGCCTGGTAGGTATATGAACGTCGGTGGTTGTTATAGAGAGAAAGGGGGGCAAAGGTATAACATCAACTGTGCAGGCGTTCGGAAACCCACGACAGCCAGCTGCCTCCTCCTGTGCCTCCTCTGAGTTTCCTTCCTTCACCTTAAGACATTTGTTTTCAAAGCCATGTTCACTCCACTCCCTCAAACTTCACTCAACCTCTCTGGATTGATCTTTCTCAGCTGAAAAGTGGAAAATTTGAACTTGATCATCTTCAAAGTCCCCTCTGGTTTCTTCTTGTTTTTTTGTTTTGTTTTGTTTTGTTTTTGTTTTTGTTTTTGTTTTTGTTTTGAAAGGATGTAAATTCTGAGTCTGTTGGAAGATACTATAAGCAAGGTGAGACCAGGAGCTCAGGCCATGCTAGGATACGTTACCATGCTCGGTTGGTCACACCAACTGAGAAAGATGAGAACGTCTACTACTCCCAAAAGGAGAAACTGAAGATCAGGCTCTGCTCGTAAAATTAAAATATAAAAGCAACAGCCACCCTCAGATAAATCTTTCCATGGGACGTTGCCTTGTTAGACAGGTCTTCCTTTTGGTTCTCCTTTAGAACCCCAAGCTAGACTCTGAAATTAGGTGGCTTTTTATAATTTAAGTTTTGGGGGTTTTGTTTAGTTTCAAGTTCAAAGGCAAGCTGTCATTGAAAATGTTACAACTACAAACAACTACACAGATTTCAAATGATCGTATAGACTGGTTGGACATATTTTTATTAACATAGAAGCTCACACTTCACCAATGAGAGCAAGTCGCAATGCTATGAATCCAACATCTAAGTCAAAGCAACAGAACAGACGACAAGGAGGAGAAGGACAGCAAGAACGGGTTGTACCCCCTTAGCAGAAGTCAACGGGAACCAACTATGTGGGCTTTTTCACACAGGTGAGCATGCAGGACGGGAATATTACAACATGGGGGGTTTATCCCATATTCTCTAGGAGCAGGGCCACACAGAGACTAGGCAGGACATCCCAAAAATGGATGAGGTTGTTCCTTTCATTCTCTCACAACTGAGAGCAAATGCCCAGGCCAGCACTTACACACTTTAAGCAGGAGAAAAGTAGAAGTTCTTTCTGTCTCAGGCTACCAGGGAAGCACAAAGGGTCCATTCGCCGGTTTCTTTGCTTAGTCTTGGCTTTTGTTCAGTGGGTTTGTTATTTTAATGAGAGGTCTCATTCATGAAGATTCCCAAAGCCTGGTTTGTCAAAGTAGATCTTCCCAGACACTTAGAAGCAGCCTGTTGCCTGGGTGGCGGCTACTTGGCTCTCCCAACCCAAGCCCCATGGCCGTACCCGTGTCTCTGGACCTGTGCTCTCATGGAGGCCGGAGACCCTGACCACATTTAGTGGAAGTTTAGGATCTTCAGATCAGCGCAGTTGAGTGTTTTCCTAATCAGAGGTCCTCTTTAATGTGGACTCATCCCCTTGGCAGCTAAGTCAGTCCGTGGAGCAAGGAACACCGCCCTAGACATGCAGACCCCGGTGGCCGCACTCTTTCATTCCGCCCAAGCACAGCAGCCAGCCCCAGCCTCAGATCCCTGGTCTCCACCCACCAGGTGCACCAAGGAAGGCAGAGGGAGCCCAGCACTTCCCCAGCCACTTTTCTCTTACAGTTGAAGCCAGAAGCCAGAAGCCTACCACTCTCCGTACAGGGCCCCTCCCACAGTCCAAGCAAGCCTCAGTTGCCACACTAGGCCCAGGCTCACATGGGGAAGCATGCACACACAGGAAGCAGAGGGCCGGAGGGAAGACACTCTACACCCATAGCCAGGCCCATACTAACAAGGGGGTGTGAGCCCAGGAAAACAAAAGACAAGCCAGGGGAGGAAAAGGAAAGAAGGAAAGAAAAAACAAACTAACTAACAAAAAACAACAACAACAGAAAACAACTATGATGGTTTTGCCCTCCCTGTAAGACAGGCCAGCTGACACGTACCTTTGAACTAGGACTGCACAGCTGTTCCTTCTCGGGACTGCCAACAAGGTGAACGGTCTTCTCCATCGCCCCAGGGACCTTGAACAAGTGTTGCTTTGGTTTATTTCAGGAGGTGCTATTGGAAACATAAAACAAGTGCCTGGAGGGCACTATAAAAAAAAAAAATAGAAGAAGAAACACGGGAGACTTGATCGTCCAACGGGAATTTATGTTTGCCAACAGGGGCCAGGGGAGAGGGACGTACACTGTGAGGTATCATTCTTCCGTCCGTGAGCGCGGCCTCGGGTGGCTTTGTCACTGCCAAGTCCGTGACTTTCTGTTTGTATTCCGTTCTTGTGTTTGGATATTGCTCTTCACCAGAAGGAAAGTGAGGAGATGCCCAGGGACGACACCACCGCGGCTATGCCGGTGCTGGGAGGAGCCCAGGAGGAGCTGGCAGGCGGGGCCCAGGCACTGGAGGGAGGCCACACACGGAGGCCCAGACTTCCCAGGAGCTGCTGACATTTTCTTGCAAGCAGGGAGGAAGATGGAAAGGTCAGGGAGCAGAAATGGGGAGGGGGTCTGCTGTAGGGAGCCACACACTCCGTGGGGTACAAAAGTGCCATCATCTCCCAGCGAGGAAATCCTCCTGACTAGGTGTCCTTGAATCAATCCCTCCCCCAGAGGCTCTCTCCCAAGCAGGATATCGCTTCCATTGCTTTGATTTCCCTTCTCTCTCTCTCTCTCTCTCTCTCGAAAAAAAGGTCCATTTCTAATAATAGCTAGAACACATAAATAATCATTTTAATGTTATTCATTCTTTGTTTCCAAACCCAATGTTCCTCCTCTCTTCACTTTGCCAATAAATGGGAAAAGTGAGGAAACTGACTCTGCTCACGTCAAAAAGATTCCCCACCCCTCCACCTCCCCCAAAGAGAGACAATCCACCTAACTTCCCACTTCTACGGAAAATGAACAGCACGTCATGATGGCATCTCTCTGAAGGACTGTTATCCTGCTCTTTTGTTCTGTTTTGTTTCAGTAGTTTGTGCTTCTGTTGTACCTACCCAAGACACGGGGGCAAGGGAGTGGGAAGGATGCGTGTGGAAGGAGAGAGGGAAAAAGCAAGAATGAAGGGAAAACCTAAAATTGACTTTCATTAAAAAAAAAAAAAAAAAGTATATCAGACCCAAAATAGTGACCAAAGTCAGAGGGCGACGGCTAGTCGCCCAGAGAGTCTGTCCCGTGGGTTTAGCAACTGCCCTTTTTATCTGCTGTGGGCGAACCCCGACCACTGCGGCGTCCTCGGCAGGAGCGAGGCTCTTCCAAATCGTCCTCATCAAAGCCGTGGAAAGTTGACGTGTCACTTTCTGACGTGGAACCGAATAAGTCCTCCGTGGTGCGTGCTGCGGCCGTTGCCTCCTCCTTCCTGCCTTCTCCTCCCAAATGAGCTGACATGTATGATGAATATATCAGCACATGGGTTAAGCAACAGACAGCATTATTAATATTCTTATTACAATCTTACGTTACTCTTAATAGCAAGACCAAAAACCCTTTCACACCAAAAGGGATTAGCTGGGGGCATCACCCGGCGACTGGGATTCAGGGTCACGGGACAAAGCCAACATTTCGGGGGGAAAGGATTCCTCCCGCCCCAGAAAGACACCATCTCTACGATAATGCATGTGTCCACAGCTCTGACGGTGACAGATTCAACCGCAGTCTGTCCTTCTCCTCTTCTGTCCGCACACATACGCATGCATGCCCGCTCAGCCCCGCCCCAGATAAGGAGTTGCCTTAGTGGTTTTTAAGCCTGGTTGGTATTTCTTTGGTGTTTTCAGTTGGTGTTTCTTTGAACACTGTTTGTCCTTCGCTTTGACAGTAGCTTTACAAAGGTATTACTGTCGGATAACCCACTCGAGATGGTCAAGCCTCCATCCGTTTTATTTTTATTTGTACCCGTTTCTAATCCCATTCTTATGGCACCCTTTCCGTTCTGCACTTAGAGCATGTAGTTCGTTTGCACTGAAAGCGAGAAGTTGCAAAGTCTGACAAGCGGTAGGCAACAGAAGAGTCTCTCGTTTTCTTTAACCACTGGAGGAAACTTCAGGGATCTGCACCCGCATATGTGCACCCGGGTGCACATACACACCTGTGTGCACACACGTGCACACGTGCACACTCACACACAAACACACGCACACCCTCCAGCCACTAAACACACCCAGGTCTTCGTGACTCCACAAAGTCCAGAGTTGTCCAATCTAACTCAGAGCACCAAAAAAGCAGGAATTAGGGGTTTCAAAAGCCTAATAAAATATAGTGTCCTGAAATCTAGAAAACTCAGGTTTAAACTTATTCACACTGTAAATGGGACCCAGGACCGCCCCCGAATGAGGTCACAGTGTTTCACTTATGGTGTCAATTTCAAGAATCTCATTTTCTCCCCAGAAAACAGCGGTAGCGGGGAAGATGGGAAGGGAAAGACAGTTTTTCTGAGCTTCACACTCTTCCTTGGAAGGACTCCAAGGAGGCCCTAGAGAAGTATTCGCCCACCTGCCTTCACAAGCATGCCTCATGGGCTAATGCCACCTGTTTATTCCCAAGGTGGTGACTATTTCAGGAGCATCAGAGTTAGACCTTGACTAAATCATCCACCAAAATCGGCAAATGCAATGAGAACACCTAGGCTGGTATCAAATAGCCCCTGAGTCACGTCACATAGCAGACAGATCTTGGGTTGAGAGGGGTGGCGGGGGGTGGAGGGTTGAGTGGAGGAATGCTGAATAAAGGCTGGGAGGAGAGGGGCTTTGGATAGACAATACCAACTGCCCACTTCTAGTCCCCCGTGGATCAGATCCAAGTACCCCATTGTTCGTAGGGAAGAAAAAGGGAAGATTCAAGCAGCTTACAGTAAGCATTCTGAAGCTGCCCTTTCTAATGCACGCCAAACCAGAAGAGTCCATCACGTTCTGCCTAGGATATGGCTCCGCCAGGTGACTTTGCTTCTGGCGACAGAGACTTTGTCTGATCGTTTGCTTTTAAAAAACACTGAATTGAATTTCACTTGTTTCGTTTTCTTTAATTATTTCTAAAACTATTCACTTTAAGTATTTAAAACCCAGAGTGCACTGTCACGTGAGCCCTCTCCTCTAAGCTAGCCCCAGCAGAGTAAAGAGTTCAGCATGAGGTATCATGTTTGGAAAACAAATGAACATGGATGGGCACCCGGTCAGGTCCTTAAGAGCTCAGTGCTGAGGGTATGTGCAATAGAGACCACAGTCCTTTTCCAATTACAGATTTGCTACCCAAGTCAGTATGGAACCCTAAACAACTCCAACATCAAATATAAAAGGACGGAAGTTCAGGTTTGCAAGGGAAGAACTGAGTTGTTACAGTAAACCCAGGTGTGGTCACCTCGGTCCATCTCCCGGGCCTTGGAGCAGAAAAGACCTTAGGGAGAAATAAGGGAAGGAGAAGTGGCTTCTCACTGCTTACACCAGCCACCCAGCCGAACAGCATCTCACCCACTGGTCAGCGCTGGGTCAGACTAAAGATGAACCTGAGATCATTTCTCCTCCCTACCTTGTGCTTTTGGCTTCACTAGCACATCGAACAATATGAAAAGTAGGTCGCACCAACCAACCACAACCAGCCAAAGATAATGGTTTGGTTAGAATTGCAAAATGAAACATCTTAAACAAAACTTGAAGGCCTGAACTCAGTTTAAGAATGAGAGAATAAGACCCAAATCTGCTTTTGTCACTTTAGTCTTTGGAGAACTCAAAGATGAAAATTTCAAAACATACCAAGTCGACTCCATATGAGCCCTGAGAACACCTGACCTTTGGCCCCCTTGGTCTATCAGGGTCTCTTTTGTCTGTTTTATATGAGAAAATGGGATGTGCAGCCAATGGAGGTGGTCTTTACCCAGCTGCCCATGAGTCCCAGGGTTTCAGACTCCCACAGTTCAAGACATAGCTGCTCTCCCTACATTCCTGTTTCCATACTCTTCCAGTTTGCCCCAGCCACATCCATAAGACACACACATCTCTGTGTTAGGTACACACCATCCGATACAAGGAAGCATGTTGCCTGTGTCTCTAGGTGTTTCTCAGACATTCCTTCACTGTCGTCCACGACAATACACACAAAGAAATATCCACCTTATGGAGAGGCCAGACACGAGCCAAAATCTCGTTTCCCCTCTTCCTACATCCCAGGGCACAACTTTTGGTTCTTAAGACTCAAAGAAGAAAAATATCAAAATGACCTGAAAACTCCTCTGCACTCAGAATAACCACCACATCTTCTCCACTCCACCCTCCAGCCCCCACACAAGATGGCGGAGGGATACAAGTGAAACAGCTCCTGCTCTACAGGCACAGATGCAAGATGGGGCCACACTCACCAGAGCGTCCACAGTCTGCACAGGACACCAGCTCTTCAGGCCGCCCACTCTTCTTGTTCATGTTAGAGCCCCCTAAGCAGAAGTCACAGTAGTTGTTGGGAATGACTGTCCCATCCGGTCCTTTCTGGGCTATAGAAACATTAAAAGAAAAAAAATCTGATTTTAGGCTGACATGCATTTCTACTGGCCCTTGCGCTACGTTTTCTTTTTGATCCTCTTCAGCTCGATAGTTCCTTTTTTTTAAAGATTTTATTTATTTATTTGGGAGAAAGAGGTAATGAGAGAGAGCGAGAATGAGAGGGGGAAGGTCAGAAGGAGAAGCAGAACCCCCCCTGAGCAGGGATTCCTGATGTGGGACTTGATCCTGGGACTCCAGGATCATGACTTGCACTGAAGGCAGTCGCTCAACCAACTGAGCCACCCAGGCACACATTCAACTCAATAGTTTTAATCCCTTGCAAGCTATCCAGAGTTTAGTTTAACTTCTGCAACATTTGCAATATTTTTTACAGAAACTACCTTGCTCCTCCGATCGCATTTCCTGGATGAACCAAGCATCCAGAAGGCCTACTAGTCAAGTCAACTTCTCTCATCTCTGAACAACCAGCCCTCAGGGCTCAGACCTCAAACAGCAGGTAGCAACCATAAACAGTGGTGGGATGAGTGGGAGAGAGAATGGGCAATGTCTAGGTTTTGCCCTTGGGAAAGATGCTCTTGTTTGGGAGATATTCCTTCCGTCCCTGAAAATGAAAACAAAGAAGCACTGATGGTAGTCATTTCCAGGAAGGACACCGAAGATGCTTCTGGGGACTCTGATGAACATCTTGCCAGGTACACAAAGGTCCACTCTTGTTCAGCCTCATCTCCCTGAAGTCTAGACTCACGTGTGTGGAGAGAACCCAGAACTAGTTAACCCGCAAACCTCAAGAGCCTAGAACCAGACCTGAGCGCTCAGCTCAGCCTCTTGCCAAAGGTAAGTTGAATGGTGAGTTGGTGAGCGTGCCTTGAGGCTCAAGACCTTCCTAAGCCACCCCTGCCCAAGGTCCTTATCCAAAGGCCAAGAAAAATGTTGGGACGTGATCTTAAAAAACAAAGTTTGTGAGAACGGCACGTTCTCAAGCACTGAGATCATTCTCAGTTCTAGGGGCTGGCTGAAAAAGCTTGGACAGGTTTCTTTGCATGGGGAGAAATGCCTCCATTCTCCTGTTTTTTGATCCCTATTGTGGCGATTCATTTGTCACATGAACACTCCCTGTTTGCAACTAAGAAGAAAAGTCTGCCTGTTCATGGGATCAGCCTAAACCACGGGGGTATCTTCCTCCTCGCTATACCCAAGGTCTGCTGCTATCTTTCATTATTTACTGGCTAACATTAATCAGGGTCCCGTAGGGTACGAATCTGTAAAAGGAAGCAGATATGTGAGCAGAAATACCATCCAGACAGTAAGTGATAAACGGATTCACCCACTTTAATATGATTCCCTCTGGCCTTCGCTTCCTCCATGCCTCTGCTTTGCCTCCAGGAATAGAAAAACTTACCTGGGGAAGGCAGAAGACAAAAGCTCCCAGAATTACATTATAGAGAGTTAATCCATTTATCAGTTGCTATTTGGATTGTTTAATCAGTTTCTAAGTCAGTGATTTTCATCTTCAGGGAGGCAGAAGCAAAAAAAAGGTGTTGGCTGTTGGGGGCAGACAGAGGAGCTGGCCACACCCTATGGCCTCTTGGGTGTGGATTTTTTCTTTATCACTCACTGCATCTCAAAGACACTACAGGTCATTAAAAAACGGTTTTGCAAATAATCTCCCAAATCAGTACCCCTGCAAAAATTGTCCTCTAAAATTTTCATTGCCCAAATCCAGAAGAAAGCTCCTTTCATCCCTCTCATTTGCCATCTTCAACATTTCTAGAACTCAAGAAAATCCAAGCATGTCTATGAAGCAAATAAACTCGGGATTTTCTCATTAGGAGACTATCCTAGAAATCAATCAAAAGGGGAACAGGGAGAAGTGGTGTGTATGAAATTCCGGGGCTGAGTGTAAGCCAGAGCTAACTTTCATGAGTGATAGTATCTAGAAAGAAAATATGGAGATGCCAGTCACAACTCAGGTAGCTTTCCATATGTAAAGCAATCAAAGATCAAAGACATCCACGTGTATCATCCCACTAAAAATCTCAGGAGCCCCAGGCTCACTATCTACCTCTCCTGTTCTTTTAGGAACTTCCTATTATGTCAGATTTTCTCTCCTTTCACAAAATCTTTAAGCAACCAAAGAATCTGGTTTTCTCCAACACAGTGTATGCCTTGTGATTTATGAGGATGAAGTAGAATAGAGTATAAGAACACCTGGGTGATTCTTAACGGTCTTTCCCACCAACAACCATGGGTAGAATACCCTCATTGAATCAGGGGCTCCAATACTGCAAGAAATTAAAAATTCAGGAATGATCTAATACGGCAAAGCAGATGGTGATAGAGAAATTGGTCCTGTGTAAAAAAGAACAAAGGAACAGAATTTAATTCATGTAATGAAGAGAAATTTCTGAGAGGGCTGAATCAGAGCAGGATCCCCACATATATCTGTGTTGGTTGCTGGCCATACAAAGTGCCTGGCCAAGGGCGTAAAGAAGGTGCTAAGACCCCAGTTGAAGGCCCTGTTGTGTGGAGCTGTGATATGTCAGGGCTGGGGGAGGGGAGGGGTACCATTTTAGTCTAGCAGTGACCCAGTAGAGAAAGTGACAGTGAATACCTATGCTTCATTTTTGGCAAAATCCTACACTCTTCTCCTAAAAGTGAGCTCAGAGCCTCGTTTCATCTTGGTCAAATGGCGTAGGATTGACGAAGCAAAAGCTTCTGGTTCTGGTTCTCATACTTTTGGGTATTTAGGATTGGTTTCAGGGTGAGGGTTTTCCCAAGAGCTCTCCCAGGTCCCCAGCCAGAAGGACCAGTCAGGCCTTGGGGAGGCCATTCTCTTGACATCACTTTCTGACCCTTCTCTTCTTTCTACATGGGTACACCTGCCTCTACTCCCTGTACTGAATGATTTCCTCCTTCAGGTCAGATACCATATCTAACTCATCACTGAAACACCTATAGGCCCTACACCCAGGAAATGGTTAACCACAATGCAGAGGACAAATGGCTTAGAAAAGGATGGCAGAGATGTGAGCAGACAGCCCAGTGACACCCCTGGGACATCCTCCTAGTGGGGACAGAGCACTGTGTTTGTTTTCCCTGTGGTAGAGTTATCTGTCGCTCTGAATATCATTCACGACACGGCTTATTTCCCAAGTCCTCAGAGAGAAGTGCTGGTCCACGTCCGGATGGATTGGTCAGTCATCTGGCCTAGTGTCAGGTCTAGTTCCCACAGCAAACAAGAGTGGGTGGCTGAGGGCCCTGGGTTGCTGGAATAATAACCCCATACACCCCTACTATGGGACGGGAAACACCATCTTGTACACAAACATGTAAGAAAGCATAAGACTACAATTCACTGTCCTTGAGAAGGGGACGCCAGCTTGCTCCTACCCAGGTAGCCTCCCTCCTGTTAAACAGTTTCTTGAAAAGAAAAAGCAGCAGACATTTATTACGCTATAAAACCATGACGGATCTTCCACTGGAGGTTTTACGTACGTTGTTTCACTGATTCTCACAAAAACATGGTAAAGCGGGGATTATTTGAAGATGATGTAACCAAAACCCAAAGTGATTATGGTCTTGGCTTCACCCCTGGGTCGTCTATGTCCCCAGAGATTCTGTCTCCTGGAGAGTCCAGAGGCAAACACTCCCTGGCCACACCTTGCATATAAAACATTTCATAAATCTCTTTAGACTCAACTTGATTCACCCAATACGTCATTTAGAAAGCCCAAAGGGATAAAAATGATTGAGATTGGCCTGATAAAAGCAGAAATTCCCTTTGAACTTAAATTTCATGTCCCTACCACAGTAATCCGTACTGGGCTATCCTGTTTATTGTCCCAATCTCTGTGAAAACACTTCTCCAGAGAATTCCAGAGGCTCTGAAAGGAATTTTTTTTAAGTAAGGCTTACACCACAGCTCTACTGGCCTATGGCCTGACCCAGCCATGAGCAATTTCTTGGTACTGTGTATGAGATCATTATAAAAAGGATTTTACTATAAATAGGAAGCTCACACAGACCTTGTAAGAGGGATTTAAATAGAGATTCTGCTTCTGCTTATGGGAAATTGAGTCCCACTTCATAGAATAAGACAACGGGAGGGCAAAGACCCGAGCGGTTTCTCAATGGCAGCATCCATAATGATGGATTTGGTTTTCTGTTGATTAATGTTCATGGGCTGAGATCATGTAAGAGATACAAGGAAGCTGCCAAGAAAATAAAGTGAGCCTTGAGACTTTAGGAATTTACCTGGGGGAGCTAACTCTACAAAGCTCAAGAGGGGAGGGATGGAAATCAAGAACAAAGTTCATGAAGAAACACTCACATGCACACACACATATATAAAGAAATAGGAGGTGGGAGGGAGCCTTCCAATCAAACCAAGAGAAAGGAAAAGCCAAGCCCCAAAGAATCCCACCACCACACTCAGTTAAGGGTGAGCAGTCCTTCTGGAAGGGTATTTATAGTCCACTTCAATCGGGCCACATGTCTCTGGCTAACGAGGCCCCAAATCTTCCCTAAAACTACCACCCAGACAAGGTTGTCTTTCCCCCCTTGGGTCCAATCTCTGCGGCGACCTGCCTGCCACTCCAGAAATGGGAGGTGTGGCCAGGACAGTCTGGCCACCAGCAACAGCCCCCCATCCGGTCCTGCCAAGACGGAAGCTGCATCCCAAGTGTCCTAGGGAAATCGGAAGCAAGCCAGAAGTTTAGCGCCGCCCTCCCAACCCCACAGCCCATCCACAGAAGCATGACTTCACATTCTGAGCAGACGCTCAGACCGCCTGCCAGGGCCTGGTGCGCATAAGCACGCGGCCGTGCTCCATGCCTACCGCCCAGCCCTGCCACCCAGCCCTGCCGCCCATCAGCTCTCTCTTCGGGGCCTGCGAGTTGGGGTGTGTAGCCCTTGGGGAACCAGGGGGCAGTGAGAAGAGCCCTCCAGGAGGAGCCTTGCTTCTCCGTGCCCTTCTCACTGGCTCCCCCACCACCCTCCCTGGCTGACAGTTCCCATCCCTCCACAGGGCTGACCTGTTTCCATGGCAACCGGAATCCTGGGCTCCGGCAGCCTCTGGTCTTGCCACCTGTTATTACTTCATCTCTCAAGTGTAAAGCATCCTAGCCAGGGCCACTTGGCTGTGCAGAGTGCGTCTTCAGAGGACGGAGGAAAGAAAAGGGCTGAGGAAAGAGGGAACGCAGAGAGGCAGCCCCAGGCTGGCCAGCCGGACACGCACACGGGCCAGGCCCGGCGAGAAGAGGAAGGGAAGGCGAGGAGGGAGGGTGGACGCCAACGTGCCTTCCCTGCAGAATCAGTGAGCAGGCCTCAGCTGGAGGCCACCACCACATCCCGCTACCTTGTACCCAGCCTTTAATGAGGGCTGTGGGAGGGGCGGGCGGCGAGCGGGCACCAGGGCAGCTGCACACAGCTCTGCGTGGGCCCACGCCGAGCAGAGCAAGGAGAGGGTTAAAGGAGCAAGATAAAGACTGTGGGGAAGGCTGGACCAGAGGGCAAACAGAGCCTCAAAGCCTGGATAAATGGCCTTAATTCTCATGCTCTTGCTCACCCTACTCCTTACGTGTTTACTCATATAAATTATCCCCAAGGCCTGACACCTTTCTTCACTGCTTCCCTAGAACTGATGAAAAAATAAATCCTACAGATCCAAGGAATAAAAACGTTGGGATTCCATTCAGGCCCGTTCTTCCTGGCCACTAATTCAGGCCCTACCCCAGGGCTCCAGAAGGAAGACAGACGAGGCCGACCTCCCCCCATGCAGGAAGGCAAGGGGACTGCGGAGCCCGGCAGGGAAACGGACACCAGAGGCCATTCCCCACCCGCCTGTAGAGCCGCCAGCGTCCTCCCCGGCAGAGAACTCGCTCTCCCTCACTGGCCGTTGTGCCACCTAGCGCTGGGGACAAAGTGAATGTAGGTGAGGTTGAGAGGGGCTGCCAAGGCAGAGTGATGCCAGGCCCTGAGGTCAGTCGCCCCGGCGGAAACGAAGGCCGAGGGCTGATTCAGTGTCTTCAAGTTTACGGATGGGCCTAAATTCGCCACAGTCCGTGGTGTTCAGGACAACACGAAAAAGAACGGGCTGAAATGGCAGAGAGACCTGCAGGAAAGCTGGGAGCCGAGCCAGTCGGAAAAAGGCACAGGAGAGGAGCGGGCTTCTCTGAAGAGGCCTCAGGCCCCAGGGTGGCATGCCTGCCTGGTTAGAGGCAGTAGAATATGCTAGGGGACACTGTAAGGTCCCTTTCTGGCCTATGATTCGATTATTCTAATGGGGCGAAGGAAGAATCAGAAAAGTGACGTCTTCCAAACCCAGAGGGACCTCAGCCTCTCATCACTGTGTCAAGTGCGTGGCCGTGTCTCTCTCCCTGTCTGCCGCGAGCTCCCTGAGGGCAGGAGCAGTGTCCTTAATGGCGGAATCCCCAGCACCTGGCACCGTGGCCGACACCGTGCTGGCCAGCAAATACTTCAGGAAAGGCTGGACAATCTTCACAGAGGCACTTTGGACAAAGAAAAAATTGAGGCAAAGGGAAGTCAAAGACTAGGAGTCGAGTGGGTGTCCAGTGTCCCCTGAGGACCGAGTGACCATTCTAAGGCACTGCCAGCATCAGTCCTGTTCATCACAGGGTCAGAAAGAGGGAGCAGCAGAAGTCACTGGGGACCCATCGGAGAGAAGAAAGCTGTGGTGGAGAAAGCCAGTGCGCCTTCCCTCCCTCGGGAATCCTCTCCCTGAGACATTTCTTGGAAAACCAGGATGGAGGGAGTTAAGAATTCCCAGACTCGATTGGCTTCAGAGCTCCTTGAACCCCATGCTCGAGGGCCTCTCACCAGGAACCCCACAGAGCTGGAGAGAAAACAGGCTGTCTTACTATGTGTCTGAGGGGCTGCAGAATCTTCATACAAGTTTTAAAGGTGGTGCCAGTCACCCCACTCATCCTTGCATCTACTTCTTTTCTTCCATTTTTGTGGAGTCCAAAACTCACACCATTAGACACACGCCTTAAGAACACTGACTCCTAAACGCTGTGCTATGACAACAGAAGACACGTCCGCTCACATCGATGTCTCAGTCCTGACAGACATTACTTGGTTAGAGCTGCAATTTGCCGGGAGTTTGGACAGCACATCCCCGATTCTGGGCCTAGGTGGTCATGTGACCCATCGGCCATGTCCTTTGTGCTCCAGCCCCTGGCTGGCAACTTTGGGATTGTCACTGAGGCTTCAGAGAAGTGAGGGAAAAAAACCAAGCAGAGCTGATGACTTTTTGCAGGGCTGATGAGGGAAAGCACGAGAAGGTATTTCAGTTTTCCAGTGGAAGGTCATGTGGGTCAGTTCATGCCCTGGCGTAGCAACTTGTTATGCCATCAAGTGAGTTAGGGGAAAGGAGAAACGTTTAATCTGAGAGTAACTATGTCAACGGGGCTCTGAATGAAGTGGAGTCATTCCCCTTAGAGAATTGCAGGACATCTCCGCGTTTTAGAGCAGGATAAGCCTCATCCGTATAAGTTGTCAGGATATTATTATTGTGATATTAGAATTCAGCAAGCCCCTCAGTCTCTTGTTCAGCTTTGCTTCCCTCCACCCCTCCTCACCACCACCTCCAGGGGACTCGGCCATGTCAACCCCAGCAGCCCACAATGGACCAGCATTTTCTAGGTCCTTTGGACTGAAAAGCAGTACTCAAGAAAATGAAAAGGATATGACTCTAGTGTCAGGTCTGAGGATTAGGACAGAGTCAAGAGACCACAGAGCAGAAGGGCAGCCCAGCCCAGGAATGAGGGTCCAGATGGGGGACACACCCAGAAAGCAAGCCAGGAAGCTGCTGCTGAGAGCCACAGACACGTCGTTTGCCATCCTAGGACAGAACTTTAGGAAAAGAGTGAAAACCAAGTCTATCCCCTGGGTTTCACAGTGCAACCTGGTTCCTGGTCAGTCATCTTAATTCGGTGAATCCACAAGAAAAAATTTAAAAAACTGAACATCAGTCTCCAAAAACTAGATTTCTCTTAAAAGGCAGTGGTTCACCTGGGAACTTGTTAAAAATGCATCTTCTAGGTCCCTCCACAGACCTACCGAGTCCAAACTCCTGTAGGAGGACCCAGCAGTCTCTGTGCTAAGGAACAGGTGATTCTGATGGGCTCAAGCTTAAGAATCACTGCTCTATGACCACACGCGTGTTCCATACATGTTCTGTTCATGCTGTGCTTTATATGAATTGACTTATTGAATCTTCACGTAGCCCCGTGAGATAGACGCATCAATGTTCTGATTTTACATAGATGATTCTCATGGCACAGAGAAGCGAGGTAGCCGTCTCGGGTCACGTGTCAGCAAGCGGCTACACTGGCTCCCAGGCCCACCAGCTACCACCCTGCCCTGGCCACAGAAGCCACACACCTGAGGAAGTCAAGTCAGGGTGGATGGCAGGCCTCAGGGCTTCTCAAATGTGAGTGCTGTGCAAACAAACGAGATAGGCTTCTCACTAAAATTCAGATTAGGATTCACTGGTCTGACTTAGAGCCTAAGACTCCACATTTCTTACAAGCTCCCCCACTGGGTAGCCAACCGTCGAGGTTTGCCTGGCACTGGGGGATTCCCAGGGCACAGGACTTTCAGTCTATAACTGGGAATGTCCTGGGCAAACCTGGAGGAGTTGGCCACCCGGGTCCCAGCAGATGATGAAGCTGCCGATCTCACTTTGAGAAGAAATAACACAGACCCGCAAGGTGAAAAGTTTGGGTCGTATTTAAATGCATTATAAGTTCTGAGAGTGGAGTATAGCATAATCTATTTTATGTTTTAAAAAGACCTGGGGCGGGGCGCCTGGGTGGCTCAGTGGGTTAAAGCCTCTGCCTTCAGCTCAGGTCATGATCTCAGGGTCCTGGGATCGAGCCCCACATCAGGATCTCTGCTCAGAAGGGAGCCTGCTTCCCCCTCTCTCTCTCTGCCTGCCTCTCTGCCTACTTGTGATCTCTCTCTGTCAAATAAATAAATAAAATCTTTAAAATAAATAAATAGGG
>NW_019154104.1:20789809-21068412 GCF_002288905.1 Enhydra lutris kenyoni | reverse complement strand
GCACCTGGGTGGCTCAGTGGGTTAAAGCCTCTGCCTTCGGCTCAGGTCATGATCCCAGGGTCCTGGGATTGAGTCCCGTATCGGGCTCTCTGCTCAGCGGGGAGCCTGCTTCCCCCTCTCTCTCTGCCTGCCTCTCTGCCTACTTGTGATCGCTCTCTCTCTGTGTCAAATAAGTAAATAAAATCTTTTTTTAAGAAAGGCTATTTCTTGTTTTGTCTTTCTTTTTTTCCCTTTATTTTATTTTTATGTTTCTTAAATTCCACATACGAGTGAAATCATGAGGTATCTCTGTCTTTCTCTGACTGACTTATTTCCCTTAGCATGATACTCTCTGGCTCCATCCATGTTGTTGCCAATGGCAAGATTTTGTTCTTTTTTATGGCTGAATAATATGCCATTGTATGTATATAAAAGTCTATTTCTTGGGGCACCTGGGTGGCTCAGTGGGTTAAAGCCTCTGCCTTCGGCTCAGGTCATGATCCCAGGGTCCTGGAATCGAGCCCCGCATCGGGCTCTCTGCTCAGCAGGGAGCCTGCTTCCCTCTCTCTCTCTCTGCCTGGCTCTCTGACTACTTGTAATCTCTGTCTGTCAAATAAATAAATAAATAAATCTTTAAAAAAAATAAATAAATAAAATAAAATAAAATAAATAAATAAATAAAAAGACCTGAGGCACCTGAGGGCGGGGGTTTGGTCAGTTGAGCTTCCGACTCTTGCTCTCGGCTTAGGTCTCAATCTCACGGTTGTGAGTTCAAGCCCCGCACTGGGCTCTGAGCTGGGTGTGGAGCCTACTTAAAAAAATATACCTTTAAATAAAAATAAATAAAAAGACTGTTTTGGTCAATCCATGGAGTAAAAACAGGCTAAAAGACCAACAAAGAATTTGCAGGGATTCCAAGCAGGATCTGGTGGAGGCCAGGAGATGAAGATAGGAAGTGACCTTGGAGTCTATTTTGGAGAGGAAGCTGATACAGGTAGTGAAGGAAAATAAAGCCAAGGATGAATCCTAGGTTTCACTTTGGGCAGAGCATTATTGTTTTTAAAGAACGAGGTCAGAAAGAGAAATATACGAGAGCTAAGACAGGAAAGACTGCGAGAGGCACAAATGGAAGACGCAGAAAAATTACTGAACTACGCGATGTACAATTTTTTTTTCCAGAGTGAGATTCATTTACAAATTAAAATCTTGGGCAGAATTTGTAATGGGGGGAGTTTCACATAACACCACAAACAGCTAAAGTTAGTTTTGAAGATTAAACTAGATTGCATCTCCCCCAAAATG
This sequence comes from Enhydra lutris kenyoni, assembly GCF_002288905.1. Taxonomy (NCBI): domain Eukaryota; kingdom Metazoa; phylum Chordata; class Mammalia; order Carnivora; family Mustelidae; genus Enhydra; species Enhydra lutris. The sequence goes on along the minus strand of NW_019154104.1, from coordinate 21,067,131 downwards.
TATATGTTGAAACCCGACCCCTCCGGGTGACAGTATTAGGAGGTGATTAGATTTAGATGAGGTCATGAGGACGGCAGGAATAGTGCCCTTATATGAAAAGACACCAGAGAGCTCACTTCTCTCTACCATCCTGTATCAAGGAAAAGCCAAGCAAGGACACAGCAAGAAGGTGACCATCTCCAACCCAAGAGGAGAACCCTCACTGAACACAGACACAGCAGCACTTTCATATTGGACTTCCAGTCTTCAAGATTGTAAGAAATAAATTCCTATTGTTTAAGGCATTTAGTCTCTGGTATTCTGCTAGGCAATCCAAGAGAAGTATCCATTAATATGTTTGTTTCTTTTGAAAAGCCACTGTGCACTATGATGCACTCCACAATTGGCCTACAGGTGAAAATTAAGAGATACCACTAGGACAAAGATCCCATCTTTAAGATTAGGAGCCATCGCTTGGAGCTCCAATGTCCTGACTTAATTGAATGGTGTCCAACTCAAGTACATTCACATCTCAGCTTCCCATCTTGCTAACCATGTAACTTGGGGCAACCGATGCCACCTTTCCAAGCCTCAGTCCCAGCACGTGCTTCATGGGCTGTGATCTTTATACAAGACAATATGTGCAAAGTGCCCGGCACCTAGTAAGCCTTCTGTCCTTTCTTCCCCTCTTTCTTCTCTTATGTGAAACAATTTTATTTCTGATAAAGGCAGGGGGCGGGGGGAATCAAAGGCCTAAAGACACTTCCCAAGAAGTGACACATGATGGGAGAATTCATATTCATGCTCCATGTCTATAAGCACATTGGCTGGAGCCCGTGTGCCTTGGTGTCCTCTAGGGGACACAGCACCCACCTTCCTTATGGGGCTGCTGCAAAGAGGGAATGAGAGAAATGTGGCCTGCCTAGCGCAGTGTCTGTCTGACACATTGAAGGAATGTCAGGAAATATTACTGTCATGGTCGTTACTCAGAACGTGAAACTCTTCAATCCAGAATCTTCTAGGTAATTGGGCCAAAATGTGAGAGAAACCAAAGAGGCTCCTGGGAAGGTAAGGGGAATGGGGAAATGGGATAGTAAATATGGGGATGCTTCAATGGTTCGCCTCAGCCCCACACTTTCTCCTGCTGGGTTTCCTGCATCCATCTTACTTCCCCAATTAAACCAGAAATTGTCCTAGGGTTAAGACCATGTGCTATGTTTTTTTAAAGGCCCAATTATACCTAGTCTCTCCCGCACGTGGCCACATGTACAGTAAGTGCTCAATAAATACCCATGTTTTGCCTGTGTGGGACTGCCGTCCTCCATCTATGGTTCTGCAAAAGATGCGCCAGAGCCGGGCTGTGCTCTGGTAGGTACACCTGATGCCAGTGAGAACCCCCCATAGGCAGTTAGCTTCCTGGTATCACACAGCCACAGACGAGCCCTGATTCAGATTAGCCATCTGTGGTCATAGATATGCTCTGTTGGTCCGAATGGCACAGAGACGGGATATCAGCATTCGCAGTGGGCAAGCAAGGTGCCAAACGCCCACATCGTCTCACTGAAGACCAGCACAACCTCAGGAGATCAGTATGGTTACTCTCTCCATCTTACAGACGACGCAACAAAGGAGCAAAGAAGTGTGAGTGACTGACGCACAATCACACAGGCATAAGACGGCAGAGTGGCAAGGTCGGAATTCAGACTCTGGCCTGGCCAATTCCATGGCCATTCTCCCAGCCCAAAGCCCTGAAATATTAACTCCGACTCTATCCTCAAGGCCAGAGGGAGCCTTCAGGTTGCTCTTTGCTTGCTTCATAATCTGTAACTCTTTAGTTAAATAATAATTCACCTGAAGAACACCTGTGGTTAGTTTCCAAATTCATTCTTCAGGAAGTGAGAAGCAGCTCACTTCTCCAGACAGAGCCCTGTGTCTGAATTTTCTTCTCTCTCCCCTGGAACAAAGCCTGAATTTCCTGCGTCAAGGTTGGTAAGTGGTGGATTGTGTGTGCTTTATGGTTTCTCGGGCACCTTCAGAGTGATCCAGAATCCTTAAGCTTGTGCCAAAGGCAATTTTCACTCTCTCTCTCTCCTAAAGCTCTCTTCGTTGCCCCCGGGCCATATGCTAGAGGACAGAGATGTCAGGAGACTAACGTCTGTTAGATCTTTCCCATCAGTGTAGCAATGACATCATATGCTTCTTTTAGGTAATTTGCACATTATCAGACTAATTTTCAGATTATCTAATCAGCCGACATTACCCTTAATCAACTCAGCTCTCCTCTTCCAGTCCTGCAGAGTACAATATGGCCTCCAAAGGCGTGCTAGTGTGGGGCCTTCTCTTCCCTTGGCACATACGGAAAGCCTACCTATGTGCCAGGCACACCATCACTGGGCAGAAGACAGACACCTCTCAGGACCCAGGACAACCCGACTTCCATTCCAGGGACCTGAGACACAGGCTTGACATAAATTTTATAGATACATGTTTTTAAAAGTCACTTCTTAGGAGCTCCAAGTATGTCATACAGGACATTTTCTACTCGTTTACACTATCAGGTAAAAGAGATATACCATGGGACAATTAATACTATATCAAACAACTTTCTTTATAAATCATTTGTCCTTGCCTTCCAGTAACTGCTACTGTGGCTCTCCTTTGCATACAGGATGCCAGCTACACAGCCTGGCATAGAAGATGCTTCCAATGGTGGCTCCTGCTCACTTTCCCACCATTCTTCCAATGCTACCGTCAGACCCAACTACAATCCCTTGTCTGGGGCATTGTGCTATTTCATACCTCCCTGCCTTTGTCCCTACCTGGGAAGCCCTCTCCCTCCTGGGAAGTTCCTCTTGAATCTTCCAGAGCTAAGCTGAATGTCCCCTCCTGAGTGAAGTCTTCGCAAATCCCCAATGCAGTGGTTCTCAAGCTTCTGTGTGCCCCAGAGTGCCCAGTAAATTACAGACTGCCACCCCCACCCTCAGAGTCTCTGTCTCAGGTCTGGTGGAATCAAGAATCTGCATTTCCAACAAGTTCCCAGGGGATTCTGACGTCACACTGGGAGCATGGCTGCCCTAGGGGGTAGAAAGTGTACCGTGCCCTTGAGCCCTTGGCCCTTCACTATTCTAGTCACACTCCATTACACACTCCTTCTCAGGACAGAGATTAAGACAGTAACTAGCAGAGGGATATGAAGCCAGTGGATGGATGGATAGATGGACAGACGGATGCATGTATTAGACTGAATTTATTTACACAGCTTTTCCATTGGTACAAGACCTCATCAGTGCTCACACCTACCCCACCTCCCAGAAAACTAACTTGAAATCATCACTTTAGTAGATTCCCACTGTGCGTGGAAGAAGAGTTGCGACATGGTGAGCATGGGTCAAAGAGTTCGGAATTCTGATCCAGTTCTCTCTGCTACGTTGGTCCCCCAGGACTGTTTACCAAAGTGGCATTTCAGAAGTCACAAGAGAATGGTTCTGAGTGGGCCGCCTGGGTCGCTCAGTCGGTTAATAAGCGTCTGACTCTTGATTTCGGCTCAGGTCCTAATCTCAAGATCATGCAATTGAGCCCCACACTGGGCTTTGTGCTCAGTGGGAAGTCTGCTGGAGATTCTCTCCCTCTTCTTGTCCCTCACCTTCTGTCCCTCCCCCTGCCCACTCACGGACTCTCTCTCTCTCTCTAAAATAAATAAATAGGGGCATCTGCATGGCTCAGTCGGTTAAGTGTCTGCCTTAGGCTCAAGTCATGATCCCAGGGTCCTGGGATCAAGCCCCATGGGCTCCCTGATCAGCCGGGAGTCTGCTTCTCCTTCCCTCTGCTCCTCCCCCATTCATGCTTGCTTGCTCTCTCTCTCAAATAAATAAAATCTTTTACAAATAAATAAATCGTTAGCAAAAGAGAGAGAGAGAGAGAGAGAGAGAGAAAATGCTTCTGAGTGGCACCACACGGAGTCCTAACCTGCTCCAGTCCCCCCCCATACACATGTAGTCTACGTGTGTGTACCGGTACACACACACACACACACACACACACACACACACACACACAGTGATTTCATTTGTACAACACAAACACAGGTGCTCAGAGAAATGCAAGAAGGAAGAAGAATCTGGCCTCACACAGGGAGGGAGGGGAAGGGTGAGGGCTTAGGTAGGGAAGACCCCATCAGAAAAGTACTATCCCCCAAGGTGAAGGTCGGAGCTCCAAGCATCCCAGCACTGCCTAGAGTGGAGGCAGAGAGTCAAGGGCATGAAGGTAAGGGGACAAACCTACAGAAGGGACAAGAAGGGTGTCCTCAGGAGAAAATGAGCAGCGAGGAGAGGAACAAAGGCGAGAGAACATGGGCGGGAGGGGCCGTGGATTGCTGAGCCGGTGGCCTGGGGCGGCCTGGGGCTGGGCAGGGAGGGAGGTCAGTGCTGGCTCCCGCAGTCCGCTCTGCCCGAAAGCAGCAGCAGGCACATGCTTGAGCCTCAGCTTGGCTGGAGGCACAGTCGGGGGTGCGGCAAGGGGCGACAGGCAGACCAAAGTCAAAAGGTCTCTCCTGCTGCAGGTGGTGCGAGCACAGATGCCCGAGCCGAGGAAAACTCCTGAGTCGGTAGGGCTGCTTCTCCTGGAGGCCTGCGTGTGCTCACGAGCAGCTGGGCCACCCTACGGCTCTGCTAAAGAGGGAGAAGTCAGCATTCCCACTTTGTTGGCGTCCAGAACTTTTCCTGGGGGAAACTGCAGATCAGCCTCTTGGATGAAGCTCTCCTGCCTCCCTCCCCCAGCCCAGAAGCCTTGCCAAGGAAGGATCACAAAGCTGGGACCTTCGAGGCTGCAGAGCTGTCACGTTCAATTCACCACACAGCCCCAGTGGCATTTAGGGGCAGATGGATGGGAGCCCACCCCCACCCCAAACAGTGGGAGCAGCTAATGACTGGGTATTAATGATGTCGGCAATTAGCGCTCACAAGAAAATGGGTGGGGGGCCGCTCACCAGGGGAATGTGGGAGGGAACGGAGCAGACATTCGGAGCAGCAGACAGATTGGTGGCATGCACGGTGCCGAGAACCTGGGAAGAGCTTCTGTCTCTTAGATTTGTTCAGAGAAATTGGGCAAGAGGGAAGGAATGGCTTCTGTGGACCCAGGGGCCTTCCTGCCACACCCTCCTTGCTAGCAAAATTGGAGTTAATCACAGAGTTCTCAGAGGCATTGGGAGCAGATGTTGTTAAAAAGATGTTTGTGAAGGTTCTAGAACTTTCCTCATGTAAGGAGGCCCCAGATGAACCCAGGGACAGCTATTGCTTTTTATGCAGCCTAAAACCCTGGGGTAGTCCGATGAGGCTTTTTGAAGAATTCCGTTTGTCACCAGCAGGTGAGAGGGGAAGGAGAGAGGACTCGCAGCCAGATTCGGGGACGCATCTCCATCCAGGAGGAAGAGAGACACCATTTCCTGACTAAGCAAGGCCATCTGGCCTCACGGTGAAGACATGAGGGGACAGAAGCCGCTGAATCATGAGTGTACCCAAGGAGATCCTGGTAGACGGAGGGAAACGGGCCAGCGCACATCCCAGAAGTCAAGAGCCAGCGGGTGTGGGTGCAGGTGTGGGGGAGCCCGCGGGGATGTCTGAGGAAGAGATTTCCTTGATCCGCTTCGGGCCCGCAGCGTACCTGGGGGACCACGAGGAACCTTCCTCTGCCGTGGCCATCACGGTGCACACACACAAAAGAGACACAGACAAAAGAGAAGCATTCCAGACCCTACTGCATGAGTAAAGCACAACACAGGGACCAAATGGCTTGACATTTGAGAAGAGATGTAAAGAAGATAAGCCAGCACTGGGGGGACGGGGAAATAATACCGAGTTAACAAATACTTCAGAGAGAGCAACCGTGGCTAATAAATACTTTCCAGATAGCAACCCAAATCAAAAGAGATCATTCTCGGCCTCCTTTGCCAGAAGAGACAATAGGTACGCCTAGGCCACTTAGATTAGAGAAGGGATAAGAGGAGAAACAGAGGGACACAAATGCTAGCTGCCCCGTACATTTTCCTTTCTGAAAGGCTCAACCACGGGAACCTCTCCCCAGGGAGGAGAGAGAGAGAGCAAGAGAGAGAGAGAGTTCAGCACGACTCAGAAGCTGGCACAGGGAGGTGGGCCAGCTCTGTCAGACGCCCCTGTCCTGCTTCCCAGGTTCTGTCCAGATGATAAGAGCAGGCAAGGAAATAAGGGTCTGTCACATGAAAGGCTTGAACCCTGTGAGTGAGTAGGAATTAAAGAAGGTATGTGGGCTGAACTGGGTCCCCCCAAAAATGTGTATGTTGAAGCCCCAACCCCAGGCCTCATGAAGTGACTCTTCTGGGATAGGGCCTTTAAAGAGGTGATTAGGTTATGGTGGGTAACCTTCTAAGTCACTGGTATCCTTCAAAAAGGAGACCTGGGCACACAGAGAGACAGCAGGGGTGCATGATCACAGACGGACCACCATGAGAAGAGGCAGAGAGAGGGCAGACGCCTACAACTCCGTGACAGAGGCCTCTGAGGGACTGCCCCCAATGACACACTGGTCTGGGACTTGCAGCCTCCAGAAGAACAAGAAAAGAATCTCTGCTCTTTAAGCCGCCCAGTCTGTGGTATTTTGTTATGGCAGCCTGAGAACACTAATTCAGAAGGCAACATCACAAGGAGAAAGGAGGGTGGGGTTAGGCAACACTGACACTAATCCCAAGAAAGGTTTTGGCCAGAGTATGCTAATTATTTCAAATATCCGATGAGTAGCCGACGGACATCCGTTGACTCAGCTGATGGACTAAAATGTGCAGAAGCCACCCCCAGATCCTAGAGTCTGATCCTTTTCATTGCATCACTCCGTTCGCCTGAAGAATACCTACCACAAAATCTTGTGAACAAAATAAAAAAATAGACGGCATGTCCACAATTATTCTTCACCTAATGATCTTAGAATGACCCACACCTCGAAACAAGCTCTTAAGACTCCATCATGCCACCCCATTTTGAGATTTTGACAAGTGCACTCACCACGCTTGCTGAGGGAATGTTCAAGTGAAAAGCATGGAGGCTCAAGGGCAGTATTTCGAAGGCAGGAGAGCTCTGAACCAAAACTGTGACCCCCTATAACAGCCAAGGCAACAGATCCAGAATATTCTACATCTCTTGGTGGCCAAGGCAACATTTGAAATGTCCATTTGAATTGACATGCCGAAGGGCTATGCCCAAGTCAGGTCAACCCCTGTGAATGGAACTTCTGGAGCTGAGGGAAGGAGAGAAACAGATCTGGCATTGGACAACAGCCAGATAACTGGCTTCCCCTCTGCTTAACTCTCACCTCCCTTCCTCTGGGAACAGAACTGGGGTCGGCACCTGGCCCAGCTCACTCTAAGCCTGGGGCTCAGAGGACCCATGGGGAAGCTGGGGTTACATAAAAAAAGCCAAGTTGCCACAGGACATTGAAACCAACCCACGGGGGCCACCAAAGATGCCAGAGGTGAAAAGAACACTGTCTCGCCCTGCCCACCCACATCATCACTGCCCCAACCCAACGACTGGAAACTCACGTCTGTGGTTCTCATTTCTGTGGTTAGGCGGGGACCGGGTCTCCTGGTCCTGAGCTTCATCCCCCTCCTCGCTGGCCAGGTGAGTGTGAGCGTAGTGGTAGCTAAGTCCGGGCCGGTTCTTGTAGCGCTTGCCACAGACTAGACAGGAAAAGAGAAGAGGGAAAAAGCAAAGATGAGCAACCTCTGTAGTCACTGCCCGCATTCTCCCAGGCAGTGACTCCCATCCGTCTGCCCCAGAGCTGCGTTTCCCTTGTGGGGAAGTGTCTCCCACTCTTGGACAGAGCCAACACTCCAGTCACAGCACGGGCCCTGGATAAGAAAAACCAGAAAGGTAAAGGATGGAAGTTGAATTGTGTAAGAGCGCCTTTCCTATCCCTGGGCAAGTCACTTACCCTCTCTGAGCCTCGGTTTCTGCAGAGGGAAAATGGGAATAAAGATAGTATTTAACTCATAGTGTTGCTGGGTTGAGTTCATCTCTATGCAGAACACTTGTAACAGTGTGGGGCACGTGGTAAGGGTGATGATGATTACAACTTTGAGGGCAAAAAGCACTGGCAGTCCATCCAGTCCAACATCCCATGGCACAGGTGAGCCAAGTGAGGCCCAGCAAGCCTAAGCGCTTTGCCTGGGAACACACAGCTAACTGAAGCAGAGTCACTAGAACTCAGGTGTCCCGGATCCCCATGCAGTGCTCCTTCCCCACCACATGGTGGTTAACTCTGTATAAAGTACAAAAGCTGATACAGATAATATTTTTGATGTATCACATGGTGATCTGTACTAGAAAAACACATCCCTCTTCTGCCATGAAAACCATGAAGCCAAGCCATCACTGGTAGATGTGGCAACCAAAAGCTTGTGCCCTTGGTGCCCCAGGAAGCCTCTGGTACCCAAAAATCTAGGAATGTGTCCTCACGAGCACGACCTCTCACGCGGCCAGTATGAGACAAGGACACCCGGCCACATAAATACGGCTTTGTTGGGGCATAGAAGAAGAAAGGGGCAGTTCCATTGGTTGGCTGCCCAATACCTCAGAAGCAGAAGCCCAGCTAAATGGCTGAAGACCATACCACCCCCACTGCCAGTGAAGTTGGATTTAGTGGTTCACTGTTTAGAATGATACGTGCGGCTAATTTTCAGTCTTTACCAAATTTAAGTATTTCCTCTTATCCCTGTGTTAAGAGTTTTATTACAGGAAAGTCTGATCAGCCTTTCAGCATCTACTAGTGTATGACTCTCCTTCAGTTTGTTGGTACGGTGAATTATGTTGATTTCCTAATGTTTCTTCTCCTTGGGCCATTCCTATATTCCTAGAATGCTCTCTGTTGGGCGAAAGTACATTATCCACTTCATAAACTGCTGCATTCTGTTTTCTAATCTTGCGTTTTGGATCTATACTCAGATCTGAGATGAAGCTAGAATTTTTGATCTATCTTCTACCATGTTTCAATTTTATGGTTATATCGACTTCCAAAAATGAATTGAGGCAAATTGCTGTGTGAAACTGGACAAGTTACGTAGCCTCTCTGTGCCTTTTTTCGTATCTGGAAATGATGATAGTACTACTTACCTTGAAGGGTTGTAGATAATATTTGTATCTCACTCAGTACCCTGCACATAACAGATGCTGATAAATGTTGAGGAGGGGCGAGGGGCCAGGGCGAAGGGCTTCAGCTTAGCCTGAAGTGCCAAGTGCTAAGTGTTGGGCCCTCCTGAAAGAGGGACTTTGACCCTGGCCTCAAACAGTGGAATTTAGCAATTGGTTGGACTTTCTTAATAAGGTCTGAAATTCAAGTTGGTGACCCAGTGGCTTTAAGTTCAAGTCCTACAATTGGTTACTTACATTCTCTTTCTCTTTCTCTCTCTCTCTCTCTCTCTATTGTAAATATATCAAAAAAATAAAACGGCACTCCACATCTCAATTCCATTTGACTGGGGAAATGGGACCTAAAGAGGCCCCCAAGGCACACTCTGGGCCTGCTTGTGGCTTCTTCTATTTAACCTCTGCAACGATCTGAGGTCAATAAACAGCAAATCGTGGGGTCATCGGCTATAAATCCACTTTGTAACCAAGTGTAAATGTTTATTAAGAATCAGGACCGTCATCAGGGCGCCTAGGTGACTCAGTGGATTGAGCCTCTGCCTTCAGCTCAGGTCATGATCTCAGGGTCCTGGCATCGAGCCCCGGATTGGGCTCTCTGCTCTGCAGGGAGCCTGGTTCTCCCTCTCTCTCTCTCTGCCTGCCTCTCTGACTACTTGTGATCTCTCTGTCAAATAAATAAATAAAATCTCAAAAAAAAAAGAAAAAAGAAAAAAGAAATGGCTGAGAATTGCTTTTAAAAAAAGAATCAGGACAGTCATCTCAGTATTTCCATAAGGACGCCTCCGCTGACTCCGGAAACCAGTCTGCAGACCTCCCTACTACCAACTCCACAGCATTCCATTTGTGCCATTCTGTCATGTTAATTGCCACCATCTTCCTTAATCACAGAATTCCAGGGTCTTAAAAGTCATGTGGTCTCACTCATCAGATTGTTTTATTCCCACTAATGCTCGATGCCTGGGACAATTCCACAGATCAGGGAATCACAACCCACCCAAACAGGCGTTTCTTCTTTGATGTCCTTGAATCCTAGTTACATCTGTACCAGAGGACTTCTCTTAAGGACAGTTTCATGCCAGTTTCGGCTTAATAACAACTCCACTTCTTGTGTTGCCATGCACAGATCACGGCCTCAGAACGCATCCATTGACCAACTGATGAATGAACACGGAAATACTTTGTGGGAAAGCCAGGAGATGGCGGGGGGGAGGGAAGCGTGTAGAATCTGATCCATCTATCCACATTAATCTCATAGTAATAGGTCTTTAAACCTACAAAACCAAACCCAAGCAAAAAGCTTCCCACATCTCCTCCCCCAGCACCATAGAGAGTAATTATTTTTAAAGCAAATCCTTTTGCTAGAAAAGAGATTCCCGAAGAGTGGTCCCCAGACCAGCACCATCAGCGTCACCTGCGAAGAGCTTAGAGATGCATGTTCTTAGGCTCCCGCTCACATCTATCGAATAAGAAGCTCCAGGGATGGGGCCAGAAATCTCTGTTTTAACAAGCCCTCCAGGTGATTCCCCTGCACGCCACAGTCTAAGAACCATTCTGCTAGAAGAATGAATAGATTTGGGCTTGACCCTGCTCACCCTGGTGCACTGCCCTTTGGGATGGTGGAAGTGGCCGGTGGGGACAGTGACCCCAAAATAAAGTTCAGTCATTAGAGGAAACAGAAGCAGACAGTACAAGGAGGTCATGGAAACCAGACCTCTTACCCATCATCCCCCTACACAGAACTACAGAGCTCTCCTGATGGAGCTGCCTTTTTTCACCACCTGTTTATACCATCTTATTCCTTCATCATCAGGTCTTCAAGAAAACATGGATTTAACACCTCATATGTGCCCAGCCCCATGGCATCAGCAGACAAAGATAAAGGAACCCTAGTGCCCTCCCTCCAGGAGCTCTCATTCTGTCAGAGAAGATGTACAAGTCAACAAGCAAACAGGGAGATGGACAAACACACCAGTGTGCACAGGCACCCAAGAAAGAGGAGGGGCCAGCACACCCATCTGAGTGTGGAGGGAGGGCTTCCTGGAGGAGGTGAGTAAGCTGCGGCTTGCAAGGTAGCAGAACATTACCAGACAAAGGAGGCAAAGGTATTCAGGCAGCAAAGCACATTCCACCCAACTCTGGGGCACTGCGGGCAGGGTTGAAGCGTAAAGGAGCGAACGAGCAAGGAAGCCGGGCAAGACTTTGTCCTGAAAATGGGGAGCCAGGGAAGGATTGTAGCCTGAGGACCGACTTACTCAGATTTACACTTTAGAAATCCTATTTAAGACTATAGTGCAGAAGACGGATTTGAAGGTGGCAAGAGGCTATTTTAATTTTTTATGTGTGAACAATGAGGATTTCAGGATGGGAGAGGGGTTAAAGAGAAGGAGTCTGGTGGCAAGGGGTGGGTATAAGCAGCGGGGAGGAACCGAGAATGACAGTAACTTGGTCTTCCTGGCCATGCCCCATCCAGCCCCTGCCTAGCTCCCCAGCCTCGCCCAACACCACATTCCACCACCTTCTCTGCCCTTCTGCCCCATTGCCTTTCCACTCCATACACATCTTTTTTTCTACCACAGAGCCTTTGCACAAGCTCTTCCCGTGGCCCACAATGGTCCCCAGCCCCAGTATGCCTAATTAACACTTCATCATTCTTCAGATGTCAGTTTGTCCTTCTCCAGATAAGTCTCTCCAATCAAAATTAGGACCCCAGTTTGTTACCTTCCTAGAACAAATCATGGATCACTATGTGTGCCCCCCCCACCGGCAGCAAGCATGGCAGCCCCTGTGTCTTTGCACACTGCTGCATCCCCAGTGACCAGCATGGGGAAGAGCACAGCCAGCACGCGAGGTCAGTTAAGGGAAACAACAAAAACACTACAGAGCAATAGGCCGAAGGATGAGGAGGAAAACCAGATTTAAAGAAGGAAGAGAATGAGTTCAGTCTGGGGTTGCCCTGCACACCCTGAGCTTAGGAAAGAGACGCGGATGTGGGAGGTTGGAAGGGCGGCAGGGGGAGTTAGATGATGGAGAGAGAGAAAAAACGTGGACAGAGGACAGAACTCAGAAAACACCAGTATCTTAAGAATGGAGATCAAGAGTATACTTAACACGATAAGCACTGCATCAAATATATAGAATCGTTGAATCACTACATTGTACACCTGAAACTAATATTAAAGGTAGCAAATTATACTGGGATGTAAATTATACTGGAATTTTTCAAAAAAAAAATTTTAAAAAGAGGTAGGATTTCCAGATGACAGGACCAAGGATACAAACCGTCACGGCCACGGCGAACAGCTATGGACTGTGTACCAAGTGTGAAACCTGTTCTCTTGCTTCCAGTCAATTTGCTCCCAGCAACCCAAGTCCCCATTTTACAGAAGAGAAGCCGGCAGAACCAGGAGAATGCCAGATGCCTGAGAAGGGTCAAGAAAGACAGAGACTAGAAAGAGATCAGTGGATGTTACAGGAGGCCACCTTCATGAGAAGGGAATCCATGACCTCAAGGAGGACAAGATAAGACTTCAGAGGCCTAGGGTGCTCCCGGAAATGAGGAAGTGGTGACAGGGCTGACAGACCACTCCTGCCACCAGAAAGGCTGGGTGGCGGATGGGAATGGGGGTCGGGGAGGCTGAGTGGGCCTCGTTCTTTAACAGGGCACACCCTGGAGCAGGCTCACAGGCTAAAAGGAAGGAGGCGGGAGGGAGTTTAAAAGGCAGGGTTAGGAGGAATTGGAGATAATACAGCAAGATGTCTGACCCCAAAATAAAGCTTCTAACCCAAGTACCAGGCCTTTGAATGACTTCCTCCCAGGGACAAAAGATTTCTAAGATTTATCTTGGTGGAATTGTACCTGGATCAGACTGCTACGTTTTGATGGAAAGAAATGCCTTAGAAATCCTACTTTGACTGGATTGGAAGCAAAGGAAAACCCAGTGCTATTTAATGATACCTCCCTGCCACACCGAACACAGACGGACCAGCTTCACGGGCATGCGACCCGTGCCTTCAGACAGGGTCCGTGCTCAGAAGGGCCCCACGCTTGGCCTAAGGCTTTGCTGTCACCATCTTGAAATTCTGAACACACATTGAATAAAGGGTCCCTCATTGTCATTTTGCACTGGGCCCCATAAATTGTGTATCTGGTCTTGGAAACCTGTTGGGGCTGGGGTCAGAGATCAGGGAATAAGTTACTTAAAACAAAGAACCTGACAGCGCCGATACGCAGGTGCTGCTCGTGGAACACAGACCCCAAGCGGCCCTGAGCTGGGAGTAAAATGCCTTCTGCAGTAACCTTGAAAGCCTGGCCCAGGCATGCCTGTGCCACCCTTCAGAGAGGCAGCTTCTGGCTGGTGAGTAAGGGGGTAGGCTGGGTCTGAACTGCTGGGACTCAAAGCCCTTGCCAAGTCTGCTACCGACCACCTGTGTGATCTGGGCTGAGTTGCTAAACCTCTCTGTGCCTCCGCATCCTCTGGAGCCAACAGGGATGATCACCACAGCACATCTGCCTCACTTCGTCTGAGGCTCCTCCGTGAAAGAGACACATTTAAAACAGTGCCTAGGGACGTCTGGGTGGTTCAGTTGGTTAAGCATCTGCCTTCGGCTCAGGTCATGATCCCAGGGTCCTGGGATCGAGCCCCCCCGCCCCCCCGCATCGGGTTCCCTGCTCAGCAGGGTGCCTGCTTCTCTCCCTCTGCTGCTCTGCTTACTTGTGCTCTCTCTCTATCTCTCTGTCAAATAAATATATAAATCTTTTTTAAAAATAAATTTAAAAAAATGAAACAGTGCCTGGCTCATCGGGAGGGGCAGCCATTGTCCGCTATTACCAGCACCACGGCCATCAAAGCAAAGGGAATAAACCCAAAAGGGGAGGGGATAGCTAGTTATCTCTCCTCTGCAGACGGGGGCGAGGGAGTCACCAGAGAAAAAGGGTGGGGAAAGTACACTGAAAATAAAGTCTTAGAACCATCTGCTATCCCTTTATCACGTCAGCAGCCTCACTCTGGAATTCTCCGCCGTGCAGAATCCCACCAAGCCCCAGGACTGCTGAAGCGTTCAGAGACGGCTGCGCCCCATCTTCCTACCCCAGTCTCTGTCCCCAGAGCCCACTCCTTTGTGTCCTGGCCCTATGAAGCCATCACCCCAGGGACCGGTCAGCCCGGTCCAGGCACAGCCCGAGGCCCTTCTTTTCACCTTGGCAAGCGTGCACCTGAATTTGTGTTCCTGGCACGGCGCTCGGAGGGGACCGGCTGTGACAGTAAGGAAGGTCCAGCTTGCCTTCCTCTCTCTCCTTCCCTTGGGGCGCATCCATCTGTCAAGTTGCAGAAATAGTGCTTGCCCACTTCCCCATCCAGGGGCTGGATTCTCCAGGTAGCACCTCCCGCCTGGAGTTATGAATACCTTCAGTGTTGCCCCAGAATACTTACAGCGCCCCCCTCCCCGCTCCAAGCCCACCCCGCTGGCGCCCTGTCTGGGGGAGCAGGGTACGGGGAGGAGGAGGCAGCGGAGGAGGAGGGCGGAGAATCAGGGGCAGTTTGCGCGAACAAAGCCGGCTGCCGCAGACAGCAGAATCCTTCCTGCAGGGGAGAAGCAGCCGCCTTCCCCACTGATAACTTAATGACTCTGGCACATTTTCATCAGCCCAACTTGGAGCACGCAGTGGGTATCTGAGCCAGTGGTTTCCGAGAGACTGAAAGCAATTACAGGATGAGCGTCCAACGACAAAGCCTGGGCCTTGGGAGTCACCGGGCCGCATCTCATTCCCAGTTCTGCCCCGTGGCACTTTTCACACGACCCGAGGATGCTACTTCCCTCTCTCTGCAGCTCCACTTCCTCAGTCTGTAAAATCGACCCAGCAGCGCCTGTTGGCTGCTGAGGCCTCCAGACCGTCACACTTACAGAGTGCGAGGCAGGCACATGGTCCCACGCGGGAGTTCATAGCAGCCCACAAGATAGGGATGGTCGGCCCCACTTCACAGATGGGGAAACTGAGTCTGAGGGCGTTGAAGCAACTCCCTCCATGGCAGGGCAGGATTTGAACTCAGGTCTGCCTGGCTTTGAAGCACGTGACTGAACAATGTGCTATCCTCCCTTGGGACGCCCCTGCCACTGCCTGGAGCTGACCTCCAGGGCCCCTCGCCCTCTGCCTCTGGTTTGGCCGGCAGGAGGCACGGACAGGAGAATGGCGGGCGAGAAGAGGAAGACGGGAATTTGTGCCCTGCTCTCCCTGCTTGGGCAGTGTGCTGGCACAGGCACTACCCCACCCTCCCTCTTCCTGGGCACCATGTGTCCTCCCCCTGCTCCTTGGCACTCGAGATGGAAGGGCTCCCCCTCTCCCTGCCGGCACTTGCTATCCCGCCCACATCTCCTTCATCGTCCTGTCAGCCGCTTCTCTTCCCTTTAGCCCTTCTGAGTAGAATCCTATGTCCCACTGGGCCCAGGACGGATACACAAGGAGGCCGATCTGACAAGGGAATCATACCCTACCAGATTGGGTCATAGACATTTGGGGCTCCCCATACCTTCCTGACTTCTCTCCGCAGAACCATGTGGGGGATGGAGGAACGCCTGCAACCAGTCCCCTGGGTAGGGAGAAGCCCCAGTGAGGAAAGCCCTGCAGGACTCAGCGTGGGATAAAACTCGGGGGCTACTTCAAAAAGCCACCAGGGCAGGGGGCACCTGGGTGGCTCAGTGCTTAGGCCTCTGCCTTCAGCTCGGGTCATGATCTCAGGGTCCTGGGATCGAGTCCCACACGGGCTCTCTGCTCTGTGGGGAGCCTGCTTCCTCCTCCTCTCTCTCTCTCTCTCTCTCTCTCTCTCTGCCTGCCTCTCTGCCCACTTGTGATCTCTCTCTGTCAAATAAATAAAATCTTAAAAAAAAAAAAAAAGCCACCAGGGCAGACTTGCTCATGGTGGGGTATTAATCCCTACAACTATTTTTAATGCCTAGGCCCTAAATAGCCAAAGATGGCTCCACGGACCCAAATGAGGAGGGTAGCCCGGGTCCTGCAGTGTCTCGGCATCAAGAGGCCCCCCTTGGGCAAGTCCCCGTGGGCTTCTCCTCCTGGCCCAGATGTCCAAGACCCAGACACGTTGGGTGGCCTTTGGGAAGCCAGGGATCTGGCCCTGGCTCTCCTACTCACCAGCTGTGCACCTGTGGACAAACCCCATACTTCTTTGGGCCTTGGTTTCCCCAACTGTAAAACAGGACAGTTGAATCAAATGATCTCAAAGTCCTTTAATTCCAGCACTTGGTGATTCTCTGTTTTCTCTGGGCTCTCTGAGGCCTGTATGCCTCAGCAACTAGTCCCTGGACCCTGAGAGAAAACCAGGGTCAGCTCCCGGCCTTAGGACCCACCCAGGGCTGCCTACATCCCTATCCCCTTCCCCCAACCAAGCCAGGTTGGCAGCTGCCTTCCTGTGGCTTTGTTTCTTCTTCCAGGCCACACTTGGTGCTTATTTTAAACTGAATTCTTCCGGATAGAAGCACAGAGGGGATGGAATAAGGGTGGGATGTAACATCCTGATTTTTCAAAGCCACATTCCTTGGGGCCTGGCACGGACCCATGTATTAGGAATGAGCCCAGAGACAGGATCTATCAAATGCCAGTGATCCGCAAGTCCTGGGTCTTCAGTGAGGGAGGGCATTCTGCTTATTTCAGGAATTTGCTATATACTGGATGTGACTCTGGTTTTTTGTTTTTTTTTAAAGGTTTTATTTATTTATTTGACAGAGAGAGAGAGAGAGAGAGAGAGATCACAAGTAGGCAGAGAGGCAGGCAGAGAGAGAGGAGGAAGCAGGCTCCCCGCTGAGCAGAGAGCCCGATGCGGGGCTCCATCCCAGGACCCTGAGATCATGACCTGAGCTGAAGGCAGAGGCTCAACCCACTGAGCCACCCAGGCGCCCCGTGACTCTGGTTTTTAAAAAACAGGAAGAATGGAGATAAGCAACAAGCCTTTCATTTCTAAATACTATATAACCCGATTTCAGATCCCCAGCAGAGAATGCAGAAACTCCCAAAACCAAAGCATTAAGTGTGTTAGTGGGACTCTTTCCTGCCTCGCTGAGAAGCAGGGTAGCAGAACACTAGTGAACTCTGGGATCTGCCTGCTTGGGGCAGGTAATTGGCTGGGTGACCTTGGGCAAGTGACTTAATCTCTCCAAACCTTGGTTGCCTGGTCTGGAAAATGGGGCTGATGAGAGTTCACATCTCACCTGGGTGTTATGGGAACTGAAAGAGCTCCTCCTTGGGAAGTACTCAACACAGTGACGGGCCTTACGCCCACTCAACGTAAGGCGTGCTTGCTACCTTCTCTGGTCCCTGACGCCTCCAGCAGCCAGGGCACAGAACAGAACTGGGGACCCAAGCTCTACTTTCCTAACTTGGCATTAAAAAATAAATAAATAAATATTTATTGAGCACAACTATGAACCAGACAGTGAGCTAACTGCTTTTGCACACAGTCTCATTGAACCCTCTGGGAAACCCTCTAAGGTTAATCTTGTTGTCCTCACTTGACACAAAAAGAAAGCAAAGCTCAGAGAGGTTTGGGGATTTGCCCAAGGTCACAGCCAGGAAGTGATGTAGCAAAGATTCAAATCCTGGAGTTCTGACTTGAGAACCGCATTCTGGGGTCCCCTTGCAGAGACCACATCTTCGGTCCTTATTCTGGTGTGTCCTACCCTGGTACGTCCTTAATCTACTTAAAGGGCAAAATATAATTCTGTTTTTAATCATGCATTAAAAATTACCTAAATAATAAATGTAAATGTCAACATTTCCGGGGAAAATAAACAAAGAAAGGTTTAAAAAAAATTAGACATGTTACCATAAAGTATGGCAGCCCCCAGATCTGGAAATGTGGCTAGGGTGCTCTCCCTCAGGCTCTCCAGGTGAACATCTGCCATCAACTCTGCCTCAGATGTAGATGGGGCTTTATTTGGGAGTCCCGACCTACCTGGTGTGTCCCACTGGCCTTTCCTTGAGGTAGACCCCCATCCACCTACAGCATCCACATAAGTGCCTTGCTTCCTTTGGGGAATCAAATGCCCGTTAGCATGTGGTGAATATTGCTGCCTGGATGTCCTACTAGTTCCACATACTCCTGTGTCAGTTTCCTCGTTCCCCAAAATTAACTTCTCCTCTAGAATATTCCAGTTAAGCCTCCTCATGTCTCCATGACCCAAGCTCAAGGCTTCAAGAGCTCCTCCCTCTCACTTGGACCCCACATCCCATTCTGCAGGATTTTCACTCATAAAGTCTCTCCTGTTGGCCCCGTCTACTTTGTCCTTGCTGTCACCACCATCCAGACTTCACATCTTCTCCTATCTCCTTCTCAGCCCTCAGGCTGCAGGCTCTCTGCCCTGAATACACCTTTCCAGAACACACCTTTCTGGGATCGTCATGTTCACAACTGAGGATGCAGGCCCATCTCTAAGCAAATCAGCCTGCCATTCCCAGTACCCTTGTCCCATGCTGAACCCCCCAGTCTTCCTACCCCAGTGCTCTGTTCTGGCCAAACTGGTCTCTCCCCTGTCCTGCTCTGTGCATCCCACACTCCTCCACATTTTGGGAGCAACCACTGTGCTAGGGCTGGGATGCAGGGTGAATGTAGCATACCTCATGCCCTCCAGAGGCTCACAGCTCAGCCCAAAGAACTGACAGACTGCCATCATCCAGTGTGACAGGTGGTGGCCTACACAAGGTAAGGCAGATCCCAGGAAAAGGTGAGTGACAGGAGAGGTGGGAGACACTGTAGGGTGGGGGAGGGAGGCATTGCTGACTGGGATCCAATCCTGGCTCCACCATTTTTTTTTTCTGGGTGACCTCAGGAAAGCTAATTAACCCCTCTTCTCCCCAGTCTCCTTATCTGTAGGATGGAGGTGACCATACCATCTGTCTCATGGCACTTCTGTGAGGGTTAAAGAATTAATATAGATAAAACCCACAGAATGTTCCAGGCCCATAATATAAGTCAATGAACTTCTGCTATTATTGCTATTACCCTGCTGGTCTGCCACCACCAACTCCCACACATACCCCTCCCTCTGGGGAGAATAAAGTCAATTCAACACACATTCACGCAAGCTCTGCTTGGCCTCCTAGGGAAGTAGCCTCCGACACACCAGCTCCTGCCCCCCACCCCACCCACCACCCCTCCCCTGAATCCCGACAGCGCTCTCTATCTACTCAGTGAACTATACCTGGGCGGGTGTTATCTCTGTGATAGCGGCCTTATCTTTCCAACTCTACTGGAGATGGAGGACAGAAGGAACCAGCGAAAGAGGAAGAAACATTCATTAAGCATATCCCAGGTGCAAACATTTTTATATACATCATCGCACATGACTTTCCCGACCATGCACCATCCCCACTCCACACCTGGCTCTGGAGCCTCCCAGCAGCAAAACGATTATTTCAAAAGGCCCCAGGTAACAATCGAAAAACCAGCAGAACTGCCATTTGACCTCGGCTTTTTCTCACTCCAAAGTCAGGTCACGTCCCTTTTCACAGAGCTCTCTCTCTCTCTCTCACCTGGGCGGCCCTGACCTTGCTGCCCACTTCCCTTAACCCCCACAGCGACTGCAAGTGAGACACATCAAAGGCTGTGCCCCAGGCCCTTTGACCTTACAATTCCACTCCTAGGAAATCATGAAAGCATTATGCAAAGATACAGCCTCAATATTGTTGGCAATAGTGAACAAACTTTAAACTGCCTAAATGTCCAACGAGCAAAACACGGCTTGAGCAAACTGGGGCGTGCCCACGTGATGGGACACCATATAGCCCTCCAATGTCATTAACATGCCTTTACTGACCTAAAGTGATGCTTCCCATGTACTGTTGAGTGGGGGGTGAAAACGGTCTGTACCATGGTGTGCATGCATGCACGCGCACGTGTGTGCGTGTGTATGTATGTCTGTGTATGTGTGTGTACAGAGAGAGATGGAGATAGAATCCTCAAATGGTATACAAAACCAAAACGGAAGCTACCTCTCAGGAGAAAGCTTATGGATGATTTTTATTTCTCCTTTTATGCGAATCTGTGATTTCTGATTTTTCTGCAGTGAATAGGTATTATTTCCATAGAAAAGATCATTTAAAAAAAAATCTGCTGCCCATGTTCATATCTACCCTGTTACTGGTCCTCTGCATCTTGGTAGGAATTATTTGCCACCAAGTTTGCATTCAGGAACAGCTAGCGGAGAATCGGCTCTGGCTGGAGGACAAAATAATTCAAGAGGGCGTGGGCTACAGCTCGGAAAAGGCAAACCAAGTCCTTGAGAGCGCCAGAGGTGCCGGCCAGGGGAGGGGAGGGCAGAGCAGGCAGCAGGAGCAAAGGAAGGAGAGAGATGCAGGTGTGAGGGGAGCAGGGAGAGAAGCGGGCAGCTTCTCTTCAGCCCTGCCTGCGGGACCGCCCTGCTGGGACACCGTGCAACCTGTGTCCCCGACAGGATGGCATTTAAATATTTAAAAAGACCCAGCTTTGCCGTAACAAATGCACTCAATCTCCAGGGATCAATCCCATGCCACTGACCCTGCTCCACAAATCAAGTTTCTGGGGCACGGAGCCTTCCCCACCCTCCCCTGCCGCACCCCATGCAAGGACCTGCAAGATAATAGCGCAGACAACTGAGTGATGAGCCCAGCTTCCCTTCAGTGACAAGGGCAGCCAGCCTGAAGGCCGCGTTATTGGCTTTTCCACTGCAGCTCGAAGCTAAAAGCACATGAGCCTTAGAGAATGTGGGGCCTTAATGCCCTCAAAAAAAAAAATTTTTTTTTTTAATAAGACTGCAATAGTTCTCTTATTCTCCCGGTACACTCAGGTAAGGGGGAATCCAGAGTAATTTTAGGAAGTTGAGGTCGAGCAGATTTTCTGAGACTACGTTGGGTGCAAGCTGAGTCTGCCCCATATGCCAGTCCACCCAGCCCACAGCCCCTCTCAGCCTGCGAATGTGATGGTCCGACATCTTGTCTCCAGGGAGAAGAGACTCATCGTTAAGCCACTGCCTGGGAAGAAAGGAGCCCACGGCGTGGGGAAGGGGTGCTGATGGGGGAGGTCGAGATACTCAAGAAAGGAGACCCCTCATTGACGAATCAGGAAAGTGACGTCCTAGCCCCTGAAGGGTAGAACCAGGACCACACGCCCAGACTTTTTGCTTTTCCTCCCATACCCTTCTCCCTCCAGGATTCCACCACCAAGAATGGCAGGAAGGAACCACAAACCCTATTCTGAAACTGCCCCATTTGGACATAGTTAACCCCCACTGAATTTCTAGAAGGGAGGCAACACCGCAAAGTGGCCGTGTTTTCAGTCACGGGCCACACAATCAAAAACACACGCCTCTGGGGGGAGAGGTGGTGGAGACCAAGGTTTTTACTATCTGGAGACTGAGTTGGGTGCACCCACTCCTGGAATGTGAGTACCAGACAGCACTCAGAGCTGAGTCATGCTCCCGGGAGGGCTCTGACCATGTCTATTTGCCTTTTGTCACTAATCCACTCTAATGCCCCAGTTTGGGGGAGAGGGTGATTTTAATAGATTTAAATGTAAAAGGCTTAAAAGTGTATAATCTATTCCGTTCCTGCCAGCCTGACGCCTAGAAGCCATCTGTTACCAGTGGACATGACTTCATCTCATCAGTGAGATATATGTGATCATTAATTCACTTCTGGTTGTTCTTTAGAGATGGGGAGACAGGGTGGGCGGAGGGGCGGAGGGAGAGGGGAGAGAGAATCCTAAGCAGGCTCCACGGCCAGTAAGGAGCCGACTCAGGGCCCAGTCTCGTGACCCTGAGATCATGACCTGAGCCAAAATCAAGAGTCAGACACTCAACCAACTGAGCCACTCAGGCGCTCCATTAATTCGCTTCCAAAGGTTTATTTACTTATTTATTTATTTATTTGAGGCAGGGGAGGGGCAGAGGGGGCGAGATACAGAGAGAATCTTAAGCGGACCTTAGGCTGAGTGCAGAGCCCAATGTGGGGCTCCATCTCATAATCCTGAGATCACAACCGGAGCCAAAACCAAGAGTCAGACGCTTAACTGGCTGTGCCACCCAGGCACCCCTAATTCATTTTTAAAACATGTTTTTTCCTCAACTCTCAGGAGAGCCTAACTCCAGGGTAGGAGGGCATATTTTCCCAGCAGTATGTGTGGACACGTCCCTTCACCTCTCTGCACCCTGGTTTCTTCATACTAAAGTGAGGTCAACTGTCCCCGCCTCTCAAGGTTACGGTGAGGACTTACAGAGACAACGCATGGAACGGGCTCGGCACCGCGCTCCGCACGCCGTAAGAGCAGTGAGCAGGCGTTATCACCGTGATCTGAAAAAACTGGGAACAAAAGACAAGCGCTGGCAAGGCTATGGAGAAACTGGAACACTTGGACGCTGCTGGTGAGAATGCAAAATGGTGCACAGCTGCTCTGGAAAATAGTACGAAGGTGCCTCAAAAAACTAAAAATAGAATTGCCACAGGCTCCAGCAATCCCACTTCTGGGTATTTGTCCAAAAGAACGGAAATCAGGATCTCAAAGAAATATTAGCACTCCCAGGTTCACGGCAGCACTCTTCGCAGTAGCCAAGATGTGGAAACAACCTAACTGTCCATTAACAGATGGACAATGACAAAAATGTGGTAGATCCATACAACGGAATATTCCCCATCTTTTAAAAAGAAGGAATCCTTCAATATGCAACAGCATGAATGGATCTCGAGGACGTTGTGCTGAGTGAAATAAGCCAGTCCCAGCAAAGCCAATACTGCGTGACTCTACTTACATGAGTAGCCAACCTCGTAGCATCCGAGGGGGCAGGGGCGGTTGCCGGAGGGTGGCGGAGAAGGGGGTTAGGAAATCACTAAGCAATGGGCAGAAGGTTCCCGTCGAGGAAGACGAATAAGCCCTACAGATCTTTTGCCCAGCACCGTGCCTGTATTCAGCAATATCTATCGTACACTAAAAATGTATTAAGAAGGTAGGTGTTAAGTATTCTTTCTACAGTAAAATAAACTTAAAGTTATTTTTTTTTTAATTTTTAAAGAAAAAACTGGAAATGGGCAGCTGGATGGCTCCGCCAGTTAAGTGTCTGCCTTCGGCTCAGGTCATGATCCTGGGGACCCGGGATGGAGCCCTGCTCCGCGGAGAGCTTGTTTCACCCTCTCCCTCTGGCCCTCCCCGCTGCTTGCGCTCTCTCACTCTCTCAATTAAATTTTTAAAATCTTAAAAAAAAAAAAAAAAAAAAAAGGAAGGAAAAAGAAAAAAACTGGGAAAGAAAAAAAAAAAAACAAAAAACCTCCATGACTCACTTCCATTGTGCCCAGGGAAAGGGGTAAATGGGGGCTTTGCTCCACTCTACATGGCTGCTGCTTAGAGACACAATGTTCTCCCTTTCTCCCATCTGAAAATCATCCCCCCACCCCACCACCATCCTCTCTCCTATGATGCTACTTGAACAAAGACAATGGCAAAGTGGGTCTCATCCAGAGTCAGTCCCAGTGATGCTAATAGAAAATTCAGGGCTGGGAGCGGTTGGAGAGAGAAGAGATAAACATTTAGAATGATTTTTAAAACATCCCAGTAGCCCAACCCAAGGATTGCTTTCGTATGTCTGTCTCCAGTTATCATCCCACCTCTAAAAGGGGGCTAATGATACTGTTAGGATTTAAAGTTATTAAGTAAATTAAGGCCAAGTGCTGGATTGCTGAGCTTTATATGGGACTGCTGAGTTTTAGATCAATGCTGGGAAAAAAACGGGAAAGGAAAATTTCTAAAGAGACCAACTAAAACAGTGCAGCAAGCCTATGGCCTATTGGCTTGGAGAATTCCTGAAGACTCTAGAACTTCCGGATGCTAAAAGCAGGGAACAATAAAAAGGCTAGAAGCCTTCGAATTTGAATGAAGTAGACCAGTCACTCTGAAAATTCAGAAGGAATTCCCCTGAGGAGCTCGCAAAAAATGCAGGTTCCTGAGCCTGCTCCCCATGGTTCTGATGCAGAAGGTCCGGTATGAGGCCTAGAAATCACATTTTAATAAGCATCTCGGTTCTCTCTGTGCAGACGGCCCAGGTCCACATTTTGACAAACACCGACAGCCTTCCCCACAAAGTCATACTCGGTTGCTCTGTGGATAAGAAACACTTTTCTTTGGCAAGAGATTGAAACAGAAGAACCAGAATTTTACTCCTAAAGCTTGGTAAACATTAAGGATAATTAACAGGGATTGGTTACTTGCTGGAAAATGAAGTATTCATGTACACACACACCACAGACTGGGTAAAAAAATAAATTATGTTCAGATGATTTAGTATTTCTCTGAGATGGAATAAATTCGATGGCTGAGTGAAAGGCAACAGGCAAACTATCTATCACCTGAAGTTAGCAGCTAAGATAATATTTCAACCACCCATCCTGAAAGGGATGCTTGGACCAAGAACATAATAGGACAACTACATTTAGGAATACAAACCAAGAAGGGTTAAACATAATCACACCTGAAAGATAGCTATTACTACTCCACATATAAACCCAGGAAGAGGTGGCAGGGTACAAGGTGGCCTAATATTCTCATAAATAACTCCGGAGATGGAGTGGGGATTATGCAAATCAAACCATAGACAACACAACAATGGCAGGGATTGCAAATCTGCAGAGGATGAAATTCAACTACGGGGCAATGTCTTTAAATTTGCCTTTATTGAATCTCGTATATTGAAGTCACATATTATTGTATCTCTTTATTGAGACTCAATAGGGCTAAATGCAGAGTGATTTATGGAAGAAAGAAAAATCAAATGCATGAAGTAGAAAAGAGCACGCACCTGGCGAGGCATGGGGTCAGGACAGGCCCGGCATGGGAGGTCGTGGGCATGGTGCACAGGGCAATGGGGGTACCAAGTACTTCAGTTCTCTACACATACCGGCTGTTATTAAGAGCCGATGGGTAAAATAAACAGGGAAGTGTGTCTGTTACTCTCGGAGCTACTTGGCCTTGGTGTTACTTCCAGTGGGAGTGCCGAACTTAAATGTAAACCTGGAAGGGAATTTAGAGCAGGCCATCACAGAGGTTATGGGATGTGGCCCTAGATAATAAACCAAGAATACAAGGGGACGTGAAAAGCACCCCCAGAATAGACAAAATACTCAATGTGCCTATTTTGGGGGGAAAGATGTGTAAAAGATAAGGGGGCAAAAGACAAAATCTGCTAAAATGGAAAATTTAGCTCCTATTAAGGGAAAACAATCATTCAGAGCACAGTTGGAATCATGAAAGAAAGGGTAGTTTATGGTAACACCATCCCTGGGGACACTCAAGGAGGTGACCGAACACATCTCTACTTAGGATCCATTAGAGATTATTAAAAGCATTCCTTGTTCAGTTCAGGGGTGGAGGGTGGGCCTCATGACCTCTCCAAAGGTCATCCCTATCCCAAAGGATCATGTGTCTGAAGGGCACCAGATAAAAATAAAGTCTATTAATCACCAAGCTGCCACACAATTCCCTAAGAGAGCCAGGAGAGAGAAGGGCAATCTATGGTAGACCGTGGTCCCCGAGGGAGGAGAAGGGATGCAGCGGCTGCATGGGCAGAGCCAAGGAATCAGCCACTGAGACTTCCAGAAAGCCAACATCAGGCCTTTGTATAGTCCTCCGGAGCATCACGGGGTAAACAGAAGGAGGAAGAGACTGCAGGGAAGGGGACAGAAAAAGAGCGAATGGCCCTGGGAGCTCCTAATCACAGTGACAAGGGTTGGGGGAAGGACAGGACATAAGCACTCGGTGCAGAAAGAGGGGGGCCAGGCAAGAGAGGGACACCCACAGAGGGTGCTCCATGGAGGTAACAGGCGAGGAGGAGGACGGCTGAAAAAGGAGTGAAGAGAGGAACTGAGAGGTGGGTGAAGAAGGGCGTTGTCAGGGGTGTCTGGAAATTTATGGGATTATGGGCTGCAAGTCCCATGAAAACTGAAGAGATGGAGCAAAAACGTAATCCCACTAGCTATGGGAGCAGAAAATCAGATCACAAAAATGAAGCTATTTAAAAGAGAAATTGAATGGCAGTGCCCCAGTCCCAAAGCAGCTGTTGGCATTCTTGGGGGGCTGGGCGGCTCCAGCCAAACACAGCTGGAAAGTCTGCTCTGCCGGAGTCAGAAGGACCCTTCCCAGCCTGGAACCAGTCCCCAGAGGGCTCACGTGCTAGGGCTTTGGTGCAGCCGAACAAAACAGAGGCCCTTCCGGGAGGCAAGACCCAGGCCAAAACAGGGACCTCTTGACTTTGCCAAGAGACACCAGCCCCCATGCCCTGCCTCCTCCTGGTTCTGGAACAAAACCGCTGTGGGACGGAGATGTTACCTGCAAGAGTTGTCTCGTGAGTGCCATCGGTACGGTGTATTAAGCAGCCAAATGGGGGTCATGGAGTTTGAGTTCTTCTAGCAAAATGTTCTCCAACCAGCTGTCACCCCACCAGGCACAGAACAACTTTTTGAAATCAAAAGAGGCCAGTGAAGAGGGAGGGAAGGAGCACCACCCCCGATGTGCTCCCTGAGCCCCATCTCCCCCATTCGCCCTCTGCTTCCACAGCGAATGCGGACACCGCCAGATGCCGGCGGAAGGAACCACTGAGCCACAGCCCTGCCTGAGCCACCTCGCTGCCCTTCCCCCGTGGCCCAGCTCTGCGTCCTCGGAGCGGAAAAGACACGAAGGGAAGATGGTCAGGGAGTGTGGTTTCTAGGGCAGTCCCTGCTGTGGAAGGAGCAGATGGCGCCCCATACAGTGAGAGATATCTAGGGCAAGGATTTTAAACCCACCACCCAACGCTCCGGTAGGTGAGAAAGACAACAGTGTTCCAGCTGACAGCAATCCCTCAGAGCGGAAGGGTCAACTCCTGCTCCCTGCCGTAGCTCCGTCTGCACCCCCTAAACCAAGACCACCCAGTCCTTGCCCAAGAGGTGCCTCTGAAGCAAGGAAGAAAGGCCGGAGGTGGACCGTGGGCTGTTTATTAAGCTAAGTCGTTGCCCGAGGAAGATTCATAACTTGCCCTACCTGGGACAGGAGAGAGAGAAGGAAATGAAAGGGAAACATGAAAAGCCAAAGGAGCCAAGTACCTTTGTCGGAGAAGTTTGAGTTATGCTTTTGTTTGGAACTCTCTGAAACAGAGAAAGAAACAGAGGATGAATCTGAGAGAGAGAGAGAGAGAGAGAGAGAGAGAGAGAGCGCTCACCAGAAAAAAGCCACGGAGGAAGAGCTGCCAGAGACAGGAGGCCGGCACCCCTGGCTGGCTTCTCCCTCACACACAAACACCCAGGTGGGCGAAGCCTTGGCAGCGGCAACAAGAAATGGTGCCCTGGTGGCAGGCGTGCGAGCTGGGGGGCAGGCCCAAGAGGGGAAGCCAGCGAGGCTGAGGCTGAGGGTGCGACAGCCAGGGAAGCGCAGGGAAGGGGGTACCGGGGGCAGAGGCAGGGTCAGGAAGGTGGCCTGGGCCATACTTACTGTCACAGACGTAAGGTTTGTCATGGTCTTCCTGAGAGGCAGCATCGTGCCTCCTCCGGCCACCTGCCGAGCCCCGGGCCTGGGGAGACAAGGAACCGGGATGCCCGTTATGGTGATGCTCACTACGGCTCCTGAGCTCGTACTCTGTGAGGCCCCGAGCACTTCACCTACATCTCTTCCTCGGGTCTTCCTCACAGCCTTTGAACCAATACCAACCCCATTCTACAGGCCTGGAAACTGAGGCCCAGAGAGGTCAGGGAACTTGCTCCAGAGCACTCAGCTACTCACCCACGTCATTCCATGAAACTCTCACAACTCCAAGAGAGGTACTACTTTTCTCCCCATTTTACAGATCGGGAGACCGAGGCAACCCCAGGTTAAGTAGCTCGCCCAGGGTCCCTCCTCCCTGAAGTGCAGAGCCAGGACGTAAACTCACAACAGTCTGACTGCAAAGCCTTCATCTTCCCCATCCCTGTTCTCTATGGTTGCCACAGGGACCTCCTCCTCCAGCTGCGTGGCCTTCTAGCTTCATGGGCCCCACATGGAGATGCCCACCCTGCTCCCCTCAGCTGACCGGATGATGGCGGCCTGGAGCAGGGAGTGTGACTGCAGTCATCACCCCGGGCTCTCGCCCCAGGCTCACACAGTCCTCTTCAAGTCTCTCAGGGGCCAGCCAGGCCTGGAATCCAGCCCGGGCATGGCGGTGAGCTCTCCTCACCCCTCTCCCCTGCTCCTCCTGGGGGTGAGCGTCAGCTGAGGCCTCCCGGTGTGACCTGCCTCAGACCTCTGGCCAGTAACAAAGGCCTTGACACCTCACAGTCTCCTGGGGCCGGACTCCAGAAAGAGCCGGCCCAGCCTGGAGTGGGGGTGGGAAGTGTTCCACCTCCAAGGGTGGAGGAGAGCAGCCAGAGAGGGTGCTGGCAGCACGGCAGCCCCGGGACAGCGGCTGCAAGAACACGGCAAGGTTTATTTTTAAACCTTTGTAAGTCCCACACAGTCACGTGGGTAGCACCCTGGCCGCCTCCAGGTCATTCTCTGGTAATGAGTAGCAGTAAACTCCCAACCAGGGAAAGGGCCTGCTGAGGGCTTTGGGGACAGAGAAGGGGCCCGAAGCAGATGAGAAATAAAACATGGCAGCCACCTGGGGTGCTGGGGAAATGGGGCAGTCCCAGGGGCTGGGCCTGGACAAGTGGCCCTGGGGACCTCAAGGCCAAAAGGCCTGGGATGCACACACACACACACACACACACACACACACTCACTCACTCACTCACTTGCGGGGGATTTCACAGCAGAGAGGCCTGTACCCCAGGCCTGCGATGTTCACACGCTCTCACAAACACACACTCTTCACAGTCAACACCACCTGCCAAGCTACCACCTCCGCCACCTCCTCAGCGCATCTCTCTCCAAAACAAATTACGAAATTCCACCTCCCTGCTTCCCTCCCTCCCACCGCTTTGCCTCTCTGCCTCCCCAGCCCCCACCCAAGCCCGCAGCCCCCAGCAGCACCCCCCCCCGCCCCCACCCCAGCCCTCATTACTCAGAGTTGACCTGCAGGGGGAGCTGTGAGGTGCTGCGGTCCCCGGGGGGGGGCTGGGGGGGGGTGCGGGGGGGGGGGGGTGCACAGACAGGCCGCCCCGCCTGCCCACCACCGGGACGACGACAACGACCACGACGACAGGGAGGGTGGTCACACTCAGCTGCCCCCCCCCACGCCCCCATGGTGAAGCCAGGGACAGCTTGACGTGCGCAGCCCGCAGCCCTGTCACAGCCGCCTGCCACAGGTGAAAGCAAGTCAAGCAGAAGGACAAGCCGACAGCAGGCGCGGGGAGGGGGCTCTGAGACTAAAAATACCGCCTGGGCCGAGAGGAGGGGAAGCGGGCACTCGTGGGGGAGCCGCCTGCGGAAGGGGGAGGGCCCCGCTGAGAGCCAGGGCTGGATCTCACCCCGCAGGACAGACCAGCGCCGTGGCTTCCACACTCTCCCTGCACCTTGGTTTCCTCAACTGCAAAATGGGCACACGCAAGGGAATCGCTCAAACTTGGAAACTCAGACTCCCTCTAGTTTGCTCAGATGTCACCTCCCCCGAGAAGCCCTCCCTGACCAACCTAGATCCATTCATAGCCTCTCCATCATTCTCTTTCCCCTGCCCAGCTGTATGTTTTGTCCCGACACTTGGCGTGGTTTGACATTATATTATACATGTTGTTGCTGTACTTGTTGATCTTCTGTCTCCCCAATAAGGGCTGGAAAACATCTACTTGGGCCGCACTATATTCAAAACCTGGCACGGGGCCTGCCACTTAAGACACTTTTAATAAGCCTGGGCTGAATCAGTTGGTCCGTCAGTCAGTCAGCGAGTCGGCCATCTTTGGTTCTCCTTCATTCTTTATATCAAAATGCTGTTGTTTCTTCCTTCAAACGCCATCTTAGACTTTGCATTTCCCTTCTGTTCCACATTTTAATCCAGGAGCGCACCCACTGACCCTGAACGGCTCAAAGAACCCACCAGCTGGGGTTCTACCTCTGCACTGCCCTTCCCAGTCCACCCTGGGACTCCCAGATGAGTTAGGGTCACTCATTCATTCATTCATTGCCATCTAACACCCACTGACACACCCAACAGCAACCTAGTGCCAATCTCATCAGGTTCCCCTCGTGCTCATACATGATCCCTGCCACTGACCAGCCTCTGCTCTACCACCCACAGTTCTCCATGGTTTAGCCCCAATAACATCCCACTCCTCCGAGAACTTTCCTCCCGCCAGACTAAGGAGTAAAAAGAACATCAGCTTTAAAGTCAAACAGGCATGGGTTTAATCACCAGGCATGTGTCTGTAAACAAGTTACTGCTCTAGATTTTCATTTTCTCAGCTGTAAAATGGGCACAGCAACACCTTTAGTGCAGAGTTGCTGAGAGGGTTGGCGCTAAGAGTGTGTGAAACCACAGGGGACAGAGCCACATCCACAGGAAGTGCTTGATAAATTACGTCCCCTTCTTGCCCAAACTGATCCCTTCTCTCTCCTCTGAATTTTTATTGCATTTGGTTAGTGCACAGGCAGAAGCCTGCTGTTTTCTAATTGTATCATGGCCATTCGCATTTTCTCCTCAATTTAATCCCAAGGTCCTTAAGAGCAAAGATGGCATTTCACACTTTGGTATGAACACCCAACACTTAGATCAGTGTTGGGCACATAGCATCCCAAGCTCTCTTACATGTATTAGGTCAGTTCATTCCTACCGTACACCATGAGTTACAGAAAGTAACACTACTCCCATCCATAGTCACAGAGTCAGTAGTCCATCCCAAGGTTTGTGACTCATCCATAGTCACAGAGTCAGTAGAAGGAGCACAGCCTAGGTTTCCAGACTCTATTCTGTAAAACTTTGAGGCTGACTGTCCAAAAGAAACCAGTCCT
This sequence comes from Enhydra lutris kenyoni, assembly GCF_002288905.1. Classification (NCBI taxonomy): domain Eukaryota; kingdom Metazoa; phylum Chordata; class Mammalia; order Carnivora; family Mustelidae; genus Enhydra; species Enhydra lutris. Next base: position 21,036,077 of record NW_019154104.1, on the reverse strand, counting down.
CCCTCTCTGAGAATTGTCCATCCCACTCCACTCCTCCCCACCCCACCTCCCATTCACACACTGGTAAGCCTTGATTAAGACAGCCTTGATTGTACCACGTGGCCCAGCCCCACTGGCCTCAGTTGATTGGCTGGCTCAAAAGTGGTCACATGACCTAAGCTGGGCCAATCAGATTCCACCTCCAAGCACCTGGCGTTGGGGCAATGACTGTGGTGAACACAGGTTCATGAACTGGGAGCCCGTCAATGCAGGAGATATGGAGCTAAGGACACAGAGAAGCAGGAAACACAGTCTTCTGACAGAAAAATAAAGAAGAAAGAAGCAGGGGCCACAAACGGCCTAGGTTCTTTCCCTGTCCTAAGTCCCTGCCATTTTCTTGCCCTTCCTGAGAGTTGAAACTTCAAAAATTGTACATATTTGGAGCAATAACCCAGCCGCTTTTCAAAAACTCCCCGTTTTTGCTGAAGTGTGGAGTTTCTTGCAATTAAAAGACTCTTGACTCGGGCTCAGGGAGCTAGTTCCTCTATGGGAGCTGTTCTCAAGTAATGGCTCATAAGAGGGTCTGCATCACAGCACTGAATAGTCCGAGAATGTTCCTTGAAACTTTACACTCTCGTTCTCTCACAAGTGCACCATGGCATTTTCCAGAGGCTCCCTGACATGATGATGTCCTCGCTCTGTGCGCTGGTGTATTCTGAAGATTAACATTTCTTCTGCTTGAATTTCTAATACAGTAAATATCACTAGCTATAACCCACCAGAACAATAGCTTTCAGGGGGGCTCTCAGTAATTTTTAAGTAAAGAATTCCTGAGACAAAAACAAAACAAAACAAAACAAACAAAAAGAACCATAGCTCCCTATCCTTGCTATTTATTTATTTGTGGGGTTTTTAAAATATTTTATTTATTTATTTGAGAGAGAGAGAGAGAGAGAGCATGAATGGGGAGGTGAGGGGAACAGATTCCCTGCCGAGCAGGGAGCTGGATGGAGGGCTCCATCCCAGGACCCTGGGATCATGACCTGAGCCGAAGGCAGACACTCAACAGACTGAGCCACCCAGGTGCCCCCACATCCTTGCTATTTAAAATGTGGCCCTCAGACCAACAGTGCGGGCATCACCTGGGAGCTTGTTAACCAGACAAACTCTCAGTGCCCCCCACACCCCCAGACCCACTGCGTCTGAATTTGCACTTTAACAAGATCACCATGAGCTTCTCATGCACATTAGTTTGAGAAGCACGGGACTGCACCACAGCGCATCAATAAACAGTTCCTGATTGATTGATTGATTGATTGATAATGCTCACATGGATGACTTCCAGGGATTTCATGAATTTTAAAGAGCTTGGATTCCTTGGGCTAAAGTTAGCAAAGATGCAATTATTGTTGGGTCTGATCATCAGAACTCCAAGTGTTGTTCCCTTTGCACCCTCCGAGCAATGTCTAGACTTTATTAAGCACTCAGAATTGGCTGGGTATTAGTACTCCCGTTTTCCTGATGAAAAACTGAGGCCCAGAGTATTGCTATAATTTGATCAAGATGATGAGGTTACATAATTCACCCAAAGTCTAGTAAATAGTGGAGCTGGGATTTGAACACATGGTTCAAACAGGGCAGAGGCTGTTCTTGGAATCACTACCTCACCCCTGACTTCCTCAATGAGTGCACAAAGCACCTAGGGGTCTTGTCAAAGTGCAGGCTCTAATTTGGTCCATCTCGGGTGGAGTCCAGGGTCCTGTGTGTCTGATAACCCCCCAAGTGGTCCTGAGGTCAAAGTCCAGGGACCACACATTGAGGTTCCACCTATCAGTCCTGACAACAGAAACGCTCTCCGGCAACCAGCCGCTGCCTGAATATACCACTTAAAAGCGTAGCTTAACTGAGGCTATGGGTGAAGCAGCCTCACACCTGTATTCCAGCCCAAGCAGGCCTGCTTACGTCCTTCTAGGTCATCCCATGGCTCCCACCATGGATGACATGAGCATAGTGTCCCTACCCAACATCGAGCCATTTGGCTGGCTCTTGGCCAACATCAGATGGGCCCTGAGCTAGGCGAAGCCCCATCCAGCTCCCTCACTGTGCTCAGGCCTTCTCTCTGCTCCCAGAAAGTTGAAACAGAACTTTTCTTTCTTTCCTAACACTCAGTCATTCATTTGACAAGCTGGTCTTTAGTCCCATGATGGGCACTGGGCCAGGCATGACTCCATGACAAAAGCACAGACCTGTGTTCGAATCCTGACTTCTTCTTTACTAGGTTAGATGACCTTGAGCAAATTCCATAATCTGTCTGGGAGTAATAATCCCAGAATCTGGGAATGAAACAAGAAGTGCTGGCCAATAGAGACATAATGTGAACCACACACATCATTTTAAATTTTCTAGTAGCCATACTTTTTTAAAAAGAGTAAAAAGAGAAACAGGTACAATGGATGTTAATAATATCATCTATTCAACCCAATGTATTCAAACTATTATCATTTCAATATATAATCAATATAAAAAATATTAATGAGCTGCTTTGCATTCTTCTCATACTAAGTGTTTGAAATCTGGTGTGTATTTTACCTTTACAGCACATTGTAATTTGAACTGGCAATATTTTAAGTGCTCAGTCACCACATGTCCTTATGAGGAACAGGGGAGAAATCGAGAATGCAGGACAAAGTCCTAGTCATCACCCTCGATGTGTAGCTCTTGTTGTAAAGAGCCCCAGCACATGGCCTGGTGGCTAGGAAGCACACTGAGCGAGTACCACTGCTGTTTTCTTACAGGGGAGACACCCAGCTCACATCCATGCTCTGCCGAGATCAATAATCTAGATCTAGGATGGGAGTGGAGAAGATGTGAAAAGGACCACTGTCCACAATCTACCCTAGTAACTGTGGTTTGGGCTGAGGGACGGGATGGAAGCAGGCCTGGTGGTACACAGCTCTTGGAGTTCACACAAGGTCCAGAGATTCTAAAACCTCCTCTAATGATGGAATTAGATATTCACTACTTTGTGGCCTGCAATGAAGTCATGAATCTAGGCATTATCATTGGTTGCTGAAACAGCTAGATGAGAACTTGATGGGGAACCTTCTAGGGTGAGATCCGGCTGACAACACCTGAATCCACTGATCCATTTCCCACCCCCACCCCAGCCCTGAGAGCAGAACAGCTGGACAACACATACCTCGTGATGTGATACATGATACAGTAAGAGGCACAGAAGGGTCCTTGCCCCCCCCACAAAAGAATTTACACCCATATTCAAATAGTCTGAGCCTAATCAAGTTTCCAGAAAGTGAAGAGGATACATTAAATACCACCCATCCACAAATATAGAATGTGGGGAATTCTGCAAGAAAAACCACCCAACTTCTTCAACAAATAAATAGCATGGAGAAAAATATATGTGTGTGCATGGGGGGGGTAGAGCAGGGAAGAGGTATGTCTCGAATAAAAAAGGCTTAAGTTTCAAACAAGCCAACTGTAAAAAGGTATTTTTGAGAAAATCCAGGGAAATCATCAGGGACTAGAGCATAGATATTAGAAGTGTCGTTGTTTTTATTGGGTATAATAGCGATATTTGTTAGAGAAATACATTAAGGTATGTGCAGGTTAAATGATAAAATGTCTAGGACTTGCTTTCAGATATTCTCCCAAAAATCGGATATACGTACCAACAAAAAGTGGGAGTAAAGAACAAATAAAACAAGATCATGGCTGAAGCTGCTTGGCCACTAGAGAAGGCATCCAACATCAGAGGGCTGCCCTGCCCGGCCTGAGAAATGCCAGCCCCTGCCAACAAGCCAGAGCAGCCGAGCTCCACGTGGGCAGCACTGGACCGCTGCTTACACCAGCCACCTGGGAATCTGCTTATAATACAGCTTTCTGAACCCTAACCTCAACCTCCTAAATCAGGACTTCTGGGAGTGGGTCCTGGGAATCTGCATTTTGATAGGCTCTCCTGGTGACTCTGATGGATACTGAAGCCCAAGAAGCAGAAGAATTGGGAAGCAGACCGTGATTAGCCTTGGACCCCAACCCGCAGGGCACCCATGGATAAGAGGGTTAAGGGTCCTACCTACAGCCTAAAGGGGCCAGAAGGCCTAATCCTAACTCTCTAGACAGCAAGCAAGTTTACCCCTGGAGGTCTGTCTCCACCTCATTATTATTCATTGTCAAATGCCCTTGCAGACCCCTGAGGGTGACCACCAAAAGCCCCTTGGGCTTGAACACGAGGACCCTGGAGGAGCAACCCACATGCCTGAGAGCACCACTGCTCAGCCTTCGGTCCCTCCCCTCAAGCACCGCTCCCATAAGTTGTATACCTTCCACCACGGATTTCCCCTCAGCCACACCCCAGGCTTCTGGCCTCCTCTTGCCACATCCGGGGCCCCACACCAAAAGCCCATCCCCCACCCACTTGGAAACCGTTAGCCGAGGCCGCCACGCTCTCCCAGAGTGATCCTACTCTCCACCTAGTGAAGAACACCCCAAAGCAGGTGATTCTGGGGCAGCCCCAGGGACAGGAAAATGCAGCCTTCTTTTAAGACCAAGTCATGGGTACAGCAGTCACATTCTCCCCTTCCTCCACCCTCCCCGGACCCCCACCCCAGCCCTCCCAGGACCCTCACTGTCCCCTCAGGACACCCTCTCTCTCCTCTTCTCCCTCTGGCCAGCTCTAAACTCTTACAGGCTATCACCTGGGGTCAGAGCTCTTCCGGAGTTCCTCCTCTCAGTGTCTTCCTCAAGGGAGACCATGGATATGAGAGGATATGCACTGGGACTTTGGGTCTGGGAACAAACTGTTCTCCGGGCTTCCGCCTCCCTTAACTCTTCCCTCCCTCATGTTGTCCCCAGCTTACCCGTCCTCTGGTCCTGTTCTTGCGCTTGGGGATATCCTCTTCTAAATCTTCTTCTTCATTTCCTTCTTCTACATTTTCGTCATTTTCCAAAACCCTCTGAAATGACAAGAAAATGAACAGAGGGGTTGAGAAATAAAATGCAAAGGAGGAAGCCATCAGAGGGTAATTTGAGGCAGGGGCAGGAGGTCTGTTTTGTTACTGTGCTCCAACAAGGTGAAGATGCTGCCATTGCTGGAGGAGCAGGGCCTCCAAAAGGCCGCCCAGAGTCCAAGCTCTTGGCCATAACAACTGTCTCAAACCCCTGGGCCCCTTCCAGCCTGGTCCTCCCAGAACACTGACTTTTTTCAACTCTTTTTACCCAAAAAGCATTTTCTAAAAAGAGTATACTCTGGTAGGGGCACTTTTCTACGTGGACCCAAGATGTTTTTCAAAACTTACTTTTTTAATGTAATGTTCCTTTTGTTCCTAAATAAGAAAATACATTCCTCCTTTCTCTGCCATTCTGGGACCCTGCCCTATTTGATGAAAACAAGTAACTTCCTGTTCATCTGACCAGAATTTGACATTAATGTGTTGTTCTTATTCACCCATCATTTGTTTGTTTTTTTTTTTAAGAAAAATGGATTTTCATTACAGCACATTACTTGTAATGAAGCTTAAAGTTCATGAATTTAATTATCTCTCTCCAACAGATCTGTGATTCACACAGCAGCAGAGAATCCAATTTCCATTTTACAGGTGAATAAACTGAGGCTAAAAACAGTTTTAATTGCCCAAGGTCATACAGTGAAGCCATGGCCAAAGCAAAGTCAGGTTCATCAGCTCAGAGTCTCCTGGTCGTTTCTCAGCTATGTGTCTGAAGATTGAAGGTATATTATGTAGACCCTTCCTGTAGGAACCTGAACACTTCACTCCCTTTGTAGGGAGGGGAGGGCAGGTAAGTGTGTCTTTAGGTTTAAGGGCAGGATGAAAAATAGTGGCAGAGGACCCAGCTCCCCAGACTGAAAGTGGGATAAGGAGAAGGGGCATGGAGCTCACTGGACTCCATGTCATGAGCCCTAGAAACCTCTTTATGGACTCACTGTGCAACCTTGAGTGAGTCATCACCTCTTCATGCCTCAGTTTCCCCAATTATAAAATAGGAATTCATTTATTCATTTGATCAACAAACCCTTGTTTAGTGCTGATTATATGGCAGGCACTGTGCTAGACAAGCCACAGAATAACTACAGTTGGTGACCTAAAAGGATTCTACAGTATAGTGAAGGGAGGACAGATTTAAACAACATCCACAACATATAGTTACAACTGCCATAAACACAATGACAGGCAAGTACAAGCTGCTACGAGAGGCTATTAGAGGGAATTTTACCTAATCTGAGGGTCAGGAAAGGCTTACCTGAGGAAGTGACCTAAGTGAGTTAAGATATGTAGGATGAGCAGAGACTAGCCTTGGGAATGGAGACCAAGGGCAGGGAGAAAGGAAAAGTGTTCCAGGCAGAAGGAACAGCATGAGCAAGCTCCCTGAGGCAGGAAAAGGAACATGGCTTATCCATGTTGCAGAAAGAGGCCAGGGTGACTAGAGCTCAGTGATTCAGGAGAGATTGGCATAAGAAGAGTCTAGAAAGGAGGGCAGGCACCATATTATACAGGATAACAGCATCAGCATCCACCCCTGTGATGGCATGACAATGGCACAAACTATGAAAAGGCTTAGAGGCAGCACACACTTTACTGACACATGGAATCATCATCACTGTTCCATTGGCCTCCCAGACAATGCCTCCAGGCTGTCCTCCAAGTAGGAAGCCCAAGGGTGAGTTTCCAGAGACCTTCTTCCATGGCCTTCTCATCAGAGTTCTCTCCCAGTCACAGGTGTCAGGGCACTGCTGATTACAAATCCTCACACAGAGCTCAAAACAGGTCTTGTAAATATTCCTCCGGCTTCTCTACTAGGCTTACTTGGGAAGCCATCAGCTGACAGCACGCGGGGTCTCTGGGCCCACCGCAGCCATCTAACAGAAGTAGTGCTGTCTATGAGACACGCCCTCTGGCCCACAGCGAGGAAAGGTTGGTCCAGGTCCCCATCAGGCCTCCTAAGCTGTCTGCATCTTGGCTTTCTGAACCATTAGGTGGGAACACAAGTGGAAGGCAAGAGGATGACAAGTCGAACACTCGGCAGACTTCAGTGAAAAGATGTGGTATAAATATGAGGTGTTGTTGTTATGACTGTTGTGGCTGTTCAAACAGCTGTCTTGCCAACTTCTGGGTCTTGAAGTCATTTAATCATGGTGAGTTCCAACGACCTCGAATTTAAAGGTCATGGCCTCTGGCTGGCCCGTACAATCTGACTCCACCCTCATTTTTTGTCATGCAGATATTTTTGACCTGCAACCTGAATCCCAGGTTGGAAGTGAAACCTGGTGAAGGCGACTGAGCTAGTCTCAGCACTGCCCACCACATGGCCTCAATGTCCAGAAGTAAATGGACTTCTCCCTCCCTTTCCTGTTGGTCTCCCTGCATCTTGAGAACCCCTAGTCTGTGCCCCAGACCTCTGATGTGACAGCGGCCATTCCAATGTGTTTGCATTTCCTGCGACGATGTGGCCCTGACACCCAAAAGCCTCTCTACATAACCAGGGAGGAGCCAAGAGTTCCTAACAAACAAAGCGTGCCTTCAGGGCTCAGGAAGCAGAGGGGGCATCCTGTGCAGAGGAGTCAAGGGCAGAGGTCCAACTAAGATGCAGCTGAACCCCCACTAACATATTTGCATTCCCTGTCCAAGGACATTATCTGGAAAATAAACACATTTTAAAATAACTTTTCTCCCTGTTACTCTAAACAGTCTTTACAGTGATGACAACAATTGTTTGTGGTTGTGTTAAAAAAGATGAAGGAATGCCGTTAAAAGACTCCATTATCTCTAGCCTGGAACACTGCAAAAACCTCCTAACTGATTCCCCTCCTTCTTCCACAGCCCTGCATCCAGTCTCTTTTCCAGGCAGCAGCCAGGGGGATCTTGGGGAAACATGAATTCGCTGCCCTTGTTAAAATGGCTTCCTTCAGGGGCGTCTGGGTGGCTCAGTGGGTTAAGCCTCTACCTTTGGCTCAGATCATGATCTCAGGGTCCTGGGATCAAGCCCCACATCGGGCTCTCTACTCAGTGGGACCCTGCTTCCCCCTCTCTCTCTGCCTGCCTCTCTGCCTACTTGTGATCTCTCTCTCTGTCAAATAAGTAATAAAATAAAATCTTTTAAAAAATAATAAATAAATAAATAAATAAATAAAATGGCTTCCTTCTTCTTCATTTCCATGAAATCAAGTGCCTCCTCCATGTCCTGAGAGGCCAGAGTCATTGGACATGGCCCAACCCTCCCACTCCACCCTAGGCCCTTCTCTCCCTGGCACCCCAGCACTCTGCCCTGGCCACATGAACTTTCTGTCTTTCTTTTTTTCCTATTTTTCTTTTTCTTTTTCTTTATCGAGGTGTAACAGACATGCAATATTACATCAGTTTCAGGTGAACAACACAGTGATTTGACATTTGTAGGCACTGCGAAATGGTCACTACAGTGAGGCTAGTTGCCATCTGTCACCCTACAAAATTAATATAATGTTACTGACTACATTCTGCATAATCCCCTTCACCCACTTCACACCCTCCCAACCCCAACCCCCCTCCTCTCTGACAACAACCAATCTGTTCTCTATATCTGTAAGTCTGGGTTTGGTTTTGTTTTTTAGATTCTATAAATAAGTGAAGTCATGTGGTAGTCTTTCTCTGATTTATTTCACTTAATATCATGCCCTTAGGGCCACCCATGTTGTCATAAATGGTAAGACTTCATTCTTTTTGATGGCTAAGTAGTATTCCATTGCGTCTACGTACCATATCTTCTTTATCCATCCATCAGCGGACGTTTAGATCATTTCCATGTCTTAGCTACTGTAAATAATGCTGCAGCAAACATAAGGGTACATGCATCTTTTTGAAATAGTGTTTCCATTTTCTTCAGATACATACCTAGAAGTGGAATTGTGGGTCATTTGGTGGTTCTATACCATCATACTTTTCCATATTTTTCCATAGTTGCTACACCAATTTACATTCCTACCACCAGTGCATCAGGGTTTCCTTTCCTCCACATGCTCACCAACACTTGTTGTTTTTTGTCTTTTGATAATAGCCATCCTGACAGGTGTGGGCTGATTTCACTATGGTTTCATTTGCTTCTCCTTGATGATGAGTGATGTTGAGCATCTTTTCATGTGCCTGTTGGCCATCTGCATGTCTTCTTTGGAAAAAAAATGTCTGTTCAGGTCCTCTGCCCATTTTGTGATTGAATTGTTTGGGTTTTTGTTATTGAGTTGTATGAGTTCTGCATCTTCTGTCTGTTCTTTCAAAACTATAAGCTCAGACCTATCTCAAGGCCTTCAAGCATACTGTTCCTCTGCCCAGAAATCTCCTCCCCATATTCTTGCTTTGCCCGCTCCTTCTCATCCCTTAGGATGAGGTTAAATCCCTTATCTCACTTAGGACACTACCTAGAATCTGTCCCTCCTCTTATACTGAATCTTCACACTCTGTTCTTCTCATGGTCATTTATCGTGAAATGCAATTATTTCCTTTGTGTACTTGTCTTCTGTCTGTCTGTCATTACTAGAATATAAATATGAACAGTAGGGACTGCTCTCTCTTGGTTTCTCTGTCCCCCCCAGAACCTAGCACAGTACCTGCTCAGTGGAGACACTCAATAAACTTTGGTTGAATGAATGAATGAAAAATGAACAAATATAATCCATTTACTACATACGTACTTTATTTTTATAACCAAAGTTGATAAGAACACATAAACTCATTTGGCTTATGGTCCTGATTTCCACTTCTAGCATGGTAGATGGTAGACCCATGCTCTGCCCATGCTCTCCTCATCTATTCACATCAGGGAGGATGGCAATGGTGATGATTCCATAGCTATGGCCCATAGATTAGCCCAACACTGCCTGAGAGTACCTTGAGCCCACCAGCTTGAAAGCATAAGAGGCTCTCTGTCACTAGAGTGTCAGGGTGTCTGGGCAATGGTTCTGTCCCATCCACTGATTCAGTGAAATTATACTAACTACACAACACAGATGTGATATGCCTTAACTTCAAAGACCTGAAAAGTCCAAAAACTGGGGAAAGGTGGGAGAAATGTGAATAGGGAAAACAAAGAAGAAAATGAGTCACCGTAAATGCCAGTGACAAGAAGAATCCCTCTGGCTGTGGGACCATCAAGAAAGGTGGCATTGGGGCTGAGCCTGACCGTTGGGTGTATTTATACATATAGAGTAGAAGAAAAGATTCCCCAAGTAAAGGACACGACATGACCACAGGAACAAAGGAGAGAAGGAAGACTGCAGAACAGGGGAGCACAGAAGTGGAAGAAAATAAGCCTGAAAACTAGCTTAAGAGCAGAGAGAGGAGGCCCAAGAAGATCACACTCACCATTTTGGATTTACCCAGTAAGATACAAGCGTTTCAGCTAAGTTTTTTAAACAAGGGATGGGCACAAGCAAAGCTTTCTTTCAGGATGAAAGATCAGCTAGCAAAGTAGGACATGTCAGAGAAGGGACAGATTGCCCCCTGGGGCGACTCTCAGGAATCTATTCACTTGTACATCCCCCCAACAGATACTTACTGTGCACCTACTAAGCGCTAGGCACTGTTTGTCTGCTTCAGGTATATCAGTGAACAAGACAATCATCCCACCCTTGAGTTTACATGCCATTGGAAGAAAACAGAAAATACCCAGTAACATTACAAATCAGCAAATTACAAAGTATGGTAGATAGTGATCAAAGCTATGGGGAAAAAGAAAAAGCAAAGAAAAGCAGAGTTAGGGGATCGGGAGATCTGGAGGGCGGGGAGGGCACAGAATGCGGTAGTACCCACAGGGTCAGGGTCAGCTTCACAGAGAGGAAGAGACACAGATTGAAGAAGGTGAGGGTGAGGCCCCAGCTGATGCCTGGGCTGAGGAACCTGCAGGCAGAGGAGACAGGCTGAGCAAAACCCTGAGGCAACAGTGTCTGGTGTGTTCTAGAAGGAACAAAATGAGGTCAGTGTGCCGGCAACAGAAATGAGCAAGGGAAAGGCCCAGAAACCGAGTTGGAGAGGTAAGAGGGACTTGACTTTTATTCGGGGAGAACAGGAGCCTGTGTCTGGTTTGGCGCACAGGAAAAACAGGATCCCACTTCGGTTTAAAGGGCTCCCTCTCAGCCATCAGCAGGGGCACCACTTAGAAAGTTGTTGCAGCTGTTCAGACAGATGACAGCGACCAGGAACTGGGGCAGTCATGGGGGCACACGGTGAGAGGAGCCTGTGCTCTGGTTGCAGGCACAGCGGACTGGATTCCGATGCACCAGACGCTGGGTGCGACGGAAAGACGGGGGCGGCAGATGACTCCAAGGTGCATTAGGCACATGGAGGTCATAGCGATTAAGGACCTTCAGGAGAGCCATAGCTCCGAGGAGCAGAGGCAACCCACAGAGGCCGTGTTGTGACAGGAACAGGACCGGACGGCCCATCTGCACACAGGGATGGCAGGGGAGGAGGCCAGTTCTCGGCTTCACCTTGCATCTTTGTTGAGACTCAGCTCTGTGGGAGAGGGCAAGGCCCCAAGGGGACAACAGTGAGCACGACCACATGGTCCCCGAGTCCTTGGAACTCACTGACTGGTGGCACTCAAGAGGCAAACCAGACGTGTAACTGCTATTACTTTAATTGTAACGTCAGTAAATGAATATGCAAATACTAAACATTACGTTGGATATGCAATTAATAAATATGTAATATGCGGTAAGTATCACACAAAATATAAAGTATCATAAAATATACATTTAATATCAATGTAATTTTATTTTAATAATTGAATTGTATTTAATTATTAATACTATTGTTTAATATTTATATTAATTAATATTACTACAATACTCCATGCCAACCATCGAATTCGACAACAGAGACTGAAGATGAAGGAATGAGAACTGGTCAGAGTGCACCACGGCGATCTTGGGTAGTGAGAGCCTCCACAGGACTGGGAAGAGTGGGCGGGAAACCAGCAGGGACAGGATCCACCAGCCCCGCCTGGAGGGTGATGCCTACACTGGCCTTGAAGGAGAAGAGGGCGGTGCTGAGAACTAGAGCTGAGGACAGGGTGTGATGATGGGGTGTGAGGAAGGCGGGGGGTCCTGGGGGACAAGCTGGTGTAGACAACCCCGAGGTTTCAAGCCTGAACTCTGGACTGCCCGCTCCACGGGGTGAGGACTCCTGTCTGTTTTGCTCACTTTCGTGTCCCCGGGACCTAGCCCAGCCCCTGGCATACAGCAGGCTGGAAAGATATATTCTGAACGGCCACATGGGGACACCAAGAGAGGGGTGAGGGCTTGTTCTGGAGGCCGGGTTACGGGAGGAAGGCAGGGTGAGTCTGCCTGCAGCCATGCACCAGGCGGCCTGGGAGCAGGAGCCGCCTCCGGCCCGGGCCCCAGGAAGCCCTGCACCCGCGCTCTGGACACACCCCCCAAATACCTGTATTTCCTGCATGCTTTCCTCCTCTCTGGCATCCACCTTCTTCTCCACACCCTCACCCCGCAGCAAGGCTTCCAGGGTGGTGCTTTCCGAGGTGAAGCCATCCTTCTTCAGGGGCAGCTCCACTTCTGCAAAGTAAGGACAGAGAAGCAGGGGTCAGGCCATTAGAAGCAGGGGGGCAGAAGGACCAGGAGGGACAGGGGTGGCCCCGGAGAGCATGCAGGACCTGGCGCTCTGGGTAGGGCTAGAGGCAGCCTGTGCCCTCACCTCTGGGTGGAACAGGAGCCCCGGAGCTGGGTCTGGCTTTCCCATCTCCTGTTTCCAGCCCCAGAGACAAATGGCAACCCTGTCTGTAGCCTCAGAGCAGAGGAGAGCGAAAGGCACCAGACAGACAGTGACTGTGAGTAGGCCACTCAACAATCCCGGAGCCCTTTTCTGCATCCACAAAGTGAGGACAATGATGGCCAGTACCCCCACAGGGCCATTTTGTGGGGCATAAACATGCCCCTTACATGAAAGTATTTTGAAAATTCTACAGCAATACACCAACATTAGCCTCAAATCTTAGTGTTCTCTCCCTCTACCCCAGATCTCGTCTGGCAACTCCATGACCTCCCCTCAGCCATGCTGGGTGCCCGGCTCCAGGTTGCTCCATGAAAAACTATTTCGACCTCAGAGAGGCTGTTCCCCTCGAGGGATACAAAGACCACCAAAGCCAAGGGAAGGGATTAGGGAGCACAGATGTCTAGCAGACCCCAGCTCTGTGGCTGGGAGCTGCAGCGCCTGCACAGCAGGGCACCTTTTCTGGAAAGGTCAGAGTCTGGTCGGCTACCTGGGGCTTGAGGTCATGGGGCCAGCTGAGTCCTGGCAGCCAGAGTCATCCCTGTCTGAAAGAGACCAGAGAAAGAAGCTGAACTCCTTTCTCAAGATACCCCCCAAGCTCTTAACCCAAAAGGAGATTTTTTTTTTAAGATTTTATTTATTTATTTGACAGAGAGAGACACAGCAAGAGAGGGAGCACAAGCAGGAGGAGTGAGAGAGGGAGAAGCAGGCTTCCCGCAGAGCAGGGACCCAGATGTGGGGCTCGATCCCAGGACCCAGGGATCATGACCTGAGCCGAAGGCAGATGCTTAAGGACTGAGCCACCCAGGCGCCGCAGGGATATTATTTTTGCTTTTGTTAAACTAAAAGCAGAAGCCTCAGGTACAGGGGATCCTGTTTTGATTTGCTAAGAAACATTCCTCTGATCTCTTCTCTGATCCTGTACCTCATACCCCCTTGGCAATTAGATGCGTGGCCCCTGTCCTGTTATCAGGTAAGATAAAGACAAGAATATGAGGGATTGGTGCCCTAGAAAGCAGCCCGGGGAGGGGAATGGCCCATGCGCATGGGGGAGTTGAGAGTGGAGTGTAGGACTATTCACAGTGTTGTGCACAGGAGTGAGGGAACTACACGGAAAGGTGAAGCACCCCCGGGAGTTGGCAATGGGGCGCCATTACCACCGCTCTTCCTAGACAGAGGGAGACAGAAGGGACAGAGGGAGAGCATTTGCAAGAACCCGGAGGGATCTGTGGCTTGCAGCCTCAGTGAGCTCATGAAAGAGAGAACCAAGGTAAAGAGGCACATGGCCCAAGTTCTTTCTTTTCAACCTTGTCTTCCTGCTCTGCCTTCTGATTGGCCAACCTCAGCTAGACACCAGGGGGCAAGGCAGCCTCATTGACACAGCACACCAAGGTCAGCTTCCTAGGGCCCAGATCAGGGCCCCAGGATGAAGAGTGGGTGGGGTGGGGGACAGAGGGACAGGGCAGAAATGGAAATAACCAGCAAAATCAAACCCTGCTCTGCTGGGCTTCATTGCAACTCAAATGCAACTCTACCTACCCCTTCCATCTCTCCAGAACCAGAGGCAGGCTGGCCAGTCCACAAGAAAGGGACACTAGGACATCTCATTAAAACTGAAGAAGTCCATACCTACAAGAGACCAGCCCCCAGAAGAAGCCAATAGGAAGAAGAAACAGTATCTAAAGTCCCTCGAGAGACAACAAGGTCTTCGGCAAACCCAGGATCCCCCTCCATCCACCTCCATCAAGAACTACTACCACCAGGGGCGCCTGGGTGGCTCAGTGGGTTAAGCCTCTGCCTTTGGCTCAAGTCATTGTCTCAGGGTCCTGGGAACGAGCCCCACATCAGGCTCTCTGCTTAGCAGGGAACCGGCTTCCCTTCCTCTCTCTCTACCTGCCTCTCTGCCTACTTGTGATCTCTGTCTGTCAAATAAATAAAATTTTTTAAAAAAGAAAAGAAAAGAAAAACTACCACCAAATCAACCAGCCCTGGAACTCATCCACACACATATTCATTCCACAAAGAACTGCGGTGCTTCCCCTGGGCACCCAGGAGATGTACCAGATAAAGACAGTCCTGGCCTTTAGGGGTTTACAGTCCAAAGAGACAGATATTAAACACTGCGTACAAAATTAATATGGAATGACAAATTGTCCTACGGGCGGCAGAGGAAAACAACAGAGTGCGATGTGAAGGGAGAATACAATGGGGAGCTTGCTCTAGATCAGGGGGTCAGGGAAGACCCAGGTGATGGGTCTGAAGTCAGTAACTGAAATCCGTTACACTGAAGTTGAGTGTCGGGAAAATAGTGCACTGTCTGCCTTAACGAGTTCAGAGCGTGCGACCCCAGAGCCTGCTCTGATGACATACCACTCTTTCTCCCAAGTCAAAAAAAAAAAAAAAAAAAGGCTTCCAAACATCTCTCATAAAACAATTAAAGCATGTTGCCTCATGTCCTGCCCTCAGACAGAAGAGAACAGTTGGTCACCGTCCTCTTAACTTATGGTAATCATATATACATATATTTGAAGTTCGTATCTTCGTATTCCCCATAGCCTCTCAACACTAAATAAATCCTATTTCCAGAATCGCACAGCATTTGAGAGCTGAAAAAAAGCCTTATAGATCATCTGCTTTAATCACCTCATTTTATAAATGAGGGATCCGAGGCTCAGAGAAATTCCGTAATTCACAGAAAGCCACACAGCAGAACAAGAACGCAGCCGTTCCTAGATGCCGTTAAGATCAGGATGGGAGCCCCACTTGATGCAACCTTATCTGCAGTTTGCAGGCCCAGGCTGAGCCCCAGCGAGCACTGATATGCTTGTGTCCACGAGGACGGCTGTGCACACACGAATATGCGGTAGCTGTCCCTAGCTGTGTGTTGCTTAATCCCCACCGTGCCCCAAGAGGCGAGCACAGTTACTATCCCATTTCACAGATGAGGATGCCGAAGCTTAGGGAGGTACGGAATTTGTTTAATATCACACAGTTGTTTGGAGGCAAAGCCCAGCCTTGACCCCAATCTGCCCCGCCAACCCGTTCACATACTCTCTAGCTTGTACAGACATTGTTTTGTCTCTCTTTGGTTCTTCCTCAAAAAGTCCTTTCCCAAACCTTTGTGCATTTTCCACTGCACCCCAAACTCTCTCCATAGACTTCATATTTCAAGATAAAAGACAGTCCTTTACTGAGACTGAGGCAGGTCTGCGTCGTGGTTCTGGGCTCTGCTATATATGAACATCCCATGTGGGGTTCACCCCTTCTGCAACAGTACTGACCCCCCACGGAACTCTCCATCCACTGTGAACTTCCTCCTCCTCCAACTCTGTCTTCCTCCTCTGCTCCATATTCCTCCATCCTGTTTTCCCACAATTCATTCCACTCTCTGGATCCTCTGGTCATTTACCAGATGGGCACAGTAGAAGCACCAAGAGAGACAAAAGAACCAAATTAGGAACAGCGAGATGGGCTCTCTACAGGTAAAGGGCCAGAAGGGACTTCCAGGGACTTCCAGGAGCATCTAGAGTCCAACCCCTCTGGGAGGAAAGTGTAGCACAGAATGATAAGGAGCCCTTCCCAGGGTCACAGAGGAACTCCGTGGCATTATCCTTGCCTCATTACCAAAATATCTGTTGGGCTCATAGAAGTGCTGTTTCCAGATGGCCCTGGAATCAAGCTCTAGTCTGGCCATGTATTAGTCAAAGGACCATTAGCCAAAGGGCTAGTTCTTCAGACCCCTGAGTCTCTGTTTCCTTACATATTAACTGAGGATGGCCACAATATTTCATAATATTGATGGGAAAATGAAACAAGGTAATAAATACACTGCATAAAGAAACTGGATGACCCACAAAAAACCAGCACAGAAGCACGGAAACACAGCGGAAAATGAAGTATATCAATTTCTGTTTAGGTTTTGGTTCTTCTCTTCAAAACTCATAATTTGAAATTAGATTGAATACGTAAAGAGCCTGGCATGGTCCGAGTGCCCTATAAATGCTACTGCTTATTAGTGTGAAGTTAGAATAATTCCAATTTTAGTGGTACAGCAGCATTGTCCAATAGAAACATCATGCAAGCCACTTACATAATTTTAAGCTTTCCAGCAGCCACATTTTGAAAAGAGCAACAGGTGCAATTAATTTTAATATATTTTTTCTAACCCACTCTATCCAAAACATTATCATTTCAACATGTAGTGAGTATAAAAAAATTAATTCAATATTTTGCGTTATTTGATTTGCATTGAGTCTTCAAAATCTGGTGTTTATTTTTATAATGACAGCACCTCTCAATTCAGATTTAGCCAGACTTCCAGGGTTCCACAGCCACATGTGGCCAGTGGCTACCGTATCGGTGCAGGTTTCTACCCTTAAAAGTAACAGGTACTATGATTTTGTTTCCCCCAAAATGGAAGGATATGGTTCTTAACGTCGCCTTCTTCATCCCCGGGGGAGCACCCTTCCAGGACAGCGTTCTAGCTGACCACTGGCAAACCCTGGTTTCAAAGCATTCTGGGTAAGGCTTGCAAGGTCAGAATGACAGGCTAACCAGTGCCCTCCCAGCAAACCAGCAGAGGGTACATTCCCTGGCCCCTGAGCACAGGAGGTCCCAAAGTGAAGGGAAAAACAAGGTAACAGGTCCAAGCTCTTGCACAACGTGCATCCTAGGCACGCTCCCTATCGAGCCCTTAGGGATTTCATTGATTGTTTTATTCTAATACATTCCATCTAACATAGGATTTAGTCATTCTTTATACGTGTACTCATTTTGACCCTCGCACCAATTTGGGGACCACATCACCTGACAAGAGCCATCAGACATTTAACATTAAAAGAAAATGGTCCAAAACCCACACATAATTCATCTTTAAATTAGCCTGATTTTATACACAGGGATATAAACCCACGGATCGTTACTCTCTCCAGAGCGGCAGCAGCTGTCACCCAAGCCAGCCGCCTCCCTGGGCCCCTGTAAGCAGCTCTACCTCCACTTCTAATTGGGAACAGAGATACTCCTTGGGTGACTTCCAGCACGATCCATCACACCAGAGACAGCTTCTGTGCAAACCGAAGCAAATCGGTTTCCAAATAAGAAAAAACCTCTTAGACAAACAAGGATTGAAGCACAGAAAGCCTTTTAAAAAAGAAGAAGAAGAAGAGAAAGAAGGAAAGAAAGAAATGCACAAATCGAAGCAAAAAGAAGAAGAAAAAATGTCAGAGGAGAGCAGTGGCTTCTATCCAGGGCCGCGGACAGGGCAGCCATCCTCTCGGGTGGAAATCAAAGCCACGGGCTTTTGACACAGGTGCCCCAAGCCTGCCACCCAACACACTGAAAGCAGAGCTTCTGCTGGGTTGTTGGAGCTCATTAACAGGATGCAGGCGAGATGAGCCCGAAAGTGCACCATGGGAGCACAGTGAGTAATTAAATCCCAGGCCATTTAAAAATGCAAACGCCTGGATGTCACAGGCTCCCAGAGCCTCTGACTCCTCATGCGTTTTTTGGCTCAGGGTGGAGGACTGGGAACCTGCAAGTCATATATGGATTATAATAAAATATGCCATATAAAAAACAGATTAAGACAGTTCTTCTTTGGGGAAATATACAAAGAGAGGAGCTGTCTGTTAGCTGTTGAGTTTGCAAGAGATACCATCTTTCGGGAGGCTGTGCTCTGCCAACAGACAGTCTGCCCCGAGGGAAATAGTGGTGAAACACCCCGACAAGGCCCATCCATCCGTCCATCCATCACGGGTTCTCCGTGACGCAAGGGCCTGGAGCCAGAGCAACAGAGCAAAAGGGAGGGAGAGACCCCACAGACAATGGCAGACAATCCTCCTGCTACATCAGGAGTGCTCAGATTTTTCGTTGTTTTTTGTTTTGGTTTTTTGTTTGTTGTTGTTGTTGTTGTTGTTTTACCTGCCTCTAGTTTTTCTTTAAAAATACAAATGTGCAGTTTTCGCTTCTGAGCGCTTATTAGTGTAAGGAGTTAAGCTCATCCTATTTCCTTGGATTTATACACCAACTTACACCAAGAAGCCAGGAGCTTAAGAGTCATTAATTCATTTATCCCCTTCAGACTCTCAGACTCATGGGGAGAAAGAATGGGGGGAAGAGATCGGGGTGGGGGACAGACCGAAGCCCTGGTTTCCTGAGATGGTGGTAGGCCTGGGAATCCATCTGCTCCTTCCACAGGGGGTGCCATTTTCTTGGCACCCTGTTTTCTTGGCACCCTGTTTCTTGACTCCCTGTTTTGTGATTCATAAAGCTCAAAATAGATGAGGCTCCCGTTGAGGACCCATCACCCAGGCTGCACCCTGCAGGCCCGTGTTACCACCTGTTTTAGAATCCCAGGATAGCCACACAGCAGGAGGGCTGCCTGTCTCCCCGTATGGCCTCTGCCCCCCATTTCCTGGTGCACCTATCCACTCACAGCCCAGCCCACAAGCAACGATGGGCCCTCGTGCACCCCCTCACCTAGGGGTGAACAACTCAGATAAGCATCTCCCCACCCCGGAGACCCAGAAAAACACCCACACGGCCAAAGGAAGCTCACCCCTGGGCTGGCTAGCAGACCAGGTCAAAGCAGCTTAGCAGGATGGTGGGGGAAGGGAGTAATGGTGGCCGCTTGTGCAGGAGTGATATCTCCCTTGTGTCCAAGGGGTAGAGATAACCAGAAGAGTGCAAGAGTTCTGGAGTGGAAGCCCGGCTCTAGTTCCCAACACTACACACTGGGCCTTAATCTCTCTGTATGTAAAACTAAGGGATCACACCCCACTTCCCAGCACTGCTGTGGGGCCAACGGAGCCAAGGGACACAGAGGGTCTGCACAAGGGGTATGATGTTCAAGCAACGTGAGCGCCCTCCCTTCTGCCTCCACAAAGTTGTGGCACTTCCCAGCAAGGTCCTAACCCTCGGATCTTCTCAACCATCGGAACCAGTGGGGCCCAGCTTCCCCCAGCTGGGGCATGGGCCCAGGGAGAGCAGCCGTGAAGAGGCTGAGTTCAGAGCTGTGCTGGGGACAGAGGGGACCACGGGCGAGACCCAGCTCGAAGGCCAGAGGCCGGCCCTGCTTCAGGTCCAGGTTGGGTACCGTCCTGCAGATTTGGAAATCACAGCAGAACTGCATGGAAAATGCCTTCCTTGCCCTATTCATTCATTGGACAAACCATTACTGAACACCTACTATGCACCAGATTCTATTCTAGGTGCTGAGGACACAGCTGTGAACAAGAGAGGAAAAGTCCTGCCCTCATAGAAACTGTATTCTAGTAGGGAAGTTATGGAGGTGGGGGGAACAATACCTAAAATCAAATGAGTGAGACCTAGAGCACAACAGATGATCAGTGCTTTGTGGGGGAAACAGAGCAGAGGAGGGGATGCTGGAGTATTGAGGGAAGGTGGGGGGCTGTTACACTTTGAAATGAGGCCAGGAAAACACAAACCTGAGGAGAGGGGAAGGCAGCACGCTGATATCTTAGAAAGGACATGCTGGGCCAAGGAGACATCAATACAATGGCCTGAAGCCGGGAACCCATCTGCCTAGAGACCAATCCAGAGTTGTTACAGGGGCCTTGGAAAGGCCATGCAGGCCACTGAGAGGAGGGTGACTGCCACTGTGAGTGTGATCAGAAGCCACTGGAAGTTTCGAGCAAAGAGTGACTGTATTTTAAGAGGGTCACTATGAAAACAGCTGAAGGAGGAAAGGCAGAGTGGGGAGAGCGATCAGGAGTTACTGCAATGTCGGTGGGAACCCACCAATGGGCCCGGTGCTTAGGACTGGGCTGGGCATGACCCACCGGAGCCCTGTCTTCATGGCATTCACACCCTGGTTTCCAGAAACATCCAGAGGGCAGTAGGGGTCTGGAGAAGGCCCCTGACCCCTGAGCAGGAGCATCCCCATACAGTGAACCAGGACAGAGGGCAGGTACAGAGGTCGGGTGCCCAGCACCGAGGGGCAGAGATATGGACACTAGAGCAAGTCCCCAGAGGAAGGGCTTTCCAGAAGAAGGGAAACCAGCCAAGGCCACGGGCAAACATGGCCTTGCCATGCCAGTCGAATAGGCCTGGCCTACCACACCATGGGGTGACAGGTGTCAGTAAAAGTGGGAAGGAAGCCTTCCAAGTTGACCTCTGTGCCCTGGGCAATGGATGCCAGAGTTCTGGGACACAAGGGGTGACTTTTTTAAGCTGTGGGCCTGGTAGAGATGGATCCCACAGCCAGGTGCCAGGTCTTTTCTCCTCGGTGTAGAAGGTTCCAGACTTGGGGCTTTTAAAAGACTCAAAGGCAGAATGCAGTGCCATTCCAGGCCAGCCAGCACACACTCTTCAAGCAAAGGGCACGTCACTGTGCAGGGGACAGACACGGTGTTAGCTGAGACCCCTGCGGCCCACCCAGCAGCACAGCATGGCGACGCCATCACCGTGGAAACCCTCCAGATCCACCCTCCCTGGGGACTCTCAGAACAGCCCTACAATGTGAGCAAAGCAGCTGCCAGGGTCCACCTTTCACCGACAAAGAACCAAGGCCAGAGCTGTTATGTAACTGCCCCAAATCACACAGCCCCTGCGTGGAGGGGTCTGGACTTGAACCCAGGCCTTGGGATCCTCTGGTGCCCTTTCTCCTGCAGAGCAGAGCAGTCAGGCACAGGAAAGGCCCGTATGACCTAAAATCAAAGAGAGGCAAGATGGCAAACCTGGGACAGGCCTCACAGCCCAGGTTTGGAACCGGACAGGAAGCCCAAGGGGTCAGCTGCCACGGGCTTCTCTCTGCTCAGTCTCCCTCACCTGTGAAACGGGCATGCTGTCTGATACACCGTGTTCTCTGATCCTGAGACCAAACACTGGCACCTTTCCTCCATCCCTTTCATAAATCTTTACTGTCCCCCTGCTATGTGCCAAGCCTGTTGCCGGGTGCTGGGGAGACACATGAAGAAACAGGTGGGTCCCTACCCTTAAAGTGTGGACTGTACCTCCCAGTGGGGAAAGACACCAGCGAACGGGCAGGGTGTCACAGGGCGGCTCCTCGGGCTGATGACCCGTGTTCTAAGCGTGGTGTTCCCCGGGGGGTAGGGGGATGGCACACGTGATCACGGAGATTCGGGAGCAGCTGGGCATGCTGCCCTGCTCACTCCCGGCTGCCACCCATGTCCTCCGCCAGCCCCAGCTCCCGGAGCCCTGCAGGCTGCAAGCCCGCCTGAGACAGCACCAGCTCGGCCCCCAGACTGCCAGGAAAGCAAAGGGAACACGAACAGTCGCAGCGTGAAGCGGGGGGCTGGAGGGGCCTGCCCACCTCTCCCCAGCTCTCCTGCTCCTGAGGCCAACGAGAGCTGAAGAAGCCGCTGTTGCAAGCTTCCAGGATGGATGGCTGTGACACTGCAGGAAGGAGATAAACGACTGGTCATTTCCCCCTGATGCACTTGAAGGCATCCATTCTCCCAGCTGTACCAAGCTCAGGCAGCCCCCCGCGCCGAGCCAGATAAGCGCTGACAGATGCGGGTGGGAGCCGGAGTGTCCTTCCCCCTCAGAAGGACACAGCAAGACTCCTCCGCAGGCCGGGAGAAGGTCACGGTGTCCACTGGCTCACACCTGGCTGGGGGCTCCATGGGTCCCTTCCTTGGCCTCCCACCTCGCCCACTCTCACCCCCCCACCCCCCTGCAGGCTCAACCCGGGAGGAGCACCCGGGGGAAGCGGAGGGCGAGGGGCAGAGGGAGCCCGCTGACAGGCTCATCAATCTCAGGCTACACGCTTGGCACATCGGCGTCCCTTAAGTTGTTCCCAGACTGGGAGGGTGCTGGAGGAGTCAGGGGGACTCTCTGGAGGAGAAGAGAAATCACGCCGAACATCAGAGAGCAAATGGTGGAAGAAGCCTGGAGACTATTAAAATGTGGGCCATGTACAAAAGCAGTAGGGAACTAATTAAGATGCAGGATTTGCAAAAGCTGGGGAAGTTGGCCGCAGCCTGCTCCCATCTGTGGAGTGCTGGCAGTTCAGTGCGGCAGGGACAGCACCCTAGGCCAGCGAAACGGGCCTCTCCACCCCTGCCCAAGCAGGCAGAACTCAAGCCTCTCTGCCTGGACCGCCCCTTGGGGGATGGGCACCCTTCGGAGGGTCCCCATGACTCGCTTGCTGGTCTGCTGAGGCACCCTAGCCTACCGTCTCCTCAGGGGTCCTACCCTTCTGCTTATGTTCCCCCAACGACATGAGGTGGGTGGTGACCATCCGGGTCATTCATCTCCAGTCATTGAGTGGCTGCCAAAGGGGAGAAAAAGAAAAAAAAAAAAACAAAACCCTAGAGAAAGAACCAGAACCTTATTATTCCTGGCTGCCTTCCCTCCCACCACCCTTGGAATTAGGCAAGGGTGGCAAAGAGCCGGGTTGCTCCCCATGTATCCTGGAGCAGAAGGGATTTACAAGGCCTCAGGTACATTCCAGTAGCAGAAAGAACATCTGTTATAAAGGTCCTGTTGGTGTGGGAACACCACCATGAATGTGTGTGTTGGGTCCTGGAGCAACATGGCGCCCGTTCCAACAGGCTCTCCCTGAGGGTTCTCTCCTTGGCCTCACCACTGATCTCCCTGGGGAAATTAACCTCCTAATTCAGTGCCACAGTTCCCCAACCTCTAAAACGAAGATAAAGTCTCCCCTAGACCAGGGGTACCAAAAGGTCTGGGGTTAGAAGATGCTAAATTGATCTAGGTAGACCATCCAAGAATTTAATCCAAAGAGACACAAGGAAAAGTTTGTTCCCAGCCTTTTTCTTTTCTTCATTCAAACACACGGGCGAGCGTGCGCACGCGCACACACACACACACACACACACACACACATACACACAAAGTGAAGTTAAAGGCCTCTTTTTTAATCAGCTGGCTTTTGCCCAACATCTGCCCTGCTCCAGGGCCTTCTGGTGGATATTTACTATCCACCTTTCTCTCCTGCCAGCTTGGCTCCCCCTTCGCAAGGACAGAGCTCCATTCTTGGGGAAATGGTCCAGGGGAGGCCCCTCTCTGGCACCAGGCCTCTGCCCCAGTCTTCATGTTGCCTGAATTGTGATGGCTGCGTCTTGAAACACCTTGCGTTCCCCTCTGCGGCCAAGCACAAGCTGCAGGGAACACTGAAGTCCACTGTCAGTCAGCGGGGGGAAATAATGTTGTATGTGTTGTCCTCCAGACGCCCAGGCAAGTACGAGGTTGCAAGGTATTTATTCAAGACAGATTGGAGGGGTGATGTGAGGCGTGAGAAACACATAGGTCCAGGGACACAGAATGTTTTCAGGACCCAGAGAGCTCTCCCCAGCTCTCAGCCCCATCCTACCCGCACACAGACATATTTTTATGTCCAGCAAGTAGTATAGAAAGACAGGCAGGATGTCATAGTCACAGTGAGGGAGATGGGACGAGGAAAGCAGGATGGGCGGGGGGGGGGGTAATCCATCAGTGTGTGATCTAGCCCTGAACAATGACTGAGCAGCAGCCGGGATCCCGCCTCCCCTCTCCCTGCCCCGAGACGCGTCCTTAACCCAGACCAGCTCTGTGCCTTTCGGGGGCTGAACCAGAGGTAGATGGTTCTGCAGCCCTGTCCTCAGACCTTTCCCAAGGTCCCTCGAGATTCCTTAATCTACACCCCTTCCTCTTGCCTTGACCTGGTTTCCTGACAGAGCCCTCAGCTCTGCAGACCTGAGGTCAAGGACAGCTCTTACTTGATAGCTGCTGTTACCAAAAGCTGCCTACCACTGGCAGGATCCAGGCAGGGACACAAAGGAAGACAGAAGGTACAAACTGGGTGTTGGCATGATAAATTGCTTGTGGCGTCTCCTCATTTTCCATTGAGGGCCCTGACATGGAAGGAAACTCATGCCTTGAGACAATTCTGCTCTGGGCCAGTGCCCCCATCTCTCACGGATCAGGGGAACTCCTCTCCCTCTCCCCTGAGGAAATGAGGGGTGCTGAGGGTGAAGCCCAGGGGAGGCTCCGAGCATCACAGACATAACTACATTCCTGGAGCTTGTCAAAGGGACCTCAGGAGACTCACGGCGGGAGCCTGGGAGGGAAGAGAGAGGACAGCATGGCATCCTAGGCGCTGGGTAGTGGAGGCGTGCCAAGGATTGATTGGTTCATTCATTGGTTTTCTTTCAACATAAACTTAGTCTTCTAGTTTCCATAAATTTAAAGAGATTCAGCTCAGGTTAGACAAATTGATTATCGATTTTCAGCAAGGTTTGCCCAAAAAGGATTATACATAATGTTGTGCAATTTGCTTTTCTTTTTCTACCTAACAATATATCTTAGACATCTTTCCATTTTTTTTCTACTCGTTTCTTTAAAAGCCAAAATAGTATTCCATTCGACGAATGTACTATATATTTAAGTAGTCCCCTATCAACGGACCTTCTGGCTGTTCCCATTCTTTCTTGTTGCTGTTGTTGTTGTTACAAACAATGTCACAATGGATGACCGCACACATCTGGAGTATATATTTATCCGTAGGATCAATTCCTAGCAGCAGAATTTCTAGGCCAAAGTTCATGTGTCCTTTAAATACTGATAGGTACTAAGCACCGACCTTCCAAAAGGTTAGACCCAATCTCACGGCAGTGTGTCTCCCCCCATCCGTGTCCTTCAGCTGCTCCTCCATCCCTGGGAAGGCGGGCTTTCCTTCAATCAACTGCCTGTCGCCACCTCCTAGGAGTTTATAGCAAATGCTCCAGGGACCCTCGCCATGACTCTACCCTGAGCCACACTCAAAAGTGGGCAGAGCCGTTGAAAGGTGGGGACGTGCCAAGGGGACAGTGGCTGAGAGCCGGCTTGGGCTCTGCTCAGCCAGCAGTAGGGATAACATTCTGCAAACATGCAGCCAGAGGGGGCGTCTCCCACTCTCGCACAAAGGCACCCCTCGGGCTAGCTGAGGCCCTGGAGGAAGGCCCTTTTCTGACATTTTGTCTTGTGTGAAAAAGTCAACTTCAAACGTGAGGCACCTCCAGGAAGAGAGTGACGGTGCTGCTTCAAGTTCTCTAGACGCGCCCTGACGCTCTGCGGAGGCCGCCGGTGTGAGGGGCAGCCTGAGCACAGGGTCCCCAGTACAGACTCAGAACGGCATATGGAAATGACTCGCATTTGCCCCATGGCTTGGGGGTTTTTGTTTTCCGAAGGCTTAGCCGTAGATCTGATTCCCCAAAGAGGAGAAATAAGTTCACCTGAGAAAGAGCTATTTATTCCAGGCCTGGCTTTTTACTGTTTCTCAGTGCCTGGATGCTGGCACGAAGGAATGAGCCTGCCTTGGGTGAGCCCAACAAACTTAGGATCTTTTATTTTTTTTTTAAGTTTTTATTTATTTGACAGAGAGAGAGCACAAGTAGACATAGAGGCAAGCAGAGGGAGGGGGAGAAGCAGACTCCCCACTGAGCAGGGAACCCGCCATGGGGCTCATGACCTGAGACGAAGACAGCTGCTTAGCTGACTGAGCCAACCGCACACCCTCGAACTTAAGATCTTTTGCCACGTTGGGACACGGATATGCCTCTGAGAGCCCATCCTTAACAAGCTGGCACTCACTTTTCCCAGAAAGGTCCTCCCCCAGGATTCTAGACATCTCAGGGGCTAGGTCTTTATTAGCCTGAGACTTGGAACATCTACCTCAGCCTCTGCCCCAAGTTCAAGGGCAGAGACCAAGGACACCTTTCAAAGGATCACAGATAGAGGCATGATGGGCTGGTGGGCACTTGGCTCCAGCAAACTCCCAACCCTGGGGCTCTTCCCATTCCCACCACCCACAGGCCATGACAGGTCCAAGGATGGGGCAAGTCCAAAGCCAGCTGTGATGACAGCTGCTCCATGTTCAGCCACCGGGAGGCCAGTGTGCTCAAAGTACGTGTCTGTAGACAAGAGGGCGAGATGCTCATAAAATAACTTCTTCCTCAGTCTCACTAACAATGAGACTGTCAGTTCCCAGAAATGTGAGCAGCACAGTAAACCTTGCTTGGCTTGGCGCTGTCCGCAGCCTGATTTCCCTAACATATAAAGTGGGCTTATTCCACTTTGATCCCTCCTTCCCGCTCTACCTCCCAGGGCTATGGTAAGGACCAAAGGAAATGCTATAAATGAAAATGCTTTGTAAAGGGCTTTGTAAATTACAGTGTGCTGTTCAGACACTGGTTATGATGATGACGATGATGATTCAATCAGAGTTCCCCATCCCCTGGGTGGCAGTGATTGGTAGGGTAGACGCAAACCCAAGTCAGCTAATCAGTCCTTCCCAGGAATTCTCTGCCACAGCTATCGAAGAGGACTGCTGCTTTCTGCTGAGTCCAAGGAGTGCTGAGTCTGGGGCTCTGGATGGCCACCTTGTCTGCCCCACAAGGAGGAGAGAATTAGAGGTGGAAAGAGGCTCAGAGCCCTCACTACAATGTTTGAACCCCTGGATGCAGCTATGCCTGAAACCAGGCAACTCTGAGATCTACCATTACATGAACCAACTTCCCTTCTTTCTACCGTAGGCTGGTTGGATTGTGTGTTTGACATTTATAACTAAAGGAATTCCAAGTATCTCTTGGGTGCATTTTAATCATTTAAATATTAGTTTTCTAATCATAAAATAAAGTTTTTAAGGGAAAAGCTTTGTTAAGGTTTTTTTTAAGTTAGTATACCTATGAACAATGCAAAGAAGCAGAAAAAGCACTGAACAGAGAAATAAAAAAACATGTATTCTCTGCTTGTTCCCACAGGAATTACTGTGTGACTTTGAGTAAGTGTCCTAACCTGCCTAAACCTCATAAAATAAGGAATTGGAGTTAATGATGTTTAAGGTATTTAACAGCATGAAATGTCTTCAATTCCATAAAAGAAAATCCAATTAGTCTAATACAAAGTGTTCTTAAGAAAGACTTTCTAGGGGTGCCTGGGTGGCTCAGGGGGTTAAGCCTCTGCCTTCAGCTTGGGTCATGATCTCAGGGTCCTGGGATCGAGCCCCACATTGGGCTCTCTGCTAGGCAGGAAGCCTGCTTCCCTCTCTCTCTGCCTGCCTCTCTGCCTACTTGTGATCTCTCTCTCTCTGTCAAATAAACAAATACAATCTTTAAAAAAATAAAGAAGAAGAAGAAAACTTTCGAGGGGCACCCGGATGGCATGGTCAGTTAAGTGTCTGATGCTTGCTTTCTGCTCAGATTATGATCTTAGGGTCCTGCGATCGTGAGAGCAAGCTCCATCTGAGATCAGTGTAGGTTTTGCTTGTGATTCTCTCTCCCTCTCTCTCTGTCCCTCCTGCTCCTGTTCTCTCTCTCTATAAAAATAAATAAATCTTAAAAAAAAAAAAGACTTTCTGTATACATGTTAAGAACAAAGATTAACAATTTAAAATCAGCATCAAGTACTTATAATCTTTTAAACTGACAAGCTGCATATGAGATGTCCTCCCATATGAAAGTTAATATGAATTCATATATGAATATGAAAATATTCACTGCAAATTGGAAAGACTGGAGACAAAAATTGGGAACAACCTGGTTAAAATAGTTGTGGTACATTCATACAATGGAATATTGTGTAACTGTAAAAAAAGAATGAGGAAATTCTTTATATATTGATAGGGCCGATGCCTGAGGCACATTTTTCACTGGAACGGGCAAAACACAAGGTGGCCTGCTATGTCAAAAAACGAGGAAAAGGTCACAGGGATGTAATTCTTGGTGTGCACATAGACAATCTCTTGAAGGGTCTGAAAAAAATGCTGCCGCTGATGGGCCTGATTGCCTCTTTGAGGACTAGGTCTCATTTTTCACTCTGCATACAATATACACTTTTTATCCTTGGAATGTCAAAACATGTGACTGTGTCGGTTACTCAAATTTTTCAAAATTTTAATTAAAAGAGTAAGAAGGGGGAGGGGCAGTAAAAAAAGGGGGGGGGCAAATACTATTACATATGACTTAGGTGATCCTCATGGTTAAGTGGAAACCCAACTAGGAAACCCCAAGTACCACTGTGCCCATGTATAGATGGGAAAATATACCCAGAGGGTTCGCACGCTCCGCCACCAAGACACACCGAGCTAGTGGCAGACACATCAGCAATACCCTCCCTTCAAAATCTGCACAGAAGACTCAGCATGGAGTCAGCCTCCCACTACAGCCCCTCCTGCAGAGCTCCGGAAGGGGTAGAATGAAACTGGTCCCAGTAAGGATCGCACTCATCCATGGCTCTTCCAAAGAAACAGGATCAATGATTCTGGAACAAAGAAGGAGGAAGTCCCCACCTCTAAGATAAACTGTTCATATTGATAATTGCTCATGTTTAATAAAGAAACAGGGGTGACACGCCACGCGGACTTCTGATCTGGCCACGTGGGAGTTTTTAAAACCAGTGTTTCCCCAAACTTCAGTGTGCATCGTGGGAAATGCAGTCCTCGGGGATATGGTAAAATGCAGACTCTGACTTAGCAGGTCTGGGGTGAGGTTCAAGATTCTGCATCTCCACCAAGCTGCCTGTGCGGTCAAGACCACACCCACCAATATGGGCACCCCTAGCCACGTTTGGGCCTGCGATGTGGCCAGTCTGTAAGGAGATGGGCTAAAAGTGTAAATTCACACTGGAATTTTAAAAACAATACAAAAAAAGAATGTATACTACCTCACTCATCATTTCTATATTGATTACATGCTAAGATGATAATATTACTGCTGTGTTGGGTTAAATAGAATCTATAATTAAAATTAATTTCACCTGGATTTTTTCCCCTTGTTTAATGTGACTACCAGAAAGTATAAAATGATACTTGTGGCTGGCATTATATCTCTACTGGATTATGCTGCTCAGGGAGACTTGGCCCTCCATCAAACTCCATCCTTTTTTTTTTTTTTAAGATTTTATTTATTTATTTGACAGAGATCACAAGTAGGCAGAGAGGCAGGCAGAGAGAGAGAGGGGGAAGCAGCTCCCTGCTGAACAGAGAGCCCGATGTGGGGCTCGATCCCAGGACCCTGAGACCATGACCTGAGCCAAAGACAGAGGCTTTAACCCACTGAGCCACCCAGGCACCCCCAAACCCCATCTTAAGAAGAAAGTTTGGAACAATCTCAGTCACCACCCAGAAGTGTTTGCAAGGGTCTGAAAATTCCACAGGGCCATTGAGAACTTGGATGGAGCTCACTGAAAAACCTAGCCCCCACCCAACTCCAACAAATAAAACTTTTTTTTTCTTTAAGGATTTTATTTATTTATTTGAGAGAGAGAGCATAAGTGGAGAAATGTCAGTGGGAGAAGCAGACTCCTTGTCAAGCAAGGAGCCCAATGCGGGACTCGATCCCAGGACTCTAGGATCATGACCTGAGCCGAAGGCAGTCGCCCAACCAACTGAGCCACCCAGGCGCCCCAAATAAAACTTCTATGACGAGTGGAAATCTGGGTTAAAATAAACAATTGAAACAGGTTAACCATAGAACCATGAGTGAAAGCATCCCAAACAATTGTGAACAGAGATTTTGCAGAGAAGACACAGCCTGAGAAGTCAATATGGAAAGGTAGGCGTGAGGGAACCTTGCCAGGCAGCCTTCCTTAGTCAGGTCTGTGTTGTTTGGTGACAGTGGGAGGGGACATGTCAGCTCTACCTTTGTTCCACTTAAAAACACTGTTCCTACCACCCTGAGTCACCTCCCAGCCCTAGTAGCACCCCCAAAACCAGAGGCTCCCTGAAAGATGAAGACCCAGGGCGATCACTTGGCCTTACTACAACCCAGACACAGGTCTGAAGGTAGCCATCGAGTCAGAAGTGTTCTAACAGGTCAGTGGTCTGGAAAAGTAACTGGTTCCTTCCGCATGGCCACAAAGCACTCAGCATCACCTAGAGGCAAATTTTGAACTCAGACTCTTCCATTTCCATGCCCAGATGGGTTCTGTTTTTTACAGTTCCTGGGGCCCTGTCCAGAAAGCCATTCCTCCTGGGCCTGTTCCCACCCTTGCCTGCTTGCTTTACCCCATGGGGTGGCAAGAGGGAGATGAGAGGAAAGGGAAGGCACAAGACACCAGAGGGAAGAGATGCTTGGGAGAATACGTGGACATGTTTACACAAGAGAACAGGCACAGAGGCACACCTTTGGGCACCGTGGGCCAGGTTCACTCTCCCATGGAACTTAGCTCTATAGACAAAGGAGCAAAGCAACCTTGCCTGGGCCAGCCCAGACCTCCCCACCTCTCCCACCAGCTCCAGAAGGCACTGACCAGGTTTTATTTCCAGCAGCCGAAGCTTTGGATCCTCAGGCGGGTGCAATCGTCTCTTCTTACGCCAGCAGCGGGCAGGGTATGTGTACAGCTGGCCCGGGGCGAGGCCTGTGGACAGAGACAGCATAAAGGTTAAAGGCTTCAGGCTAGCAGGGGCCTTGGAAACCTTCCTGTCCAAGCTCCTCACTCACAGTGAGAGGAAACTGAAGTCCAGAAAGGTAATGTGACTTGTCAAGGTCATGCAGCTGGTCAACAGTAGAGCAGAGGCAGTATCGAGTTCATCTGACCCTAGGACCCTTGCCCTGTCTGCTCCACCATGCTGTCTCTGTAAGCCCGTGACCATCATCACCATGACCAAGACAGCTCTCCTCTCCTGGTCTGGGGAGATCAGAGGGACCTTTCCAGATTCAATCTTACTATGGTGTTTCCAAGGCAGTGGACTCCAGCTTCTACCCATCAACTGCCCCTCTCTACAGATGTAGGTTAAGCAGGTTCTCTTCAAGGCAAAGCAGCAGAAGTCAGTCTGCCTACCTACAGATGGCAGGGATTGGGAAGCATTTCAAGGAAACCGGATCAAGGAACCAAATCTCCTACCTACTGACTTTCTCCACCCGCTGTTAGTTGCTGGCAGCTCACTGAAGCCAGTGGGAGCCCCAAGAACCTCCAGAGGAATAGAAGCCTACTCTGGAGACCAGGCTCCTTGGCCTGCAGAGCCAGCATCCTTCTACATCCCTGCCCCCTTGACTGGGCCTTACAGAAAGAAATGGGCAAGAGTCCAGTGGCTGGGCTGATACACCAACCAAACTGTCTCTCCAGAGTCTCCATTTCAATTTGGCCTTCAGCAACAAAGTTCCACACCAGCATCATCTTTATAACCACCACCCCAGGAGGAGCCTTCTTACCTATCAGACAACATTCTTACGGCTCCTGGGGCATTTAGTGTGGCAGCCAGACGACTTGGAGAAATGTGGGTGGACTTTTCACTTCCGACCACGGGCTATTCCAAAAAAAGGGGCAGAGGGTGGAGGCTAAGGGGAGAAGGAGAGGGGCTTAAGACTGGGTAGGTGGTGTGCAGACTGAAAAGACTTGCCTGGTGCACCCCAAAAGAAACAAGCAGAAGCTAAGCAATCCACTCCTGTTAGAGTAAAAATCCTGGTAAAGACTGAGACTTAGTCTCATCCTCATCAGAATCCCCAGAACCCTCTGTGTGACACCTAGAAGAATCAAACTAAACATTTGCTGAATGAATGAGTAAACAAATACATTCCCACTTCACTGTGATCAGTCACAACTCAGTCTTCTGTAGGTAAATGGGGCATGTGACGACCACCATCAGACCCACGTGGGAAGGTCACTTCCTAGACCTAGGACCACAGAGATAGAAAATATCACGACTCTGTTTCCATCCGCTGTCTGCCATTTGGGGACCTTCTGCCGAGACGATCTACAAAAGCTTTGCTGCTATATACCCTTTTATTCATTTTTCATTCTTACTAGTCTTCTCTACCCATTTATTGGTTTGGATCCAAAGCAGAGACAACTATTCCAGCACTATAGGAAGCAAAATTTTCAAATACTCTTTCTGTGCTAAGTTTCATTTTTAACCACATAGCTGTTCCCACAGGTTGCAAGGCAATGAAAAAGCTGGAGATCCCCTACCCCCTCCCCATTTGGGTTCTCAGAAACCATTAGGGTCATGGAGCCTAGAGGCTCCAGAAAAATCTCTGATGTCATACACTAATGGCTTTTCATGTCCAAGAGTCATCCTAATACTTATTTTGTTGCTAGCTTCATAGCTTCTGCATAGTAGGAAGATCTCAAAGTTCTGAGCTCCCTGTGCTCTGAGGAGCAGGTTTGTGGTTGATTGGAGAAGAATAAATGAATCAAAGTAAGATTACTCTCCCTTCCACGGAAGGCCCAGTTTTGACCTATTTTTGAAGGAAGGCATCACCGGGAACAGTTTGATGTTTCTGATGTGATTGACTCCAGGGCCATGTCATCTCTGACCCTAGAATTCCTGAATGGCTGCATTGTTCTGGTCCCTTGAGCCACCTCTGGGGCTGATATGCCCCAGGATCCCAACAGAGGCCAAGTACAAGGGCTGAGCCAGTACTCTACAACCCAGAACCAGCCCCACAAACCCCCACTCATCTTGAATTAGTGATTCTTTATCCAGAATGAACCTAAAAATCTAGACTGAACCTGGAGAACTTCTTAATAATAGTAAGGCCAAAAATTCATTCCAGAACTACCCACTCTGAGTGTAAATGGATGGAGGAATTAGGCCAACTATTTTTTAAAGAAAAAGTTCAATTAAAAAAATCTATAAGTTTTTTCCAATGTCTGGCCAAGAACCCCTGGAGGTCTAAGCATCATCTCGTCACTTGCCTGGATATTCTCTCTGATGTACCAAGACTGGTTTCATGGCCTTCCCAAAATCATCTCAAGGTTCCAGTGTTTCCCCCAACATGCTGTCATTAATTTCCAGCTTACTGGACTATCTCCCCTACCAGTTTTATAAGACCCAGGATGACAGGAACTATATCCATCTCTAGTATCCCTAATACTTGGCACAATCCCTGGTAGACATATCAAGAAGTACTTATCAAATGAATTCAACCAGAACTGAATCAGATTCAGAAATGCAGGAAGTGAATGACCTGTTATTCCTGGTTCCAGGAGACTCATGCACCCACATCCAAACCATCTAAGAGGGACCACAGAGATAGGCCCAGGAGTGAGTACAGAACTCAACCCAAGATGGCGGTCTCTGTGCCTTAAATTCCTTCTTGCCCCGCACTCTGCTTCATAGTATTTCCAACCTGACCAAGGGCAGGTGAGGAAGAAGGGACTAGTGCAGACAGCACTTTGAAAAGATCTAAATGACAAGAGGTCAGAATTGTCAACACTTGCCCCAGGGCCTCTGCCCTCCCTGCCACCCTAGTCCCTGCACTTGTTGGCCAGCGGCCTCAAGGCAGCCTCGGGCCACTCTCTAGCTGCAGACCCGCTCATTCTCTTAGTAGTAGGTAGTCTAAATGGCCAGAAGAGGGGACTATTTTTATACCACTCTTTAACTTTCTCTGATGGATTATAGAAGGCCCACAGGGCAGAGGAAGAGCACATGAGTCTTCATACCACCACTCATGTAACCTTGGAAATATCACCACGCATTTCTGAGCCTGTCTCCTTACCGGTAAGATAAGAAAGTTAATAATAGCTACCTCACAGGGGCTGTTGTGGGGATTAGCTTAAATTCAAGAAGAAGCTCTTTGTAACCATGAAGCCTGGTGCAAATGTCAGTTACTAATTATCATGAGTTAGCTGACTTAGATGAGTATGGACGCCATGGCCGTGTGGCATGACAAGGCCTCCACCCCGCGTGCTTCTCTTTGATGTCTGCCTTGACTCCACCTCATCTCAACAAGCAAATGGCCCCAAGAACTCTCTCGGGGCTCCAGCCCCCCTTCTTTGCCCTCCTCCCTAGGCTGACAAGCACCAGGGTGCCTTTATAGGGCCAACACATTCAGCCCTGGAGTTCTACTTAGAGAGGGACGAGCAGAGCCCCGTGAGAGTTATGTTGTTTATCTCATTAGAACAGGAGGCACATAACTCACAGCCTGTGTGTGTGGTAGATGGAGGAGGGAGGGAAGGGGGAGGAGGAGGAGGGAGTCACAGCTGTAGCCAGGGAAATTAACCTGAAGGAGTGAGCCTGGGGCTAGGGAGAGGATGGAGGAGGGAGGAAAGGAGGCAGGACACAAGAGGGGGACCAGTCTTTCCTGGTAACCAAGGCCACAGCCACCTTCACTAAGCAAACTGCTTTTCTGTCACTTTGAGCTACAAGTCCAGCTACACCACCCATCCTCATGTGCCAGCACAGACATCTCTCACACGCAGACACACACACATACCCACACAGGAACTCACACACTTGCTAGAGGGAGAACTGTCTCCAAAGAAAAAAAATAGCAGGGTGGGCTTTGATGCCTGGATGGTCAGCAGACTCCAGACAAGTCGCTTGTTACCAGCATTGACCAAATCACCAAGGGGGATCCTCAGTGTCATGGTTATCTCTGACAGACACAGCATAAGCTATTAAGAAATTATTAAGAAATCAGAAGAAAAAGTGGGATAGAAAAGAGAAGGCAGGATGACAGGAGCTAGGAACAGGGTTTGAAAAAGAAGAGAAGAACTGGAGTAATTCCTCTTCCCCCAGCCAGGGTTGCACGGTGGCAGTTCAAGCCCGCCCTGCCGCATCTCAGAGAGGTGGACCAGCAGGCCGCCACCAAACACTCCCGGTAATGGAAACCTCACTGCTTCACCGGACAGACTTCCTGTAGCTGGTCAACTCTCATTGTGAGAAACAGTTTTGCTTCACCCTCATTTTGAATCAAAATCTACCTTCCTGTAGCTTACGCCAATTTGTCCACTCTCTGTCCCCAGGGTGGACAGGTATCACCTGTATCTCAACCATCCTTCCCGTCCACTCACTTGGGTTTGAAGGACAGCCTACTGAGAGGCCGAGGAACTAGAGGGCATGGGAGTTACAGGAGAGAGGCAGTGACCGCACCTGCTCAGAACCGGGATAATAGGATTCAAGGTTCCAAATTAAGAATCCAAACACCGCTTCCGTTTCATCATCTCCCCTTTGCCCACCCCGCATTGGACAGGAAAGGGATGGAACAGCAGGCTTCTCTTCAGACATCACTGCCATTAAAGAGCTCCTCTGCATGTTGCTCCTACTCAATGTCTCCACACTGGGTCACCAACAGCCTCCATATTTATAAACAGATAATGACACAAGCCAGGGGTTCTTCACTAAGGCTGGGCATCAGAATGGCACAAGTAGTTATTGGAAAGGACAGATGCCTGGACTCCAGCTCAATCCTACTAAATCAGAACATCAGAGATAACCAAGGCCATTGTTGTTTGGAAAACTCCTACATGAGGATGCTACCAGATCAACTCTTACTCATATTTATATTCCCAAGGCCCAGGACATAACAGGTGCTCCATTAATGCTTGTGGCTGAAATACCAACTTGGACCAACTCTACAGAGCTGGAGGGATGAGCCATAACTCCAGAGGCAGGTCTTGAGGAGTAGGCAAGATGTATTCCACACTTACACCCATGATATTTCCTGGTTCTCTGCCCTCCTCTCTTCTCTCGGCTTATTTAAAAGCTGTCCTGGCTATATGGACCACCTGTTCAGTGAAGTCCCCCTCAACCATCCCTGGCCACAGTGCCTTTTCTTTTCTCTAAAAGCCTGAAGTCTGGGCACTAGACACCCCACCTCAGCCCTCAGCACAGCTCTCTATCTGGCTCACCAACCATCCCCTCCAACCACCCTTCCCATTCTTCTCCATAAGCTTCTCTTTCTAACATTCAATTCTAATGTCCCATGTACCAAGACTACGCTGGCAAGCTAGGCCTCAAATCCAGTCCGCTGCCTGCTCCTTCCGGCCCAGAGCTTCCTAAGCCCCTCACTGGTCCCATCACACTCAAAAACTGGCACAGTAACAATAGCTAACATTTGCTGAGCTCATACACTGTCCTAGGCTAGTACCTCACACTCACTATTAACACTCACCTGTATCTCAACCATCCTTCCTATGTCCTGTGAGACATTTAAAGGACAAGGACAGTAAGGCTAACTGTGATTAAGTAACTGGCACAGGGCCATACAACTCAAAGTGTAACAGAGTCCACAGCCCACACTCAAAACTTCTCCACTAACCTAATTCCCCGCCAAGCCATCCCATTACTGCTCCACACACAGCATGCTTGAACCCCAGAGTCCTTTCCTTGGGAAAGCAGCTCCTCACACCAAAACTATCAGGAAAATATCCCCCAGGCCTCCCACCCACCTCCATCAAGCCACTTCTTATGGAATTTATTTTTCCTTTCCTTCCACATCACCAACTAAAATAGCTCATGGAGAAATGCATCCTGATAATATAAAAACATTGTTGAGAGGCACAGAAAATGTATGGGGAATCAGAAAAACAACCACTACATACCTTCTAAATTCATCAGAAAAAGAAACTTTAAGAATAATAGCATTATAACATGAGGAGGGAGCCTAAATGTTATTGGGTCTGACTCTTACCTGATACAAGAATCACCTCTCGAACATCCCTGACAAGGGTCTCCACCCTGGCCTTTGTTTCAATAATTCTAGTCCTCACCCTTTCATTCATTTCATTCATTTCATTTTACCCATTCATGAAGCAGTCTACTGTGCTATTGAAATATCGTTAGAAATATACCTACCAATCTGATCCAAAGATCAGATGGTAAGAATAGTAAGGATGTGAAGTGGTACAACCCTATGGAGGAAAATTTAGCATATCTAGCAAAACTTCGTATGTATTTGCCCTTTGACCCGCAATTCCATTTCCAGGAATCTATATCACAGATTCAGATGCAAAAATGCAAAAATATGTATCCATTATATCATGTTTAATACTAGAAAGAGACTAAAAATAACCCAATGTCTATCTAGAGGGAACTGGTTCAGTAAACAATAGGATATACACACAATGGACTATTATGAAGCTGTTGAGACATAGAGGGAGGGAAGAATATACTGCAATGGAGGGAAAAAAGCAAGGTGGAGAAGAGTGTGTATAACATACTATCATTTGTCTAACAAATGGGGATATACACATATATATATATGTACATGAATATATATGTTGTGTGTTCTCATAGTTTTTTCAAACCAAAAGCTTAGGGAAAAGTTACTTAGAAAAAGAACAAAAGCAAATTAATAGTAACAAGGTGAAGAGGAAGTTGTCTATAGAAACAGGAAAAGGACAGAGTAAAACGACAGAAATAGAACAAGACTTTCTCTGACTACACCATGCTTTATTGATATGACTTTAGAACCATGCGAATATTTTATACAGTTAAATTAAAAAAGCAAACATCTGCTTCTGGCTAGATGGGAGGATCAGGATCATATTACTCTCCTACATGAAATCAAAGAGAGCAAAAATACAAAACAAAAGTTCTCAAGACCCTGGACGTCAGGAAATGAAGGACAGTGATGCTTGAAACACTGGAAATCAACAAGACAAGCCCTATGATTGCCCCACCTCACTACCTCAAGAGAACTTCCAGATTGCAGCACATGGAAGAGGAACTTAGGTAGAAACCAAGAGACTCTCTGTGACTGAGTGAAAAGAAAGAGCTGAGAGTCTGGGGAAACCAAGGTTACTAGAATTCAAGAAACAGAATACTAAACAGAGGAGAGTTGCACAAAGAAGGAACTTTGGAGGTCACAGAGAGTCCCCTTTGAGTATTCAATTCAGTACTAGTTAGTGCTTGCTTATGGGGAAACTACTCAATGTTGAAAGAACCACCCAGTAAGAATAGAAATAAGAGTGCCTGGTATGCAAAGGGACAGGAAACAGTCTGTTCCCACCAGGGGTTAGGCCTCATAATTCGTAAGGTACTAGATATAGTCAGAGAAGGGGCTTATCTCTCTGAAAGGGAATATTTAGCCCTAGACTAAGCACTGCTCTAGTATCACCTACAGATCAAACTGTTTCCAAGTAAATTGTCCCAAAACAAAGTTCCAGGATATTTACAAGAATAAATGATATAGACAGCACCTACAAGGTAAAATTCATGATGTCTGGCATCCAATCCAAAATTACAGGACATATATAAAGAAACAGAAAAATATGACCTATAATAAGGGTGGAAAGAATTGATTAAAACCAACCAAGAACTGATAGTGACAGTAAAATTAGCAGCAAGAACATTAAAAAAGTTATCATTTATATCCCATATGTCCAAAAGTTAGGTAAAAATTTGATTTTTTTAAGGATTCAAAATTTTTTTATAGTTGCCTCATTCTTTTTTTTTTTTTTAAAGAGGTAAAGGATCTGTACTCAAGGAACTACAGAATACTCATGAAAGAAATTGAAGAAGACACAAAAAGTTGGAAGACCATTCCATGGTCATGGATCAGAAGAATAAACATTATTAAAATGTCTATACTGCCTAGAGCAACCTATACTTTCAATGCTATTCCAATCAAAATTCCACAAGCATTTTTCAAAGAGCTGGAGCAAAGGATTCAAATTTAGCTTCTAGAAATGAAAATCACAATGTGTGAGATAAAAAAATACTGAATGGGATTAATGTCAGAGTAGACACTGCAGAAGAAAAAAAAAATTGGAGCACTTGAAAACACAACAATAGAAATCATCCAAAATGAAAACCATGGGGAAAAAAGAATTTTTTTAGAAGAACAGCATAGTGAGCTGTGGGACAACTTCAAACAGCCTAATATTTGTGTAATTGGAGTCCCCAAGGAGGAGAAAGGGAAGAAAAAACATTTGTAGAAATAATGGCTAGAAATTTTCAAAATTTTATGAAAACTACAAGCATGCAGATCCAAGAAATTCAATAAAATTAAGTGCAAGAAACATGAAGAAAACAGGGGCACCTGGGTGGCTCAGTTGGTTGAGGCCTCTACCTTTGGCTCAGGTCATGATCCCAGGGTCCTGGGATCAAGCCCCACATTGGGCTCTCTGCTCAGCAGGGAGCCTGCTTCCCTTCCTCTCTCTCCCGGTCTCTCTGCCTACCTGTGATCTCTGTCTGTCAAATAAATGAATAAAATCTTAAAAAAAAAAAAGAAGAAAACAATAACAAAGCACATCATAAACAAAATTGTTCAAAATAGTGATAGTCTATGTAGCTATTTAATGTATAGACATGAATACTTAAATGCTAACATTATAAATAATTTGAAAATGTCTTTGCAGCCACTCAGCCAAAAAAAAAAAAAAAAAAAAAAGCAAGCAACCAAACAAACAAAAAAAAAAGGGATAAAGAAAAAATATTAAAAGCAGCCAGAGAAAGGAGCCATATTATATGGAGAGGCTCAAAGACAAGGGTGTTTTTCATCAGAAACAATAGAAACAATGCAAGCAAGAAAACAGTGTTTCAACATCATCATAGTATTGAAAGGGGGGGTGGGGGAAACTTGTCAACCTAAATTCTATACTCCATAAAAATATCTCTCAAAAAACTAAAGCAAACTAAAGATAATTCAAGACACACAGAAGTTGAAAAAATTAATCATCAGCAGACCCACACTACAAGAAATACTAAAGGAAGTCCTTTAGGCAGAAGGAAAGTGATACCAGATCTAAATATAGATGTACACAATGAAATGAAAAGCATCAGGAATGGTTTAATACAAGAGTAATTATGTAAGGTTTCTTTCTTATTTTTTTAAAACTCTTTAAAAGATGACTAACTAAACAGAGATAATGATAGTGTAGTAAAAAGGTTTATACCATATGTAAAACTAAAATAAATGGCAGCAACTGCACAAAGGTCAGTAAGGGAAAGATAAAAGTACACTTGTAGGGTGCCTAAGTGGCTCAGTTGGTTAAGTGACTGCCTTCAGCTCAGGTCATGATCCTGGAGTCCCAGGATTGAGTCCCAGATCAGGCTCCCTGCTCAGCAGGAAGTTGGCTTCTCCCTCTGACCCTCCCCCTCTCATTCTCTCTCTCTCTCTCTCTCTCTCTCTCTCTCTCATAAATAAATAAATAAAATCTTTAAAGAAAGAAAAGTACATTTGTATTCATTTCCTGTTGCTGCCATAATGAAGTGCCACAAACTCAAGAGTCTTAACACATGAATTTGTTGTCTCACAATTCTGGAGGTTAAAAGTCTAAAATCAGTATCACTGAGCTAAAACCAAGATTTCAGCAGGGTTTCATTCCTTGGCCTCAACAGGCCACCCACATCTTTGGCTTGTGGCCTCTTCCTTAATGGCATCACTTCAACCTCTGCATCTGTTGTCACATTTCCTGCTCTTACTCTGACCTGCTGCACCTCCTGTAAAAGACCCTTATGATTATATTGACAACATCTGGTTAATAATAATTATCTCCCCATCTAAGGTCCTTAACTTAATTATATCAGCAAAGTTTCTTTTGCCATGTCAGGTAACATTTCCATGAGTTCCGGGTGTGGATGTCTTTGTGGATAGCATTATTCTGTTTACTGAAATAGTAATGTAGAGTTTTTATGCTATTCATGAAGTAGCAAAGTATCACCCGAAGGCAAACTGTAATTAAAGATGGAGATTACAAACATTAAGCAATCATTAAAATAACAAAATAGTTATCAAACCAAGAAAGGAAATAAAATGGAATCACAAAAACTTAATTAATTCCCAAAAAGGAAAAAAATGAGGGGAAAAGGAACAAGTAGACTGATAAATAGGAAACAAATAGCAAAATGATGGCTCTAAACCTAACTATAGCCATAATAATCACATTAAATGTAAAGAATCTAAATATCCCTATTTTAAAAACACAGATTATCAGCTTGCATTTATTTTTTTTTCCTAGACAGAGAGTGCATGTGGGTGCACGCATGAGTGGGGGAGGAGGGGAAAGGGAGAGGAAGAGAGAGAATCTTCAGCAGGCTCCAGGCCCAGCATGGAGCCCAAAATGGGGCTCAACCCCACAACCCTGAGATGATGACCTGAGCCAAAATCAAGAGTCAGACACTTAACTGACTAGGCCACCAAGGTGCCCCTGTCAGATTGCATTTAAAAAGCAAGACATAACTATATGTGCCTACCCAAAAAATAAAAAATAAAATCTACTTTTAACATAAAGAGCCAAATATATTAACAGTAAATGAATGGAAAATGATATGCCATGCTAACGTTAATCAAAAGAAAGCTGGAGTGACTATATTAGTATCACAGGAAGCAGAATGAATAATAAAGAATACTAGTAGAGATAAAGAAGGTTCTTACATAATGATAATGGACAAATTTATCAAGAGGACGTAACACCCCTAAATGTGTATTCCCTTAATAGCAGAGCTTCAAAACATATGAAGCAAAAACTAATAAAATTGTAAGGATAAATAGACCAAGTCACAAATATATATAGAAATTTCAATACTGGGGCGCCTGGGTGGCTTAGTGGGTTAAGCCTCTGCCTTTGGCTCAGGTCATGATCTCAGGGTCCTGGGATCAGGCCCCGCATGGGGCTCTCTGCTCGGCGGGGAGCCTGCTTCCCCCTCTCTCTCTGCTTCCCCCTCTCTCTCTGCCTGCCCCTCTGCCTACTTGTGATCTCTCTCTCTCTCTCTCTCTCTCTGTCAAATAAATAAATAAATAAATAAATTTCAATACTCTCTCTTGATAATTCATAGAACAAATCAACAGAAAAATCAATAAAGATGTAGAGTTGAGCCATACTATCAACCAACTTGATTTAATTGATATTTATAGAACATTCCAACCACCAACAAGAAAATACACATTTTTTTCCAGACCAAAGAGAAAATTTATCCAAGATGGGCCATATTCTGAACCATAAAACAAGTCTGAATAAATTTTAAAGGATTCAAGTCATACAAAGTATTCTCTGACCATATAGGAATGAGCAATAAGTAACAGGCATATATTTGGAAAATCCCTCAAATGTTTGGAAACTAAGTAACACACTTATAAATAATACATAGGTAAAAGAAGAACTTGAAAGACAAATTAGAAAACATTTTTAATTAAATGACAATGAAAATACGATGCTGACATTTGTAAAATAAGACTAAAGCAGTATTTATATTTGGGGATAAACTACGCTAGAAAACACCTGTAGTAGAAAAGAAGAACAGTCTCAAATCAATAACGTCAATTTCCATCTAAAGAAAAAATAGAAGAAATCGAAGAGTAAATTAAATCCAAAGTAAGTAGAATAAAAGAAAAATAAATATCAGAGCAGAAATCATAAAGTAGAACACAGAAAAAAATGGGAAAAACCTATTACATCAAAAGCTATTTCTTTGAGAAGATCAATAAAATTGATAAACCTCCAGTTAGACTGATTGGGTCAAAAAGAGAATTCAAATTATCAACATAAGGAATAAGAGAGAATATATCACAAGTTTCTATAGATATTAAAAGAATAATACACCAAA
The DNA here is from genome assembly GCF_002288905.1 of Enhydra lutris kenyoni. Classification (NCBI taxonomy): domain Eukaryota; kingdom Metazoa; phylum Chordata; class Mammalia; order Carnivora; family Mustelidae; genus Enhydra; species Enhydra lutris. The sequence continues at coordinate 20,993,138 of NW_019154104.1, read as the reverse complement.
GGTATGAACAGCATTGTACAACCAATTTTGGCAACTTGGATGAAATGGCCAAATTCCTTGAAGCCACAAACTGCCAAAACTCACTCAGTATAAAATGAATAACCTAAATACCTGTTAAAGAAATTAAATTTGTAAATTTTTTTGTAATTTTTAAAAACATTCCTACAAAGAAACTGCCAGGCCCAGATGAATTCACTGGTAAATGCTACAAAACACTTTAAGGAAAAAATACCAACTCTACATAAACTCTTCCAGAAAACTGAAAACACAAAAATTCCCAAATCATTATATGGGGCCAACATCATCTTGACACTCAAACCAGACACAACAAGTGTTGTGTTACAACAAGTAAACTATAGATAAATACCTCTCATAAACATAGATGCAAAACCTCTAATAAAAATTTAACAAAGTGAATCTGATGATATATAAAAAAGATAATACATCATGACAAAGTGGGGTTTATCCTAGGAGTACAACATTAAACATTCAAATATCAATCAATGTAACCCATCATATTAACAAACCACAAAAGAAAAATCACATGATCATCTCAACAGACTCAGAAAAATCAGTTCATAAAATCCAACATCAGTTCCTGATTTAAAATTCTCAAACTACAAATAAGTACATCCTCAGTCTAATAAAAGGCAACCATAAAATGCTACAGCTAGCATCATATTTAATAATGGAAAAATGAACATTATTCCCTTAAGATCAGGAAAAACATAAGGATGTCCTCGTTAAATACTTTTTCTTAATATTATACTAGACATTCTAGCCAGTGCAACAGACAAGTAAAATAAATAAAAGTCATCCATATTGAAAAGTTTTCTTTTTCACTAACAATCAATTATGTAGAAAATACTGTGGAATCCATAGAAAGATGTGAAAAATAAATGAGTACAGCAAGGCTATAGGATACAGAATGAACATACAAAATCCACTGTATTTTTGTAAACTAACAAGGAATAATCAGAAATTGAAATTTTTTTAAATCCATTTACAATAGTGTCAAAAATATTAAGTACTTAGAGATAAAACTGACAAAAATGTGGAATATCTGTACATGAAAAACTAAAAATCATCAATGGGAAAAATTAAAGAAGACAACAAATGGAGAGACATATTATATTCAGGGATTAGAAGACTCAGGATTGAGAATTGTTCATTTTCCTCAAAACTAATCTAGGTATTCCACATAATCCCAATCAAAATCCCAGCAGAGTTTTTGTAAAAATGGACAAACTGACTAAAATTCATGCAGCAATGCAAAGGACTAGAATAGCCAAAATAACTTAGTAAAAGAAAAACAAATTTAGAGGGCTAACATTACCTGATTTCAAAAAGCATGACAAAATCAGTAGGATATTAGTGTGAGGACAGACAAATAGATCAATGAAATGAAACTGTATGTCCAGAAATAGACCCACATACATATGAACATTTAATTTTTGACAAAGGTACAAAGGCAATTCAGTTGAGAAAGGCTAGTCTTTTTCAACGAATTATGATGGAACAATTAGATAGCTATCTGCAAAAAGATAAACTTTAATCTGTACCTCAAATTATATTTTTAAATTAATTCAAAATGGATCATAGACCTAAGTATAAAACCCATAATCATAAAACTTCTAGGGAAAACAAACAAATATTGCTTGACCTTGGATTAAGTATCAATTTCTTACATAGAACAACAAAATCTCAATTCATAAAATAACAAATTGATAAATTTGAACTTAATCAAAATTTAAAGTATCTGCTCTTTGAAAGATACTGTTAAGATAATGAAAATATAAGCCATAGACAGGGAGAAAATATTTGCAAAACATATATCAGATAAAGGTCTTGAATCTAAAATATATAAAGGGCTATCAAAATTTGATAATAAGAAAACAAACAATTCCCCTCTAGAGATCTAATACAGAGTATAGAGAAAACAGACAACAATATTATAATCATCAAATTTGCTAAGAGATTAGAACTCAATTATTCCAACCACTAAAAAAAAGATTATTTTGTAATATGACAGATCTGATAATTATCACTACAATGGCAATCATATTATAATATATAAATGTATAAATTTAACATGATTTACACCTTAAACTGACACACTGTTTCATGTCAAATGAATTTCAATTTTTTAAAAAATCCAATTTTTTTTAAAGATTTTATTTATTTATTTGACAGAGATCACAAGTAGGCAGAGAGGCAGGCAGAGAGAGAGAGGAAGGGAAGCAGGCTCCCTGCTGAGCAGAGACCCCAATGCAGGGCTTGATCCCAGGCCCCTGAGACCATGACCTGAGCTGAAGGCAGAGGCTTAACCCACTGAGCCACCCAGGCACCCCAAAAAATCCAATTTTTAAATGGTTAAAATATTTGCACACTTTACCGAAAAACATATAGTCTTATAACATCATGGCCAAAATGTCTAGGACTCAATCAAAATCACATATGTGAAGAGCCAGGAAAATTTCAACTTGAATAAGATAAAAGATAACATATCAACACCAATACTAGAATTATCTGACAATATTCTGATAGAATTACTAAAAATACCAATCCTGAATCCTAATTATCTGAATTAAGATTTTGAAGGAGGCATCATAAACATGTTTCAACAAATAATCGTGAACATCTGAAACAAATGAAAACATTTAAAGTCTCAGCAAAAAAATGGAAGATATAAAGACGAACCAAATGGAAACTGAAAAATACAATAAAACAACAATAACAAATGTAGAGAATAGAAGAAAGAAGCAGTGAACTTGAAGAAAGAAAAATAAAAATAACCTTGAGCAACATAGAAAACAGACTAAAAACAAAAACAAACAAACAGAGCCTGGGGGTTTTGTGGGGTATAACAAAAAATTTAAAAATTTTGTTAGGAGAAGTGGGGAGGAGCAAAATGGCAGACAAACAGGAGACCTAAGTATTGTCAGGTCCCAGGAGTTCAGCTAGATAGTTATGAAACCATTCTGAACACCTACAAACTCAACAGGAGATCGAAGAGAAGAAGAGCAGCAATTCTAGGAACAGAAAATCGACCACTTTCTGGAAGTCAAGACATGCAGAGAAGTGAATCTGGGGTGATATACAGGAAAAGAGACGGGGGGAGGGGCCAGCTCCCAGCAAGCAGTAGAGCAGTGGAGCACAAAATCAGAACTTTTAGAAGTCTGCTCCACTGAAGATGTCACTCCAAAGGCTAAGGGGGGTGGGGGCTGGAACCCTTGAAGGGACAGTGTGGTCTCAGGACCTGCAGGGTCACAGAAAGGCAGAAAGACCAGGGGTGTCTGAGTATGGCAGAGCTCCTAGGTATTGGAGCGGGAAGCCAGCTGCAGAGACAGAGTGGAGGAGGGGCTCTCAGCTCAGGGTTACCTTAAACTATAACCCAAGACGCAATTGGGTCACTGCTCTTCAAGCAGGGACCCCACAAGGGGCAGATCCAGGGAGACCCCTTCCTTCCCCCTCCAGGAGGAGCGGCACAGAAATGGCAGCAGGAATCTGCTGGGTTTGGAGATTCCAAACAGGGCCGTGCGCCCCAGATAGAAACACTTGGTCATAGGCCGGGTGAGCATGAAGTGCGGCCAGAAACCAATGAGACAGGAGGGATTGACTGCTTTTCTCTGAGGGCACACTGAGGAGTGCGGCCCCAAGCTCTTGGCTTCTACAGCCAGAGACTGGGAGGCCGCTATCCTCATTCCCATCTGCGAAAGTTGTACGGAAAGCGTTCAAGGAACAAAAGCTCCCAAGAATGAACCGGACTAGATTACTTAGCCTGGCCCCTGGAAGGGTGGTGCAATTCCGCCTCCGGCAAAGACATTTGAGAATAATGGCAACAGGCCCCTTCCCCAAAGATTAGCAAGAACATCCAGCCAAGACCAAGTTCAACAATCAATGAGAACTGCAGAACTCTAGAGCTAGGGGAAAGCAACACATAGAATTCATGGCTTTTTTCCTATGATTCCTTAGTCTTTCAAAGTTAAATTTTTTTTAATTTTATTTTTTTCTTATTGTACTTTTTTAAATTTTTCTTTCTTTCTATTTTAATTTTTTTTGTTTTGTTTTTGTTTTGTTTTTGTTTTGTTTTGTTTTTACACCCTTGTGCCAGGCATGCACTCGTTGGACATTACCTCATTTACCGTTGTTATTTGTTTTTGTTTTTTTGTTTTGTTTTGTTTTTTAATTTTTTTAATTTATTTTCAGCATAACAGTATTCATTGTTTTTGCACCACACCCAGTGCTCCATGTAATCCGTGCCCTCTCCAATACCCACCACCTGGTTCCCCCAACCTCCCACCCCCACCCCTTCAAAACCCTCAGATTGTTTTTCAGAGTCCATAGTCTCTCATGGTTCACCTCCCCTTCCAATTTATTTTAATGTTTTTTAACTTCTTTATCTTATCAATAACTTTTTTAAAAATCTTCTTAAATTTTCATTGTTATAGTCATGTTCTATCACTTCATTGTATTTAAATTTATTTGTTGTATACATATAGGGTTTTCTCTCTTAAAATTTTGGGATACAGTTTCTTCTAATAGATCAAAATACACCCTAAATCTAGCACATGGCTTTGTTCCAGTCTCCAGCCTGAACACATTCTTTCCTCTTTTTTTCTTTTTTCAACCAATTTCTTATCAATCCCTTTTTTAGAATCTTAATTTTCATCTTACAGCCACACTCCATCCCTTCATCGTGTTTACCCTTATTATATATATATATATATATATATTTTTTTTTCTTTAAAATCTGGGGAGGGAGGTAGTTTCTTCTAACAGACCAAAATAAACCCAAAATCTAGTGTGTGACATATATATATATATATATATATATATATATATATATATATGTTTTTTCTCCTTTCTTCTCCCTCCGTTTTTTGGTCTCTTCAGATTTGGTTAGGGTATATCTTTCTGGGGTTGTTGCTACCCTTTTAGTATTTTGTTCTCTCATTCATCTATTCTTATCTGGATAAAATGACAAGGCAGAAAAACTTACCACAAAAAAAAAAAAAAAAAGAATAGGAAGCAGTACCAATGACTGGGGACCTAATCAATATAGACATTGGTAATATGTCAGAACTACAGTTCAGAATGACAATTATCAAGGTGCTACCTGGGCTCCAAAAATAGCATGGAAGATACTAGATAATCCCTTTCTGGAGAAATAAAAGAACTAAAATCTAACCAAGCTGAAATCAAAAAAGCTATTAATGAGGTGCCATCAAAAATGGAGGCTCTTACTCCTAGGATAAATGAGGCGGAAGAGAAAATTAGTGATATAGAAGACCAAATGAGGGAGAATAAAGAAGCTGAGAAAAAGACAAACAACTACTGGACTATGAGGGGAGAATTCAAGAGATAAGTGATACCAAGAGACAAAATAATTTTAGAATAACTGGGATTCGAGAAGAAAAAGAAAGAGAGAGAGGGACAGAAGGTATACTGGAGCAAGTTATAGCAGAGAATTTCCCTAATTTGGCAAAGGGAACAAGAATCAAAATCCAGGAGGCACAGAGAAACCCCCTCAAAATCAATAAAAATAGGTCCACACCCTGTCATCTAATAGCAAAACTTACAAGTCTCAGTGACAAAGAGAAAATCCTGAAAGCAGCTTGGGACAAGAGGTCTATAACATACAATGGTAGAAATATTAGACTGGCAGCAGACCTATTCACAGAGAACTGGCAGTCAAGAAAGGACCGGCATGATATATTCAAAGCACTAAAGGAGAAAAATATGCAGCCAAAAATACTATGTCCAGCTAGACTGTCATTGAAAACAGAAGGAGAGATAAAAAGCTTCCAGGACAAACAAAAACTAAAAGAATTTGCAAACACCAAACCAGCCCTACAGGAAATATTGAAATGGGTCCTCTAACCAAAGAGAGAGCTTAAAAGTAACAGACCAGAAATGAACAGAGACATTATACAGTAACAGTCACTTTATAGGCAATACAATGGCATGAAATTCATATCTTTCAATAATTACCCTGAATGTAAATGGGCTAAATGCCCCAATCAAAAGACACAGGTTATCAGAATGGATAAAAAAAGACCCATCAATATGCTGTCTGCAAGAAACTCATTTTAGACCCAAAGTCACCTCCAGATTTAAAGTGAGGGGGTGGAAAAAAATGTGCCATGCTAATGGACATCAAAAGAAAGCTGGCATGACAATCCTCATATCAGATAAATTAGATTTGAAGCCAAAGACTATAATAAGAGATGAAGAAGGACACTATATCATACTTAAAGGGTCTGTCCAACAAGAAGATCTAACAATTTTAAGTATCTATGCCCTAACATGGGAGCAGCCAATTACACAAACCAATTAATAACAATCAAAGAAACACATCAACAATAATACAGTAATAGTAGGGGACTTTAACACCCCCATCACTGAAATAGACAGATCATCTAAGCAAAAGATCAACAAGAAAATAAAGGCTTTAAATGATACACTGGACCAGAAGGACATCAGAGATATATTCAGAACATTCCATCCCAAAGCAAGAGAAAATACACACTCTTCTCTAGCGCACATGGAATATTCTCCAGAATAGATCACATCCTGGGTCACAAATCAGGTCTCAACTGGTACCAAAAGATTAGGATCATTCTTTACATATTTTCAGACCACAATGCTTTGAAACGAGAGCTCAACCACAAGAGGAAAGTTGGGAAGAACTCAAATACGTGGAGACTAAAAAGCATCCTACTAAAGAATGAATGGGTCAACCAGGAAATTAAAGAAGAATTTTTAAAAATTCATGGAAACAAATGAAAATGAAAACACAACTGTTCAAAAATCTTTGGGACACAGAAAAGGCAGTCCAGAGAGGAAAGTATATAGCAATACAAACCTTTCTCAAGAAACAAGAAAAATCTCAAGTACACAACCTAACCCTACACCTAAAGGAGCTGGAGAAAGAACAGCAAAGAAAGCCTGAAGAAAGTCAGAATGGTTAAAATTAACAAGTCAGGAAATGACAGATGTTGGCAAGGAAGCAGAGAAAGAGGAACCCTCCTACACTGTTGGTGGGAATGCAAGCTGGTGCAGCCACTATAGAAAACAGTATGGAGGTTCCTCCAAGAGTTGACAGTAGAGCTACTCTATGACCCAGTGATTGCACTACTGGGTATTTACCCTAAAGATACAAATGTAGTTATCCGAAGGGGCACATGCACCCCAATGTTTATAGTAGCAATGTCCACAATAGCCAAACTATGGAAAGAACCTAGATGTCCATCAACAGATGAATGGATAAAGAAGATGTGGTATATATATATATATGATGGAATATTATGCAGCCATCAAAAGAAACAAAATCTTGCCATTTGCAATGACATGGATGGGACTAGAGGGTATTATACTAAGCAAAATAAGTCAGTCAGAGAAAACAATTATCATATGATCTCTGTTAAGAGGAATTTGAGAGGCAGAGCAGGGGGTCATGGGGGTAGGGGGGTAAAAATGAAACAATATGGGATTGGGAGGGAGACAAACCATAAAAGACTCTTAATCTCTGGAAACAAACTGAGAGTTTCTGAGGGGTGGGAGGAGAGGGAGAGGGTGGCTGGGGTATGGACATTGTGGGGGGGTATGTGCTATGTATGGTGGGTGCTATGAATTGTGTAAGACTGATGATTCACAGACCTGTACCCCTGAAGAAAATAATACTTTATATATTAATTAAAAATTTTTGCTAATAGAGTCCCAGAAGAATAAGGGAAAGAGAGTGGGGTTAAACATATATTCAAAAAAATAATAGCTGAAATGTTCCTAAATTTGGCAAAAGATATAAACCTACAGATTTCAGAGGCTGAGTAAATCCCAAAAAGGGTAAACTCAAACAAATCCACACCAAAACACATCAAAATTAAATTTCTGAGAACTAAAGACAAAGTCTTGAAAGCAGTGATAGAGAAATGACAACCCACTTATAAAGGAAAAGAATTTGAATAACAGCAAATGTCTCAACACAAACCTCATCGCATGCAAAAAGGAAATGCAAAACATCTTTCAAATGCTAAAAATAAAAGGACTAGTAACCCAGAATTTTATATCCAGCAAAAATATCCTCTGGAACAAAGGGAAAAAAATCAAGACATTCTCAGAAGAGAGAAAATTTAAGATAACTTGTTACCAATAGATCTACTTTAAAAGAATGGCTAAAGAAAGTACTTAATCAGAAAGGAATTATGAAAGAAGGCTCCTTGGAACACCAGGAAGGAAGAACAAATGATTAAAGAGTAAAAATGTGAGTAAATACAATAGACATTTTCTTAAGTATTCTAAGTTAACGGTTTGAGAATTAAAGCAAAAATTCTGTCTGCCAAGGTTTTCAGTGTGTGTAGAGGAAATGTTTAAGACACTGTAAAATTATTGAAATGATGAGAGGGGCAGGTGAGTATGATTATAAAGGGGTAGTATGAGGGAGATCTTTGTGGTGATGGAATAGTTTTGTATCTTGATTATAAAGGTGGTTCCACAAATCTCAACGTGTAACGAAATGGCATTGAACAATGTACACACGTTTACCAATATCAAATTTTCTGGTTTCCAGATTGTGTTATGATTACATAAGATGTATCCATTGGGGGAAACTGGGTGAAGGATATGGGGGATCCATCTGCTATGTATCCATAGTACACAGAACATAACATCCTGTGGATCTACAATTATTCAAAATAAAAACTAATTTTAAAAAGACAAAGAAATTATAAGAAATTTTTTAAAAAGGAATACCTAATAAGTAAAAGCAAAATGAAACAAATCCAACTGTGCATTCAGTTAGTGGCACAACCACCTAGGGAACTCTTTCAAGTGACCTTAAAACACAGTAATTGGACTCTACATCCTTGATGGGCAATATGTTAAGGACAAAAGAAATTACAAAAAGGAGGAGGAGGAGGAGGAGAAGAAACCATTTTCAGTAATTTTATCATTGGAAGTCTCATTTTGTTCTGATACGCTGGTGTGTATGTTGTGGGGTAAAACAAATAAGTAATTATGTTAGCATCATTAAGAGCCAAGATTTTTTCAGTGTGGGAGAAAGGAGACAGACAATTAAGAGACTTAAGTAAAAACTGTGTAAAACTGAAATGAATGGGAAATATAGGTGTATTTTCTTTTTTCAGAAAAGAAATCATATTTCTTAGATCTGGTCCCTAAAAAGTCCTAGAAATAGCAACCAACCCAGGAACAATAAGCACCACCAGATTATGGTCTTTAAATAACATTTCCTACAAAAAGGCAAGAAGTTTTTTTTTAGAGAAATAGCGGGTTCCAGGTCTGGGCAGGAAGTGTATGAGATGAGCCTAAAACCTCCATCTTAATATTAGGATAGCAAGGTAGTTATCTGAAACGACTGGTATTCTTTCAAAACACCAACACTGGCCCAAACCCCTATTGGCCAAAGATGGGGCAATAGAAGCATCAATATGAGTAATAGCTACAATGGATTAAAATGTATCCGGTGTGTTTTAATCTATAAATCCATGCAGGTACTCAACAAAATAATAACTTTATTGATCACCTTTGGTGAATAGTAGGGAACCAACTCATTATTTTGAAAACTGGTAAATACATTATTTACAAAGTCAAATTATGGAAGCAGCCCAAATGCCCATGGATAGATGAATGGGTACAGAGGAAGTAGTATATATACACAATATTACACAATATTATTCAGCCATAAAAAGAATGATATCTTACCATTTGTAACAACATGGATGGGGCTACAGAGTACAATACTAAGTAAAAATAAGGCAATCAGAGAAAGACAAATGATTATCTCATTAATATGTGGAATTTAATAATCAAAACAAACAAGCAAAGAAAAAAAAAGAGAGAAAGAGAGAGAGACAAACCAAGAAACAGACTCTTAAATACAGAGAACAAATTGATGGTTAACAGAGGGGAGGTTGGGAGGGTGTGAAATAGGCGATAGGGGTTAAAGAGTACACTTATCATGATGAACAATAAAATAAAATAAACTGGTAAATAAAGGGGCAAAATTATTTATCCCACCTTTCATCGGGGAACTATACCTCACAATAACCAAAATTTTAATGAGGAGATGTTTCTCTGTATAGGTTACAGAGCTAATAAATGAAAAAATAGTGACAGCCCTTGAATTGAATGTCACCTTTTAGCAGTCCTTAATTGAATAAAGGATCTAGGCAACTATCAGCGAAGGCTGCTAACATCAGTAAGAGAGAGAACCAGGAAACATGAGCCTCATGATGCAAGTATACACCACCACTTAGGAGTTGTTCCTGCCCCCCCCCCCCCCCCGCAAAAAATTGCACTTGAATCTGCTTGGGTCTCTAGTCCTAACTACCAGTTCACAGGAATAACACTATGAGGATGCAATCAGAAAATCCAGACTCTGGGAAACCCTACAGTGCAAACAACCCAGTTTCTTCCACAAATAACAGGCAAGGGGGTGAGAGACAGATACACACACACACACACACACACACACACACACCAAGACCTACAGACTTAAAATGGCTTCAGAAACACATCAGCCAATTAACAATGTAGGGATCCTACTTGGATTCTGATTTCAGCTACTGGGGGAAATAAATGTTGAACAAATATTTGATTCAATTAATGTCTTATTATTAACTTGGAGCTTTGGTAGTTATTGTGGATGCATACTGAAAAACTTACAGAAGAAATAATTTGTTGCTTTGGATTACCTCAAAATAACCAAGGGTCGAGGAGGGACGTGGGAGGTGAGTGTAAGAAGACTGGCCATGAGTGGATCATTGTTGACACCAGGAGATTAGTACATGGACACTCATTTTACTATTCTCTCCACTTTTGTACGGGTTTGGAATTTTTCATAATAAAAAAAATTTTTAAATACACCCATAAACAGCCAGAAAACTGCATCCCTTTGGCTGCCTCCCTAATCTCCACCCACTGGTCTTTATTCTGTTCTCTGGCACCTAGAAGACTAGTGTCATAATAACGATAATAGTAATATCTACAATTACAGCCAGCATTTTTGGAGCACATACTGTGCACAAACTCATATGTCTTTTAGGAATATCTCCATTTAATCCTGATAAAGTCCTGAAGTAAATACTATAATTATTCCCATTTTCCAGGTGAGGAACCTGAAGGAGAGAGGTTGGATGAAGGAGCCAATCGTCAAACCCAGATCTGACCGCGGATTTCCGGTTTATAACCATTCAGCAAAGCAAAGGCAAAAGACAAAGACGGCTGTCGCGTCCTCGGTCTTCCCTTTTTGGGGCTAAATCCTGAGTTCTTTCACTCTGCCGCTGCCTCCTCCACCAAGTGGCTTCACTGCCCCACACCATCCCTGAGCCTCGTGCCAAGAGCTAGAAAAGTGCTTGAGCTTCTAGAGAGTAACCCAGGCCCGCGGAACAGCCTGCCCATCCCCAGCCACACCGCGGCGATTCCCGGGGGAAGTCCGGTCCTCCTCCATCCAGACTGGAAGCCAGAACATGCTCCCGTGCCAGGCTGGCGGGGCTCACCTGGGCCGCGGTGCCTCTTCTCCATCCAGATGTAGCAGTTGTTCTGAGCCACCCCGGTCTGCGAGTCCAGGAAGGGGAGGCGCACGCTGCGCTCTGCGCAGAGCCGCGAGTTGTAGCTGCGGCAGTGCTCGATGGCTTCCTTGTAGAACTGGTCCCCGAGCCTGCCCAGGAGAGGGAGAGAGGAGGACTGAGGCCAGGGAAAAATGGAAACACACCCAGAGGGAAACTGATGTTACCCACCTACCTCCCTGGGGACATTACAGAGTTATGAAGACCCAGGCGACTCAGACCGAGAGCCTTGCCAAGGGGCAGAATCCAGGCTGGTGTCAGGTCTCAACCAGGTTCTATTTCCCATACCAGATCCACCAGGCAATTTCGAATCCCTTTTAACAAAGAGCCTAGGGGGGCGCCCCGGTGGCTCAGTTGGTTGGGCGACTGCCTTCGGCTCAGGTCATGATCCCGGACTTCCAGGATCGAGTCCCGCATCCGGCTCCCAGCTCTTTGGGGAGTCTGCTTCTCCCTCTGACCTTCTCCTCTCTCATGCTCTCTCTCACTCATTCTCTCTCAAATAAATAAATAAAATCTTTAAAAAAAAAACAAAAACAAAAAACAAAGAGCCTAGGGCCCCTAGATAAACCACCCGGACAAGTGACAAGTCCCTGTTCCAGGAAATATGAAGTGCCGCTCCAGAATAGAAGGTTCTGGAACAATCTTCTACCTGGGTTTACCGGGAGCTCAGGCTTCTAGAGTCCCCTCATTCACATCCTCCCTTAGCCACACTTTGTTCTCAGTAATTGCTAGCAAAGGCACTCTAAAATGAACCCAAAACACCAGCATAGAAGCATGGCTTTCCAATACAATAGAAGAGAAACAACCATATAAACACAGACAAGAAAGACTGAGGAAACATCCCATAAAAGCAGAGCTGTTATGGTGAAAGGAGGTGACTAAACTACACGCTTAAAGAAAAACAACTGTCTAACTGAAAACAAAGGAAGCATTTGTAATAATAGTTGAATTTTTAATTCAAGATAATTTAATCCCTGGGGTCTAAAACACGAAGAGAAAGACCCTTCTGGTTTGTTGGAGTGGTGATGAGATTAAGCACAGTAAATTTTATGTTACCGAATCTTGGGTATCCTTGGACATGTGGTGATGCTACTAATTTTAAGATAGGCTCCTTTTCAAAGACCAAAAATATAACATTGATAAAACCGATTGAATGTAAAGAAAAAAAATCAGGGAGATCAAATATCTAACAAATAAAAGACAGGCACATGTTGAAGGTTAATAAATGTCTCAAGGAAATACAAATGTAATACCATAACCTCTGCCAGTAGACTTGCACTTCTTTGTGGGGAGCTGGGGGGGAGGGGGAGGCAGGAAGGGGAGGAGCCACAGGGATTGCTGGGCCAGAGAGGAGAATCAAGTAGCTCATTTTGAAGTGATATTATGAATGTCCTTTTGTTTTGGTTCTATGTAGATTTGAAGAAGCCAAAATCAGGGTGAGAAAGTCTCTAAGTTAAAAATAATGTATTTCTAGGGGCGCCTGGGTGGCTCGATGGGTTAAGCCTCTGCCTTTGGCTTGGGTCATGATCTTAGGGTCCTGGGATCGAGCCCCGCATCGGGCTCTCTGCTCAGCGGGGAGACTGCTTCCTTCCCTCTCTCTGCCTGCCTCTCTGCCTGCTAGTGATCTCTCTCTGTCAAATAAATAAATAAAATCTTTATAAAAAAATGTATTTCTTAAAAAAAAATTAAATAAATAAAAATGTATTTCTTAAACAAAATAGAGAACTAAAGAAAGCAAAATTTGAGAGGAATTTTTCTATACTCTTAAAAAGAAAAAAATCAGGTCAGAGTCTACCAAAGAGTTTAAACAAATTTCTTATTCTGGGAGGATACAACCATGAAAGCTACTGAGGCATCTTTTGGAAATTACTTATTGACATACCTCTTTAAAAAAAAAAAGTGCCCCTTGCTCCTTTTCCCCCTCTGAACATCTTCAGCCTCACGAGGAAGGCATAACGTGCTCAGAAAGTTGTCCTAGCAGTTGCAAAACCAAACTGTAATCAAATTATAATAGCCACACAGCTGGAAATGAATTGGGGGGATGGAAGCCCATTAAAATGCTATAAAACGGAACATGAGCTGATGTAATCAAAGATGGTAACAAGGATCATGAGATTGATCAAAAATAAAGAACCATTTCCTACAAAGCATTCACATCTGGGTCCCACCAGCTTCAATGCCTCCACTGATAACTCGACATAGCTCAGCACGACAGAACTTTCCCAGACAGTTTCCGCCCAGCCAAGATGACACCCAGCCCCATCCAGGGTGTCCTGCGTGCTCCAGCTCCTTCACGAAACAGCGACCAGCCACGCCACATTGATGAGAACTGACAAGAACACATAACAGAGAGGTGTCCAATGTGAGAAACAGTCATCTGGTTTCCCACGATGTTTTGGCAGATGGCCAAAATAGATTTAACTCTTCTAACCCCAGAAATTATGCTGAAGGAGAATCCATAAGCCAAGCAAATGGCACCCTAGAACTCAGGGACTGGAGAGAAGGTTTCCATCTTCAAAACAAACTCTGGAAGCCGGGATCAAAGAACACAACAGCGGCATCTCAAATTAGACTTAGACTTAGCGTCCTGAGACGCTCCTAACTTGCTTCCAATGGTCCCAAAGAGAGGAACAAGAAAGGGAAGCTGCTGAAAATGAAAAGTGAGTTTGACCAAGTTGGTGCCCCACACCAAATGAAACGAAAAAGTCAAACAAAGTGGTACACGGGGCGAAAATTAATTTCATCTTAAATACTTTCCACTTTCCATAACATGGAATGTTATGAGTAACAGGCGTGCTGGGTGGGGGGGGCAAATGTGTATTTTTAAACATAATCTTTGTGTGAACGATACCTCTCTTACATAAACAGAGAAACCCTTCTCCAGACTGGAACAACGGTATTAAAGATTGAACCTGCAAAAATGTGACATCCAACACCCTCCCTGCCCCTGTCTCCAGGGAAGTCACTTTTAAACAGACCAGGTGTTGGCAGCGACTCGGAAACAGAAGTTTAAAGCCTTTTTCAAGATACAAGAGGAGAAAAGAGACTTCAGCCTTTTTGATAAATTCAAGCAGCACCTCTCCAAAAGTTAATTAGCCAAAATCTTCACAGGGCTTGTTCTGTTCTCTAGAAGAAAATCGATGGCCAGGTCTCCCTAACCTGTGGAAAGCAATTTAAACAGGAGAGAGGACAAATGTCCTTTTCAATATGGGATATCTTTAAAAAAAAAAAAAAAAACCCACAATGATAGAGTCCCACGGGTGACATTTGCATTCAAGTTGCAAGGGGCAGAGAGAGCGGGGAAAGGCTGGCAGTGAATGACTCATTTTGTGGAGCAGAGACCAGCATGCCCCAGGCTGGGTCAGGCACAGCCCAGCCTCAGCCATCACCTGTCTGCATCAAACCAAGGGGGCTGGATTACCACGGGATGATAGATGTCTTGGGCTGGAAGAAGCTGGCACAAGGCAGAGTACAATGATGTTCTCATCAACAGCCTAGCTCAGGCTACCCATGGCTGCGATCAGAAGCAGAAAAGGCACAGGGGAACAAATTGCGGGGCTCTCTGCCAGAGCAGGAGCCCACCCCACCCCACATCCTTGTGGCCTGGCACAGCGCTGGCTGTCCTGTTCTGGGGGCACCGTGAGGGGTGAGATCCCTCAGCGATCAAATCTGGAGTAAGAAAGCCGTAGTTCTTAGAGCTTTCCACTGACCCTCCTTGAGCCTATCTGTGGAAAAAGGGATTCCGGGGAACCAAAGAGGATTTGAACGGGTATAAATAAGACTTCTCTGAAATGACTGCCAACTGGGCTCCAGATGTGCTTTTCAGAGCCCATCCCAGCCCCTCCAAGACCCTCTGCTCCTTTTTCTTCCTCATACTTCTACCTCTCTCTCTTAACACCTCGTCTATTCTCTTCAATTCCATATCCACTGCCCTGAGCTGATTCTCTGGTCCAACCCTCCCACCCAGACATCTGGGGCTCATCCCTCTTCCCCATCCCTCTGGTCCTGTGTTCTGACCCAAAAACAGGTGTCCTGCCATAGCCCAAACATGTGTCCAGAAGCAAATTCCTCATGTCCTGCCAGAAGCCTGCTCCCTCCCCAGAGTCTCCATTCTTCTGCTGGGGTGGGGGGTGAGACCCGAGAGAACACTGCTCCTGTATCTCCCCAGCAAGGTGTCCTTGACCCTTCCCTTTCCTTCATCCCATCTGGCATTGGAGTCTTTCATTTCTCAGGAAGTCTCCTCTTCTCTCCATCCCCACTGCATAGCCACCAGTCAGTCCCCTTTGACTGTAAAAACAGGACCTTGGCCCATCATTGCTATCTGCGCACATAAACAGAGATAAGCAGAGATAACAAGAAGACCTAGCCTGTGGCAGGCTCTCTGGCCCCTCCTTCCCCACCATGGGCCCCTTCTCTTCGTTGTGGGCACCTGGATTTCCTTCTGTCTCATCCAGCTGCCCACCATTCCACCACCGCCCACAAACGCACATTAAGTCTCATCGAACCCAATATGCTAACTTCCTCCTGTATACATTTAAATACATTTAACTCTAACTGCGCTGTGGAAAGCCGTCTCCCATTGACGCAGCACTTTATGATAACCTAGATAGTGGGGGGCAATATTTGGCCAGGCAGAAGAAGCTTTCCATTTTCCTCACAGTGACACTGTTCCTAGAGCTGCCCTTCAAAGAAAGCCAGGTGGGGAATTTGCTGTGGACTGAATTGTTTCGCCTGAAATTCATGAGTTGAAGCCCTAACCCCCCACCAAGTTCTCGTATTTGGAGATGGGCCTTTGGGAGGTAATTAGTTCATGAGGATAGAGCCCTTATGATGGGATTGGTGCCCCTATAAGAAGAGACGAGAAAGGGGCGCCTGGGTGGCTCAGTTGGTTAAGCATCTGCCTTCAGCTCGGGTCATGATTCCGGGGTCCTGGGATCGAGTCCCGCATCAGGCTCCCTGCTCAGCGGAGAGCCTGCTTCTCCTTCTCTCTCTGCCTGCTGCTCTGCCTACTTTACTGTCTCTCTGTTGAATAAATGCATAAAATCTTAAAAAAAAAAAAAAAAAAAGAGACGAGAAAATGACCAGCCTCTCTCACTCTCTCTCTCTCTCTCTCTCCCCCTCCATCTCTGTCTCTCTCTCTCTCTCCCTCTGTTTCTCTCTCTCTCTCCCATGTGAGCACACAGCAAAAAGGCAGCCATCTACAAGCCAAGAAGTTTCTCACCAAAACAAGACCATGCAGGCACCCTAATCGCGGGCTTCCCAGCCTCCAGACATAAATATCTGGGGAAGTAAATGAATCTCTGGTGTTTAAGCCACTCAATCTCCGGTATTCTGTCACAGCAGCCCAAGCTAAAGCGGTGTTTCTGATATTTAAAAGAGGAAAGGCCTCTAGGGGATGGTGGAGCATGATGCCAGTCCCCTTCTTCCCTCATTCTGTCCTCTTCCAACAAAGATGGCAACAGTCTTCATGAGGTCAATTTCAATTCCATACCATGCTTAATGTCGGTCTTCTTTCCAAGACTATAAACCCTATGAGGGCAGAGACCACATCTGCAGGGCTGCCGCACACAGCCACCAGGCTTTGCACTAAACCACACAGGTGCTCCAGTGACCCTGTAAGCCTGGACTTTTTCCTGACTTATGCCCCGCCGTCAGCACAGAGCCCAGCACACCGATGAACCACATTCAACAACTCCTACACATACAGGTGTTTCCACTTGGACAGTCTTCAGTTTGTTGCACGTATAGGTTATAGATTGGTGATTTAGACTGCATGGAGGTCTAGTCACAACTTGCCAAAAAAAAAAAATTCAAGAAAATGCCTGCAACCACTCCCGTTCAGTCCTCAACACCCGGCTCCTGAGTTACTGCAGCAGTCCCCTGACTATAATCACTACAGCTCTTCTACCCATCCTGACAAAAAGAAATCTCCCTGGAGCCCAGTTTTTAGTCTTTCACGCCTCAGGATGGAAGCCAAGATGGCTCCCACTGGTGCCCAATTTCCTCTGGAGGCTGACAGCGCCCTTGGAGAGCCAAGGGATTGGGGGGGAACAGAAAGAACAGAGACGTGGAATCAGGCAGATCTGAGTCCAGCAATAAGGCTGACTAGTTATACAACCCCCGGGGCCGGTTACATACCCTCCCCACACCCCAGCTCTGCTCTCCGCAACCCCTACTTCAGGTCTGTGAGAGAATTAAATGACAAGGAAGGAACCCCTGGCACACAGAGGGAAATCCCTTTCATCAACAGTGGCTCCTTTCTCCTCCCCTCAGAGAGGAGCATTTTCTGCCAGTCTGTGGCACACCATCTGCTTCAGCTAGTTGACCCCCTCCACGCAACACACACCCCACACACCACACTCACTGACGAAGTGTCTTTGAGGCTGGGGGACGTCAACCCAAACATCTGTCCCAAGACCTGAGGCGGCAGGTTGGCTGAGGCCAAGCGTAAGGCATCAAGGAGAGCTGAGGAGCTGTTGCATGATCAGGAATTCAAAGCCTGCCTGAGTACAGAGCCAGCCCCTGGCTTGTCTGCGGCTCTATCCCCACGCCCAACACAGAGCTTGCCATGTTGGATTGAACAATGAATGAATGAATGAATCTTCATCCGACCTTCCTGCATAGATGAATCAGACAATCCTACCCCCGGACCCCAACCATATACGTTATCCAGGTTCTTCTTCCCACCTGAAATTCTTGCCCCTTGCCCCTGGCCTGGCTAATCTTAACCTGTTCAAGGGCTGGCTGAAAGCCTGCCTCTTCCGGAATACCTCCACAGCTACCCCTGCCCTTAAGTGTTTTCTCTCTGCCCTCTCAGAGCTCCCTGATTGTCTCAGTTGTGTTTGGCCAGTCTCTACCATCCTCCTTCTCTCTCCCCACCCAACTAGAACAGAGGAATCCTGAAGACAGGAACTAAGAGTTCTGTATTTCCATGTTACCCTACCAACCCCAGTGCTGGGATATAGAAGCACGTGATAAATACTGATTACTTGATTGAAATGTCAGGCCATCCTAATGGAAGCTTCCCAGCTGAGATGCTTGGGATGATGTCACCCCACATGCAGATGAGGTGACCCTGAAGTCATCCAGCTTTTCCAGAGCGCAAGCTTGGCAGATTGAAAACGGATGTCCTGCAAGCTCCCATCTCCCTGAATGCTCCCTAGCATCTTAAAGAAATCCCTTCAGCTCTCCAGATTTTCATTTCTCCATCTGCAAAATTCATGGCACTCTGCAAGACACAGAATGCATATTCCCCCTTCTCTGAACTTTTCGAGAAGCTCACTGAATACCGTGCTGTCAACAGACCACCTCGGGGGGGAACTAGCTCTTCCGCTGCTGATGCAGGAAATGCGCCTTTGGTGCTTATCCAGAACGCCATCCCCCCACTCTCCAGGAGAATGGTCTAGGGAGTAACTCTCCAACTTTGGTTTGTGTCAGGATCGGTGAGGGCGGGGGAGGCTGTGACATTCTGCTTCCGCTGGTCTGGCATGTAATCCAGACATCTGTGTTTCTGACAGACCCCCCAGTGATTCTGAGACATAGGAGACTCACTGACCTAAAGATGGCTCCCCAACCTCCAAGGCAAGGGGAAGAACAAGAGGGCCTTGTGATGCTCTTTTGGCCACGTTCTAATGGCAGAGCAGGACAGCCCAGTTAACTGACTTTAACTCAGCTGGGTTTGTTCCTGAAATTTTTTTTTTTTTTCCTGGCAGCTGGCATGGACAAAGCAACCCTAACCTATAGCAGACTAGTCCCACAGAAATCCTCACCCCTCACAAAACATCCAAGAGGCCTGCTGAACGCAAATTTATGGAGGAGATGGTGACTTTCTTTAAGTCACTCTGGCAGTAACTCTGACCTTCATAACGTCACAGGAAAGGCACCTTGGGGAGAAGGGTATCGCCTTGCAAAAGCCAAGTCCGATGAAGAATTTGAACCTAAAACTCCCATCATGACTTAAATGCCATGCAGTCTGATGTTCAGGCCTGCTAGACCCAATAAATCCCTTTTCCAGCATCTACCCTGGTGAAGACTTTTCAGGGACTTATTATGCAAAGCTGCCTAAGCAAGACGGAATTTATGTTGAACCTGGCCGTGATTTCTGAGCTGCCACTGGGCGTTCTGATGACATACGCAACTCAGGGTTGAAGTCAAGGGGCTGCCAAGGACAAGAGACTGGAGGCAGGAGGGAAAAAGGATGATTCCTTCCAGTAAATAATGGGGGGGGGCCAGGAAAGGGGGATGCTTTGGGGAGGAAGAAGACTGTAGCTTTTCTGGTAGCCAAGGTTTGCCTTTCAAATGGCATCCAGACGTGACAAAATAAATCTCTCTTCTGGAGCCTGAAGAATGTGTAGAATGCAACGAACTTTCAAAAGTGGAAAAAAAAAAAAAAAACTGCTTTATCTTAGGGTAACTCATACCTAGAAAGAAAACACATACCCATCACAGAAACTTCATTGATTGAGGGAGGATTTTTACTTTCCCCGGTTCCTAGACTGAGTCCTCTCTGATACCCCAGAGAAGAGCGGGGCACCAGTATGTTGTCCCCTGGGTGTGCTTCTCCAGGAGAAGCGGACGATTGATTAGAGACAATTCTTGGACAAACACATCCTCAGACCCCCATCTTTGCAGCTAGAATACAAGGGCCTCAAGGCTACCCTCCCCGATACAGAGAATATTGGCCTGGCATTTAAAACACAGCCACAAAGAACACACCCTCTGTAGTCAATTCTTAACGCAGCAGTCCAAGTGATCTTTTTAAAATGGAAATCAGATCATGACATTCTCCTCCTTAAATCCCTCCGAAAGCTTTCACTGCAATCAAAATAAAATCTAAACTCCTTCCCATCGCTATGGGCTCCCACACTGTCCAGCCATGCCCACCTTTTCTACTTCTCCTTGTCCCTGCACCCGCCCTGGCCTGCTCAACTCCATCCTTCCTGCACTTCTCTCTGCCCTGCGAATATACCAAAATCATCCCACCTCAAGACCCTTGCATGTGCTATATTCCCTCTTCTTGGTACACAGTTCCCCCAGGTCTTCTCATGGCTGGGATCTTCTTGGAAGAATCTTCTTTGACCCCCCCCCTAAGGCAGCCCACCCTACTCCACTCCTGACCTAGTCCTTGCTGTGTCCCATTCTACTCTATCTTTTTCAGTATACTTACCACTACCAAACTTTTTCTGTTTTCTTTCTTTGCCTGCTGATTGTCTCTATATAACAAAATTATGAACTCCATGAAAGCCAGGTCTTTATTTCTCTTGTCTACCACTCTCTGAACCCAACACAGGATTTGGCACAGAAGAAATTTCTCAACAGATAACACTGAACAAAGAAGAGAAAGACCCAGGCTACCTGCAAGAGACAGCTTGAAAGGTATGGGAGCGTGGCTTTCCAGAGGGCAAGGAAGTCATCACTAAGGGAAGCCCCGGCACAGGGAATGAGAATGACACCAGCACCTTCTCCCTTCTGATCGTCCTTGCCCACACAGTCATCAGTGGGTTAGGAGCCCATTCCACTGTCCATACATGAATCTGGCCCATGGCCCAACAATGCCACCCACATACTGCAAAACCTGTAAAGAAGTGGGGCCAAGAGGATAAATGATGCCCTTCATGACATCAGCTCTTCTTTTCTATGCCCAAAAAGAACATTCCAGGCCTGCTACTGGCACTGTAAACTAGCAGCGTCGAAAGATGGTCCCCAGTGTACCTACTCCGGTTTCCTGAAAGGACCTGTCTCTGAATTAACCTCCTCTGCATGTTCTTTCCCAGAGAGCTGATCCATGTCTTCTTCCGGAGCACCGAGACTATGGGTAGAGGCAGGGGCAGGAGCAGGATGGGGGTGGGGAAGCACGGCTTGACGGGAAATCAATGGGAACTTGAAGGTCATCCGGAGGGCGCTGTCTCCCCATCATGCACCTGCTGGGATGGGATTTGTGGTCCTGACCTCGCTTGGGGGCCTCTGCCCTCCTGTCAGAATTGGTTAAAATCAGCCAAGAGAAGCAAACGCCCTGCAGACCTCCAGATCTCCAGGCTGCCCTTCTAAGGGACATCAAGCCAAACAAAGAAGCACTGAGTCTCATTTAACCTGCCACAAGGTTGAGAGTCACCCCAATTTCTCTTGGCAGCCCTCTGAGAAAACTGCCTCAGGCCTGCTGTTTTTTGGAGGCACATGCTTGTAAAACCTTTTAATAAGGACAGAACAAAGCCAGGTTGACCAAGAGGCTGGTCATGTTGCCAAACTTAAGCTCTCTGGTAGAAAAGATAGAAATATTCCGGGAAACTAAGAAGACCAAAACCAAAAGGTAAGTGCACCCTAGAAATACCTAAATCTTTCTTCAGAACCTCTACATCGTGGTCTAAGAACAGAAGATACCAGAACCTCCAAACCGCCGAAAGGAGGTCTATTTTTCTTGACAGCCCAATAACATAAGGGGACTTGACTGTATTTAAAATCTGACCCTCCTTTCCTCGTGGACCTATTTCCCAAGTTCCCTCCCTCCGGTCTTTCCACCTCATCAAGAATCACTTGACAGACAGGTCAGCCCACATCTCTAATCCCAAAGTTGAAGATGAGTCAGATATAAAAATGAGGAAGAGACATCCTCAGCCTACTTACAGAAAGGTGACAAGATGGCACTCACAAAAACTGTGGCCTGGCAGCCATTTTCTGAGCACTTACTGTGTGTGCCAGGCACTGTTCTAAGTGCTCGACTGGATTATCTCATTTCCTCCTCACACGGCCCCATCTCATTATTTCCCCCGATTCCACAGATTAGGAAACTGAGGCACACAGAGTGCTCAGTGATTTGCCTCGATTGTCAAGTGGCGCTGTGAAGCGAGAAGCCCAGGCAGTTTCAGTCCAGAACCTTGTTCTTGGCCAATACTGGCCTCTCACAGTACCAGCCCCTCACAGACGCACGACTGCCCCTCACTGAGAGCTGAGCCTCTGGAACTGGCATAAGCTGAACAGCGCTTCTCTTTTGGGGGTGTGCAGGCGCCAGGTTTCTCTAAGGGCATCACCAATTGGCTGGGCAATCTTAGCCATTTCTCTTTTTGTGCCTCAGTTTCCCAAACTGCCAAACAGTTCCAGAGATACTGTGAGTCACGGAGCATATCACAGACCCACCTCTTAGCAACTTGAGAAGTAGGTTGGTTATGGAGCTGCCTGGAAAGATACCATCAGAGAAATACAAAACATTTTATGTGGTTTAGAAACCAAATCCATCCCAAAGGTGAGCAAGAGGTAATGGGCTTTCAGAGGCCCTGGGGCTCCCTGGACCTTTACTGAGGGGACAAAAAGGAAAATGCCAGATTATCATAAGAATCCCAGGTGTTAGAGATTGTCTAATGCAAAGTGTTTGTTGTCCTGCAAGGAAAACTGATAACTAGAGAGGGAAAGTAATTTCCTCCAGTCACATCAGGGCAGGGCTGAGATCAGATACTCCATGCCCACGCTCCTCCTCCCGGGATTTCTTCACTGTTTACAGCAGGGGTCTGGGCCAAAAGGAGCCCCCACAAATTCCTATAAATAAAGTTTTATTGGAAAACAGCCATGAACATTCATTTACATATGGTCCAGTCACTGACATCCACCACGACGGCAGCACTGAGGGATTCCAACAGGGACTGCATGGCCTGCAAAACCTTCTGCACCTTTAGAGAAAAAGTTTGCCAGCTCCTAGTTTATAACCTAAGTCTTGAATGATGAAAAGACTCTGCCCTTGGAATGAAAGAAAATAGCACAGGAGGCCCGAGAGTCACACAGTTCAAGCAGAGTGTTTTACAATTATCCCAGCTTGGCACAACTTAATAAAGACCCATAAATACCGCTAATAATAAGGAAAACAAGCACTAGCTCACCCTACCTATTTATTAATTATAGTTAAGTACAGGATGCAAAACTCATCGCTGGAAATTCCTTTTTTTCTAGCCTCTCTCCAAAGCCCTTTTTCATTAGAAAGCGCTGTTGGCCGATGGGCAAAGCATGCTCCCTACGGTTTGCAGAGACCTCATCCCCTCCTGTGGAGTGAAAATGGGGGCATTGAGATCATTGTCCCCTCCCTGGGGTGCTCCCTGCCCAACAGGAAGGTGCCGAAACCCTCCTTGGCCCCCCTTTCCCAGTAACATTGTTAGAAACCACCAGGCACAGGAGAGGCTCATGTTCAGGCTTCTCCTGCCTGTGGTGCCTCCCTGTCTCCCTCATCCCCTTTCTGCTCTCCAGAATGTGATCAGAGGCTGCACTCGGCTACCAGAGGCATCCCAGCCCCTGGGTGTTGCAGTGAGGACATTCTGTCATGCCCTGGAGTGGAGGGATGGGGCTTGGCCCCTGAGAGGCCCATGTGGGAATCAAGGTTGGACTTTGGGTCCAGGTCGAAGTTGGAATTTGGTCACTGTGGATCTTCGGCAAGTCTCTCAACGCCGCTGAGCCCCAGGCTCCCAAGCGTCAAGTGGAGAGAATCATCCTCGCCTACTCCAAACAATGGAACACGCACAGAATCGGAACACAGGGGCGAGGGGAGGCGAGCCAGCCAGGCGGTGAGTCCAGTCTGACCGGGATTAGAACATCAGAGAACCGTGGAAGTTGGAAAGGCTTCTACTTAACAGCATTATCTCAGGCAGAGAGCTTTGACAGATAGGACCCATCTTGCACAGTTCGGTCCCAGTTCTCATGATAAGGTCATTCCATTGATAAGCTGTTCAGGGTCAGAGAGAGGTAAGGGCCCCTCTGCCCTGAACGTGGTTGGTGGTGGCTATAAATGGGCTTCTAAGGAGGTCACGTCCGGTTTAGTCAAGACTTGGGGTACAGGTCTCGGGCCAGAACAGAACTCATTACAAGACAGGAAAGACCGCCTCCGGCGGTCCTGTTCCTCCAGCTGACGCTCATCAGGCCTTCTGCTTGTTTTTATAGTTGTGAAACAAATACCTAGAGAATGTGAGCCAAAGTGTGAGTTCCTCAAGAGGCCTACAGCTTGGAGAGAAGAGGGGCTTCTGAAAGTGCTAGGAGCGGGACAGGTACCAACAGGAACCCACTGCCTGCTGCTGTGCTAAGCACCTGCTCGGCCTTCTCTTCAGCCCCGGGACCAGGTAGGGCCCTGGCCCTAATCAGATCCTGACTTTGACCCAACAGCCCCCGGTAAGTGCATTTCTGGGGACCTGGACCCAGGGGAAGCTCAGGGCTTCCTTCTGCTCTTTGAAACTCTTCTCCACGGAGGGCTGCTCCTTGTCCACCAATCCTGCTGAACTGCAGGGGTGCGGGTGGGCGTGCTGTGTTCTGGGACCTTCATTGAAGAAAGCCAAGACACAAGCAAAAAGGAGGGCCCAGAAGAGCCTCCTTGAGCTGTAGGCTGAGGTCTGTAGGGAAGGAGGGCCGGATGGGCTGCTGATTAGAGGAAAGGCAACAAAGAAGGCAGAGGAGGGGGACAGGAGAGGTGGGGGACGGGAGTCAATATTTGTGGAGGGAGGGCAGCCTCCCGCACATGCCCACAGCCATCAATATCTCTTCTGAGGACAGCTTATCTGGGGAATTTATGCTCTCTAATAATTACCTTGCAGAGGGTTCCACTTATCTTACCACAAGAATCTGCCAGTTGCCAGACACACAGGGTTCTGGTTAATTCCATCCACACCGCCGCCCACCTCCACCTTGTCCCGCCAGCTCCCCAGCTCCCGTCCTCTAACCTCTAACCTCTCCTCTCTCTGGCCTGGGGGAAGTTGAGGGCAGAAGAGTCTCAGCACCTTCCATCAGATTTAGGGGCCCCTGGGGGTGATGCAAGGGGTGGGGAATCTGCCTTGCTGACAGATAGGAGAGGTAAGTTGAGGCCCAGCCTGGGGAAGGGCACATGACTACAAAAGGCTCTTTGGGAAGGGCAGAAGCCCTGATTTGATTATATTTGCTTTGCCTGATGCCATCATATCTGGTCAGTAATTTCATCTCCTTGTCTCCACAATCCCCTGAAAGCCTTCCCTTCCCTCCTCCAGCCTTTTGATATGCCCCCCCTCACCCCACCAGTGGGGCTGCTCATTCAATGATCAGCATGCACTGCCTTGCATGGCCAGTATCCCCACGAACACGTCTCAGACCCCCTCTATGAGCTCCTTGCTGATGGCACCCTTGGCCCACCGCTCTGGCACCAGGTCCACTCCTGAGCCTCAGCAGGGACGATACCACCAGGTCACCCTTACTAAAGGCCAGGTTCCAGAATGTTCTAAGTGCATTACAAAGAATAAGGGCTTACATCTTTGCAGCAACCCCATGCGAGAGCCTCTATTCCTCTTCCCCATGACACAGGTGAGAACACTGTGACAGCTGCGGTCGTGGGCCCAGGCCCACCCAGGGAGCAGCCAAGCCAGGACTTGAACAGGCGTTCCCATCTCCAAGTCTGGACTCTTTGACACTCGGCACTGCCTGGCAGTCAATGTCTACTGAGCCACGGGGGCATTTTATACCGTATCTACGCACTTCTTTTGCCCTCCTGTTCTAAAAGAATAATTTCCGTTAAAGTAATCCCAATATCAGCGAACAACTAAGGTCCTGGAGCACGTATGGGTGCTCTTCACTTAGTCCTGACGTCCCCCACCCCCGCCAGGGGCTGCTGCTATGACCAGTGGGGTCATCCCCGCTGCCACCTCTCTGTCCCGGAAACACCAGCCTTCTCCTCCTCCAGGCCTTGGCACCTGCTAGGGCCCCTCCAGGTCATGGGGACACTCACTCCCCTCGTCGTCACAGGGCAGCGGCTGCTGCTCCCTGGGCCCTGTGCTCACTCTCGCCTCCTTCCCCAAACTCCTTCTCTACAGCACTCACTCTTTCTTTACCCAACCTGGTTGGGTAAACCCTGGTTTCTGGTCTTTTGAGCACTTTGCCAACTATCAAAAATTATCAAAAATTATTTTATTCATATTTACTTACTATCTGTCTTTCCACACTAGACACGTAAGCTCCCTGGGAGAAAGCCTGGCCTAGTTTGTTCATCTCTGCATTCAAACTAGGTATGTGGTGTGCAGGAGTTGGATAAATGATATCCCCACTGGGCCTCACACAATCCTTGCGGCCTGCTCGGAGTGGCGCTCTGTTTCATGGAAAGCCCGCTGTCTGTCCTGTCTTCACCGGGTTCCAGCGTCTCCGGCTTCCTGCAGAGTACTCTAGTATTGCACTATACCCTGCTAGGAAGTAGGAAATACCATCTTTATTATTCTCACTTCATGGATGAGGAGACGGGCTTCAAGCGGTTCCACACAGAAGTAGGGTAAAATCAGTCCCCATTCTGTCTGCCTCTCTGAGTCAGTGATACTAATCCTTGTGCCCCAGGGCCTCTGGCTGGGTCCCCTGGGGAGCTCAACTCTCTTCACCCTTGTATCCCTAAATGTCCCCGGCCTTCCTTTTCCCCAAGCCCTTGCTTCTCTGTGCCAACTCTCTTCCACTGGCCCTTCCAGCTTCTCTCCTCACCGTTCTTCTCCCTGCTCCAGGCCTCCAGGAGCATGTCCTACGTGGTCAGCCATCTGCCATCTTCCCTCTGCCTCTGGCAGCGGGGCCAAGGGCGGATGCCAGCAGTGGGTGAGATGGAGGGAAGAGAGCAAGATGGGGCATTTACCGCCCCCCCTCAGCCGCCTCCTTGCTGGGTTAGCTGAAGGTCACAGCTCCTGCCAGCCAGCCTTCTCCATATAACTACCCTCTCTCCTTGACCTAGCCCTGGGGTACTGCACTATCTCACTCAGACGTTTCCCGGCCCACACTTTTATAAATAGCCATCTTATTAAACACACCTCAGTTTATTGTGTTGGAATGCGCTGCTTTCTGCTGGAACCCTGGCTCTCCAAACGCTACCCAGCCTCTCTGTCTCCTCCAGCCATGTCCCTACCATCACGGCCCCCGGCCCCCTGCAGCTGCCTCTGCCAGGCTCTCGTCCACTGCCTGGGGTGTTGAATCCCTCCAAGACCTATAAATAAATGTTGACTTGCTGGCTTGAAGGTTTGCCCTGGCAGTCTCCGCTCTTTGCCAGGGCCCACCATCCCCTTCGCTAACCACTAAACACCGGGGAGAGAGGGGTGCGCCGGGCAGCCCCATGAGGACCCAACAAGCTGTCTGCCTGTGACCAGCATGAACCCAGAGGTAATCAGGCCCAATGTGGGGTCTGCTTTGCTCCGATCAGGCTCGTCCTCTGCAGGGTGTTGGAGGACTTTATAGGTGATGGACCGTCAGCTCAAGCAAAGCCAACGTCACAGCTTCGACCATCTTAGCAAAGTCTGTCGAGCCACCACTCAGTGGCAGGCCCCTACTCAAGCACCGTGGGCGTTCCTTCATCATTATATTAATAGATAAGGAAACTGAAGCTCAACCGAAGCCACAGAGCGGCTGGGATTAGAGTACAGCTCAGCCCAAACCCGCAGACGTATTTTCCCACAGCCACGCTGCCTGACAGCCAGCCCCGTCCTTCTGCAGGAGGGCCACACGCTCACACCCAGGCAGGCGGCTCAGAGACACTGGCCACCTGTGACAGCGAGAGGGGCAGGTGGTGGGGGGAAGGGGCTCGGGAGAAGAGTGTGGCATGCTCCATGCCGCGTGGAGTCCCTCTGTCCACGGGCCGTGGCACCACTCGGCCACGGCAGGCACGGCCCAGCCAGGGGCACTGGGACCTGCCCCCACAGCTCCTTCCCGCAGAGCCAGCAGGGAGCCATGTGCTTGTCCTTGGGCACACACCAGCATGTCAACAAGACAAGCCCGCAGCCCTGGGCCCTCCCGCCCTCACTGGGGACAGTCACAAGGAAACTCTGAAGGGCAGGCCAGAGGGACCAGGCGGCAACAAAAAGGGAGGAAGCCTTCCTGCTCCGGGACCCGGAGCGCAACTGTGCTTCCTCCCGTCCTCCCTGCAGCCAAAATTTATGTTCACCTTAACATAATTCAAGGACTAAAGGGTTTTTTGTTTTGTCTTTTTTAGAAGTCAATGGCCAAAAAAAAAAAAAAAAACCTGCCCACATTTCTAGTGTTAGGAGTGTTCCCGAAGGCAAACATCCTCACTCGTGAGGACACACACATACCAGTTCTGGCCCCACAGACCCGCCCATAATCCTGACCTCAGCACTGGCTCTCCCAGGCTCCCAGAGAAGCCAGCTCTGCAGAACCTCCCAACCTCGGGCCACGGGACTGCTGGCCAGCTCCCGCACCCCAGAGGAACAAAGCCCGCCAGGACCCAGCAGCAGTGACACCTGCTTCTGCAGACGGTACCACCCCCAACAAGCTCAGCGAGGTGGGGGGAGGGGCAGTAAGTGGATGGCCGTGGCCCTGTCTGATGCGTCCTGACGGGACAAGGTCCAATTAGCCGAGGCCGTTTCCAGTGACCCAGCATGAGAGGGGGCCCAAATCTCCAGAGCTGTCCTGAACGTCCTCTCCCCCAGCCCCCCCAAATCTCCCATCACTGATGTGACATCTCTAGGTGAATGGTTCCCACAGCACTGGATAGACTGGAAAACATCCAAAACAGAGTGTTCTTCGAAATAAAACAAAGACAAAAACAAAACAATACTGAAATGCAAAACTGAGTTCCGTCTGAAAATCTGTGCCCTCGCGGACTTGGAGTAGCCTGGGTCCAGTCAAAACCGCTCTCCGTCCCTCCCATTAGACACCAAAATCTGAATCTCCCTAAAGTAGGAGGCCGGTGAACGCAGTTAGACCCAATTAATTTATGGAAAAACTGAGAGCAAAAAAGGAAAATCGATAGGATTTCCTTGCTCTGACCACTGCTACAGATGAACTAATAACGAGAGAGATTTGAAGAAGGAAACCAAAAACCTCAGACGGCAGCCACAAGGCCATTTAACAAAGCAGCAGCAGCCCGTCTGAGCTGGCCGGGCGAAGACCACTAAGGCTGACAAGACATTCCTGGGGATGAGAGGAGGGGGAGACAGCTGGGGTCACTTGTCTTCTATTCATTATATAACACAAGGCTCATCAGTGGTAAATTCTCATCTCGCTCACAAAAGCAAGACACAAAAGAAAGCAAAAGGGAAGAAGCAACCACACAGGCTGTCATATATTAGGGACATTGGTCATTTCTAGACGGGCAAAGGCCATAGGGGTCCCCTGCAGCTTCATACCAAGTTTATGTCCATCACCACTGCCCCCTCCCCATCTCTCTCATGCATATTCAGTGAAGAAGAAAGGAAGTTAACAAGCCTACACCCGACATCCCCCTTGATCACCAGCTGGGCCCTTTGGAGCATCCCAGGATGGGGGGTGTGGGAAGCCCCAGGGGGAAGGGAGATCTCCAGAGATCACCATCCCTGCCTCCTGCTCGGTGCCTGGGGCTCCACTGGATAGAAGATGCCGACAAATTCAACAAGAATTTAGCTGGGCCTCCCCATGAGTCTTGATGGGAGATGCTAAGTAAGATAGCCAGGCCCGTGCTATCTTTGCACCTGCAGGAATAAATTCCTTGCTGTCCAGCTGGGCTTTCCAGCAGCCCCTCAGTCTACCTGCTGCCTCTGGATGGGGTTCATAAGGTGCTCCTGGCCCGAGCGGCCGTCATTCATTCATTCAACCAGTAAGCGCTTAAGCAGCACCTCATCCGTGCTCTAGCACACATGTGAGAGGTGGCCCACCCTTCAAGTGAGCGACAAGGGTGCTGGGTTTGAGTCCTGGCTCCTCGTTTACTGGCTGTCTGACCCCCTGACCTCCTGAGCTTCCCTTTCCTCGTCTGTAAAGGGGGAAGACTGAGGCATCCTCCTCCTCGGATCACTGAGAACCAATGATAGAAACTCACCAGGAGTGATCGGTAAATATCAGCTGTTGTTACTCTGACGTGCGGTCCCACCTGCCACTTGCTGCCATCATCAGTAGTAAGAAAAGCTCGTGAGTTAACTCCCAGACAGTATCATCTGTTCCACTTCTCTGTCCACACAGATGAGCAGTAGCAGAATGTATTAAAAAATAAAATAGCTCCATGCCATTGGCTCTGCTTGCCTCCCAGCACCGGTCAGCTGTCTAGCCAGGAGGGTCAGGGGTCAGAAGCACAACCACAAGTGCACGGATGGTTCAGTACAAAAACACCCCCAACCGCAAAAACCCAATTCTAGTACACACCCTCCCGGTGGTGGGTGGAGAGCACCTATCCCCTTTGATTAAAGGGCACTGGAACCCAAAGGAAGAGGAGCTTAGTTGGCCGGAACTTTAGAATATCCAGTAGGACCAGTAGAAAGGTGGCATGTTGGTGTCCTATTGCTGCTGTAACAAATTCCCACAAACGTAATGGCTTTAAACAACCCAGATTCATTATCGTACAGTTCTAGAGGTCAGAAGTCAGAAATGAGTTGCAAAGGGCTGAAATCAAGGTCAAGGCAGGCTGCTTTGCTTCTGGAAGCTCTCAAGGAGAGTGTGTCTCCTTGCCTTTTCCAGGTTCAGGAGGGTGCCTGCAGTCGTCACTTTGTGGCTCCTTACCTCCCACTGTCACATTGCTGGCCCAGACCCCACCTGCCTCCCTCATATAGGGACCCCTGTGATGACATTGGGCCCACCCACTTAATCCAGGAGAATCTCCCCTCTCAAAACCTTTAATTTAATCACATCTGCAAAGTCCCTTTTACCTTATAAGGGAACTTTTTTACAGATTCCAGGGATTAGGACACAGACCTCCTTGTGGGGCCTCTATTCTGTCTAGAAAGGTATGTTCTGCTACAAAATGCACTTGAAAACTGTTACAGCGACAGTGAGGGACTGTAGTAGGAAATAAGGTTGTGCCCTGAGCTCAAGAATACTGAAAACATCCTACTTTGCAGCAAAAAATCCACCTAAGTATAAAGTGTGTGGTACCTAAGAGACACGTCTGTGTGAGTGTCTGTTTCCCCCTACTGAAGTACTAATTTTGAAGGGTCCTTGTGTCATGAGGAATAAAGGGAAAAAATGCACCCAGAAGCCTTCGCTCCATGCCAGGGACACAGTTAGTGCTCAGGAAAAGCAACTAACGAGCTGCCCCCTAGTTCTGTTAGCCCGTTGCTTTGGTTCTATCAGGCCCAGTGACTAAATAAACCAGCTTGCAATGAGCTAGTTGTCAGTCAGCAAATACCAGCAAAGCCCTGTCAGGTTCTGGGAATCAGAGGGGCCATTCAGTCCAATGCAGAGCCCCCCACCCCCAGAGGCACCCAAAGTTCTGGATTTGTGATCAGAATTTCCTAGTTCAGACATGATCTGGATCTGAGTTTACTTTCTGCAGAAAGAAGACAAGTGGGAGACCCCAGCAATCTTCCACAAGCCCATGCTCCACTCCCCTATGTGCCTTTCTCCTGCAAACAATGGTGCTATTTTAAACTGTATTGTGATCACTTGGGGCTACATGCTGCAGTTAACAGTTCCCAACAGGAATCTTTCTACCCTCCCATTTCGTAGATGGGCAAACTGAGGCAGGCACCAAAGGAATAAGGATTTTATCTTATAACAACACTGTGCATCATTTGCCTTCATCACTGAAAGGGAGAGTTTTAGAATTTGAAGCCCAGCTCTCCTGCTAATTAGCTGTGTGACTGCGGGAAAATTGCATAACTTATCTGAGCATCCCTTTCTTTATCTGTGAAAGGAGACAGGAAAATCGGTTGCATGAATTAAATATCACATAAAACCTTGGCATGTTGATTTATGGAGCACTGACTATGTCTCAGGCACTATGTTAAGCACTCTATGTATATTAATTCATTTAGGTCTTATTATTGCCATTTTCCTAGAATGTAGGCCTCTGAAGGGCAGGAAATTTTTTTTTGCGTCTTCAGCCACTAACTCAAATAGACTGAGAGTAATAAATGCAATCCACAAGCACTGTTGCTGATAAAAAGAATGGAGAGATTCGTTGAGTCTGGAATCATTCCAGAAGGTTCTATAAAGGTGGAATCTGGAAGGTAGGGAGAATTGGAGAAAAGGATGACAGAGAGAGGGCAGATCTTCCCCACGGGGTAAGGTGAGGTATTAAAGTGACAAGAGAAGTAAGGCACATAGGAGATAGGACTACACATGGTGCATAGATAGGAGACAGCAAAACTTACTCCTCTTAAAAATAATCCCCTTCATGGGGGCGCCTGGGTGGCTCAGTCTGTTGAGCATCTGCCTTCGGGTCAGGTCATGCTGGGACAGAGCCCTGCACTGGGCTCTCTGTTCGGCGGGGAGTCTGCTTCTGCCTCTCCCTCTGCCTCCCCGACTCATGATCTCTCTCACTCTACTCTCTCACACTCAAATAAATAAATAAATTTTTTTTAAAAAATTTTTAAAAATGCTCTTAATTACCATGTCCACATCTGTGAGATATAGACATACCAAAAGAAAATGGCCCTTCCCTACCAACCTCACTGGGTTGTCACAGCAAGTGAGATAGGGTATGAAGGTTCTTGGATGCTTTCCACAGTGAGTGATTCTACTTCCCCTAGAAGCAGAGTTTTATGTATTGATAGCTTCTAGTGTTTTTATAAACACATCCTTTTATGATCTCCATGTGCCTTTTCTCCATCTTCCTATTAACTTTCTGCTCTCTGGGAACTATTTTCAACAGTAACAAAAATCCAAGGTAGGAAACAGTTAAGATCATCCTTGATGGTGAGGAGAAAACTATTGCTCAACCCTGAGAGAGCTGGTATTTCTGGCACTAAGGATTACACGTGACTGTGGTCAGACCTGATCTGCCTGATTTACTCTCTGGGACCAAAGTTCCAAAGGAGGACTCTGGGTCCCCACTCGGGCCGCACTGGGGGCTGCCAGCTGCAGAGAATGAAGCTGGGTCCCCCTCTCCTCCAGGCGGCTTCTGCCCAAGGTGGAAGTCAGAGGCACCAAATTGCAAGCATGGCTCTTCCATGGCCTCAGTTCTTGCCTTGGGGCAAGTCCTGGGATCTGTGCAGCCGAGACCCGGCCCGAGTCAACCCCACTCAGAGGGAGCCCTTGATCCTGGCAACTCCTCCCGCAATGGCAGAAGCTGGGTGGGAGTTCATGGAGCATTCTGAGCCCTTCAGCACCCCCTCGGGTTACTGTCCTTTCCCCAAACAACGGACACTTTGAAAGTCTCCGCTCTGGAGTAAACATTGGTTTCCACAGAGGCAAGCATCTCGGGGACGTGCGTAGGAGGCAGTGCAAGACCCACGCCTGGCCCACCTAGTCCCGTGCTTTCCTCCTCCTGTGCACCACAGGAGCTGGACAGACGTCCAGCTGGGAGCTAGGACAGGAAGGGGAGCGGGGCAGCCCCAGTCATGCTCAGCGTCCTGGGTCTTGCTTTACAGTGCAAATGCAAGAGTCCGGTTCTTCCGCCAACCCATCCCCTGTGGGCGTCACAGGTCTGTCTGCCTACCGAGCTGCCATCACAATACCCCCATTTTCCTCCAGGGAACACTCTCTCCCCCACCACCAGGTGACTGAAACCTGCAGCTTTAGAGACAGGCTTATGACCCAGGAGAAAACCACCTCTCCTGGCCTGAGTGATTGGTTCAAGGATGAACACATGGTAGAAGACAGGCAAACTCAGGTCAACCCTCGAGTTTCTGTGGGAAAGAGGGGCTTTCTTTCTCTTCCTGTGGAAAAGCTGATTAAAAGTGTTTACCTGAAGCTGCTGGGAGACACCCAGGAAGCAGCCCCATCTGCAAAGAGGCTGGTGTCAAGGAAAGAAGAACCAATAGGAAGGGGAGGTGGAGAGAGTTCGGATGACCTTGTTGAACACCCAGACCCAGGCCCAAGTGAAGGGGACACACTCCTGAACTTTCAGTTATCTAAGCCCATACACACATTTGTGCCCCAGCAGTCTGAGTTGGGTTTCCTGCCATTTGCAACCTTAAGAAGCCCAAACTGATGCACGTTCCAGAGTCTAATTTTACCAACGAATTCCACACAAGGCTTAAGAGCCAGGCTTGGCCCCACCCCAACACCTCTGGGTTACTCAAATGCTACCCAAATGCCTTTGATATAAAGATGGGTCACTGTGGTCATCAGGGGCCACCTATCAAACCTGAGAGGTGGTCAGTTGGGGAATGTTGTAGACGGGCAGCTCAGTAAACTGTCCCCTGAGTCCCTACCACTCCTTGTCTTCATCTGGTGCATTCTCCTCATTTACTTTACTCATCTGGTACCTTGAAGTACGTCAATGTACTATCCCTTACACATGGATGGAGGAAAGGATGGGTGGGTAGATGGATCCATTGATCTATCAGTGGATAAGCCAGAGGATGGAGGAGTGGATGGGCAGACGGGCAGGTGGTTATGGATTGGTACATTGATCCTGCCTACAAACAGGCACAACAGAAACAATTAAACCTCCAGCTGCTGCCATCAGGGGACCATTTAATAATATGGGGGGAAATAGCCACAGACTGATTTCTGCGCAGCTCAGGTCTCTGGAATAATGGGGGATGCCTCTCTGAGCAGCACACACCCCACAGGTGTTCTCCTCCCTCCCAACCCCAGGTGGTTGACACGATCCCACCAACCGTGCAGCACGAGGGGAACCACTCCTGCATTCACAGGCAGCTCCCTCAGAAGAAACCCTGGCCAAACCCTCCTACACTTGGTGGGAACGCAAGCTGGTGCAACCACTCTGGAAAACAGCATGGAGGTTCTTCAAAATGTTGAAAATAGAACTACCCTATGACCCAGAACTTGCACTACTGGGTATTTACCCTAAAGATACAAACGTAGTGATCCGAAGGGGCACGTGCACCCGAATGTTTATAGCAGCAATGTCTAC
This sequence comes from Enhydra lutris kenyoni, assembly GCF_002288905.1. NCBI lineage: Eukaryota > Metazoa > Chordata > Mammalia > Carnivora > Mustelidae > Enhydra > Enhydra lutris. Next base: position 20,957,855 of record NW_019154104.1, on the reverse strand, counting down.
AATAGCCAAACTATAGAAAAAACCTAGATGTCCATCAACAGATGAATGGATAAAGAAGATGTGGTATATATACACAATGGAATACTATGCAGCCATCAAAAGAAATGAAATCTTGCCATTTGCGACAACGTGGATGGAACTAAAGGGTATCATGCTTAGCGAAATAAGTCAATCAGAGAAAGACAACTATCATATGATCTCCCTGATATGAGGAAGTGGAAATGCAATATGGGGGGGCTAAGGGGGTAGGAGAAGAATAAATGAAACAAGATGGGATTGGGAGAGAGACAAACCATAAGTGACTCTTAATCTCACAAAACAAACTGAGGGTTGCTGTGGGGAGGGCGGTTGGGAGAGGGGGGCGGGGTTATGGACATTGGGGAGGGTATGTGCTATGGTGAGTGCTGTGAAATGTGTAAACCTGGCGATTCACAGACCTGTACCCCTGGGGATAAAAATACATTACATGTTTATTAAAAAAATAAAAATAAAATAAAACAAAATTTTAAAAAAGGAAGAAACCCTGGCCTGAGGAGGTAGCCTCCCACCAGTCCCAGCATCCACACAGACCCGGAAACCAGCCACAGAAACAGAAGGAACTACAGAGAATGCAGGCACTATTTTGGTGCCTGAGCTTGGGGTAATCGTTGGCCATGTCCACAAATGAATCCATGAGGCTCTCGCCTTGAAACAAGGATCTAAGGGGTCCAGGGTGACCAAGGAGGGGTACCAGGGGACTCAGAGAACTGAGGAAAAAAACAGAAAGGCAGTGACAATGGAGCTCAGAGCCAAGACAAGGCCCATCCCTTGGACACCTGGCTGGAGGCATCCGCACAACATCAGGGAAGTAGCTGGTGATTCACAAAGAGCCAACTGTGAGCTGTTCATTGTGGTTGTGTATGCCCACAGCTCAGGCCACTGCTCGCCTCAGACGCTACATAGCATCCACTCCACTGTGAAGCGTGTTCCCCCTCCACTGTCTGTGAAGTCCTCACACAGCTCGGTGTCAAAGAATCTCTCTTTTCCTGGGACAGACCAGGAAAGCAATACTCAGGCTCAGCAGCACCAGGACGAGGCCTGTTTGTGCTAGCCATGTCACCCCAAACGTGAGGAACGAAACACAAAATGTGAGGGCTCTGCCCCTTGTCTGTCTTTACAGCCAGGAAATGAGTACACAGAACAGTGGGAGAAAACAGAGCTGCACACACTGACTCCCACAGGCATAGAAAAAAAGTAGATGCTGAGAGGTAAGAAGTACCAGCTTCCTCAGGAAATCAGCCTTCATGTTGGACAGCATCCCTGCCAGGCACCCACTAGCCAGATGACCCAGTCCCAGAGCTGAGGAAACACAAGTGTGGGATGAGTCATGGGAAAGAGACTCCCGCCAAGGACCAAAGGACCAACAAATGTGAGTACCACCAGCAAGCAAGTGTTCCCTTGCTCGTTGCTAAGAGGAACAGCTGGATGTGCAGGACAGTCACCAGCCTCCTGAACACTACAGAAGACTGACACATTGTCTCTACCCTCAACATGCTTCTATCTGAGAGAGGCAACAAGACTCAGGAGCGTAGAACAGAGGAAAACCGTGTATGACTTGGAGTCAAGAGACCCGGTTCTCATCCTGCTCCATGACCTTGGACTTGAAGCCCACCATGGAGTTTTCTGGCCTCCAGTTTCCCCGTCTGTTAAAGTGAGACCCCTCACAGCTCAAAAGTTGGGTGAGTTCCTGGTTGTCAGAGTAGCTGATCTTCCAGGGGCCACCCAGGGTTCAGACACAATGCCTTGGGAGAGTCTGAACGTTCAGAATCCGCTCCTGGGAATGAGAGCAAAGATGGTGAGCGCTCGGCCTCTCAGGACAGCACACACCTCGAGGGACGTGGCCCCAAGCCCCCCAAGGCTGAGACACCCTTTCAAATGTCCCTGAATACATGTATTTTCAGCCCTGGGTGTTTGTTTTAACTTACCAGGAGGAAAGAATTTGGATTCCTGTAAAACATATACAAAGGGAAAGCACCTGTTTATTTTGCGGGATGTATTTTCAGGTACAACTGGTGAGGAGCAAGGCTACAGAACTTTCTCTTGGCTCGTGTGAGGACTATGCCTCCATGGTCATTTCTCCAAAGACCACAAATGGCCAGGATCTTTGATCTCTCATTTCCTGACCTATCTCAGTTTGATACCTGGTCAGAGGCAACTGTCACATTATCTTTCAGGACCTCGGGGCTCCAATGATCACCTCCTGCCATCATCACCCCCATAGAGGTGCAGGGTCCTACCCATTGCCCACCTTTCCATCCACCCCACACAGTAAGATCATCAGATAAAATTAAGGAATCCCAGTTAATTTTGAGTGTTAGATTAAGGACATATATTTTTGTGTTATATTTGCCTTTCCAGGCAGCAGAACTGAGATAGTTTCCTTCCAAGGATAGAAAAATTCTGTCCCTCGAAGCCTGTGGTCACAGAACCTCAGCCCAGGGACCCCTGTGTCCCCTGGCTTCACTGAAGTCTGCCTTTGCCTCTTTCTGGGTGAGTGAAGGCCACGGCTTCCAAGGCTCATGGTAACACGAGAAGTTCCCATTCGGGTGTCAGTGGTGCTTGGTCAAAAAACTGCTTATGGACGAAGTAAAAAACATTTCTACCCAGAGCTTCCAGGCCCAGTGCAGAAGGGGCTGGTGAGAGGGAAAGTGGGGAAGGAAGGAAATGTGAGATCCATCCTGCCATAAAAGTCTGTGGGGGAGATCTCAGTCTGAGAGATCGCACTTTTAAAAAAAACTGGGCACCTGCGTGGCTCAGTTGGTTGAGCTTCTGCCTATGGCTCAGGTCATGATCTCGGGGTCCTGGGATGGAGCCCCACAGCTGGCGCCTTATTCAGCGAAGGCTGCTTCTCCCTCTCTCTCTGCCCCCCCAACTGCTCGTGCTCACTCTCTCTCTCAAATAAATAAAATCTTTAAAAACAAAAGGGGGGGGTGTGTGGGTGGCTCAGTTGGTTAAGCATCTGCCTTCAGCTCAGGTCATGATCCCAAGGTCCTGGGATCGAGTCCCACATGGGGCTGCCTGCTCAGCAGGGAGCCTGCTTCTCCTTGTGCCTCTGCGTCTCTCTGTCTCTCATGAATAAATAAGCAAAATCTTTTAATTAAAAAAAAAAGTGTCACCTGGCAATGGCTGCCACATGGGCCATGAACTTCTAGTTTCTGGCTATAAGAGATAAGCCCAGTGCCTCCCCCAGCTCTGGATTCCGTAAGGGTCAAGAGGGTCCGACAAGAGCTGGACAGCTGGAGCAGAAGCGTCACGAGGCCAGAGCTGCTGACACGGCTCTCATCACCAAACAGCCACCATCTTGTCCGGGGCCCTGCCTCCCAGCGAGCCCTCCATGAGCTTCTGTCGAACGCGTGAATGAATGTCTACGTTATCCACTATGTCCCAAAAAGTATCATGAGCTTTGTAGACCAAAGGGCCCTGAACAACTCAAATGAGAAACACAAACATGTCCAGTTGATAAGGGCCGGCCCGAATGACCTCCGAGGTCATCTGCCCTACCACGAGCCCTTGGGCCTGTCCTCTTCGGGCAAGAAAAGGACTTCACGGAAAGAATGTAAAATGCTTTCTTCAACACCTCAGCTCAGCAGCCATCATTGAGGTCCTCAGACTGTGCCCAGCCCCGGGTGACACCCCCCGAGGCAAGTGTGCAGAGAAACCCAAACCAGGAATGTGGGGAGGAACAGGAGGGACAGACAGCAACGGGAAGGGCGCCTAGGTGGGTAGAGACCCAAAGAAGGAACCTGAGAAATAATTTAAGATGCAGCGTGGCCATCCAGGACACACACACTCACACAAACACAAAGGTCCTCCTTCCAGATCCACACTGCACCCCTCCCACCCCTCCACCGTTCCACAACAGTGCTTCTTTGTGGAAGAGAACAATGGGCACATTATGCCAACCTATAATTATCCTAGGAGAAGCGATAGTGAAGTCAAGGCATTACATGAACATTGGGATACTGGATACCATCCCACAACAACAACAACAAAACAACAACAATCCACAAAATCCCTAATTTAAATGAAGACTGAAGGCTGCCCGGAGCCAGTACCCTTTCACATTTCTATGAGGGTGGGATTTTTTTTTTCTTTTCACATGATTATTTAAGCACAAGGCCTTCTTTCACTGGAATTGGGAGAGTACTGGGGGCAGGGGTTGAGCAGTTGTATCTTTTTTTTTTTTTTTCAATTAGGGGGCAGAGAGTAAAGGAAGTGGAAGGCACGAGACAGTGCCAAGGCCAGGCTATGACCCGCAGGCCGCCCTCAAAGGTCTGAGTCCACTCGGTGAGTCCATCCCATTCACCGAGATTCCTTCCCGCCACGCCAGTGGAACCGGTGTCCAGGGACGTTGGTATAGAATACATAGGAAAGACGGTGACCAAATAACAATCCGTTTCTGTGAGTTCCCATCTCCCTGCCACTTACGCCTTGTTCAGTCAGTAACTGTGTGTTCCATCCATGCCACACACGAGGCACGGAGCCAGCCACTCAGGAAAGTAACAAAGACAGTGACGTTCCCCACCAAGCTTCAGTTTCCTCAGATGCAGACCAAGAAACCTACCGGCCCTGGAGACACACGCGCACACACACTCACGGAGGCGCACTTGTGCACACACTCATGCACACTCACGCACGCTCATACGCACACTTCCAAACTCAAGGGGTGGCCCCACACTGCCTGGCGTGGGCCACACTGACCAAGGCCATCTCCACAGGCTGTCACCGAGGGAAGAGAGAGCCTGCCGCTTCTAAAACAGACGTGAAGCCAGAACTCTCAGAGCGGAGGAGCAGAAGCCGCCTACCAGGGGCACGGGGGGTCATCTTTGCGTGTCCTGGTAAAAAGCTAGGGTGTGGAAAATCGATGTTTTCTTTTTCAAACACAACCCTAGTTTCTAAGCAAAGGTCTGTCTTCTCTTTCAAGGGGAGTCCTCCTCCTGAACCACAGCCCCGTGCACTCTGCCTCTTCTGGACCCGGCCAGCGCTCCTTCCCTCAAAGGCCTCCCTTTCTTCCACCTTCACACACTAACTAGGGACTGCAGGAGATGCCATTAACTGTCAAAGGGCCCTCCTAGCAAGGATCCCACCTCACTCCTTCCATTTATGGACAAGCTGTCCTCAAATGCATAATATTCTCATCTGTCCATTCCCTGTAGAAGCCATTAACCTGGGGCACCTGTGTGGCTCACCGGTTAAGCATCTGACTCTTGATCTCAGCTTGGGGCATGATCTCTGGGTTGTGAGATGAAGCCCCCCCTCCCCGGACTGCATTGGGATCCATGCAGAGCATGGAGGCTGCTTAGGATTCTCTCTCTTTCCCTCTCCCTCTGCCCCTTCTCCCACTCATGTGCTCTCTCACACTCTCTCCCTCTAAAATAAATAAATCTTTAAAAAAACAAACAAACAAAAAAAGAAACCATTAACCATCCTTCCTCGGAAACCACTATTTCATACTAACTAATTTCCTCCTTTTCTTGCCAAACCCAAAGGTCACTTCTCGGTCATCGTGTTGCTTGACCAACATCAATGGTATTAGCCATGTGTTCTTGGGAACTCTCAGAACCTTGATTCTACTCACTCATTTAGTTCCCTCAGCGAACATTCCCTCCATCCTGTGCTGGGTGGTGGGATAAGGCAATGACAAGAGCCAGGTCTCACCTTCTGCTCATCTCTCCACATCTACTACTGACATCAGCCAAAGGGCTTTAAGGGACTCAGAGCACGCCCACACTCACTACCTTTTGTGATAACAGAGTCCAGTCCTGCACACTTTGGAAAAACATTTCACACTGTAATAATTTTTCTCCTGGGGGAAAAAAAAAAAAAGAGCCTGTTCTTGCAACTGACCCAACTCTGGCAGTGTGGGAAACCTGTGATGGAAGTACCTTTAAGTGACTCTGGAAACGTGACATGATTTTGTGTGTCAGTCCTTCCCCGAGGGCTCAGCAACCTGGCCCCTCTCCCTGAGTGCTTTGCTGTGTGTCCCTTAACACAGAGGGAACGGCGCCCGTCTCTAAGCTGTGAGGGCCAGGAGGGCATGGGATAGACTGGTCTCTCTTTCGTCCGCATAACTGCTCAGTGCTTAAATATTTGTTGAGATGCAGCAGGAGCAGGAAGAAACTCAGCATCGAATCTCACCTCTACACCATTCCCCCAGACTTGTCTGCACCTTTGGGAAGCTATGCCCGGGTTCATTTCTGGCATGGCCTGTGGGAAGTCTTGCCTACCAACACGGTTGAAGGGGTGAGTTTTCTCTGACCATGGGCATTCCGAAGGCCGCCATCACACCACACTATGACGGCAGAGTAGGACCCTGAAGCCAGCATTTCACCTACTCAGGGTGCAAACTTAATGAGTTTGTGTCGCTTAGTAATTCTGTAATTGCCTTCCTCAGTCACTGTGTGCCCCCGGGCAAGCTCCTTCAGACATTTGTCCCTGCTTTCCCATCAATAAAATAAAGATCGAAGTACAGGTCTCCTGGGATTGTTAGGAGGATCTGACAAACACACACTAGGGGAAGTGCCTAGGCTGTGCTTACTGCGTAGCAGAGTCTTGATAAACACGTCATTAACTTTATCATTATTATTGCTCTTGACAGGTTAGAAAGGGTGCACGACATGGACTCCTACATAACTTGGATGCTGCCCTTCTGAACTGGCTAATTCTGACACAACGGCCTTTTGACAATGCCTCAGAAACAAACCACCAGGGGCACCTGGTGGCTCAGCTGGCTGGGCGACTGCCTTCGCTCAGGTCATGATCCCGGAGTCCCAGGATCGAGTCCCGCATCAGGCTCCCTGCTGGGTGGGGAGTCTGCTTCTCCCTCTGACCTTCCCCCTCTCATGCTCTCTCCCTCAAATAAATAAATAAAATCTTTAAAACAAAACAAACCACTAGACTTTCAGCTTTTAAAAAATAAGAGGGGTGCCTGGGTGGCTCAGTGGGTTAAAGCCTCTGCCTTTGGCTCAGGTCATGGTCTCAGGGTCCTGGGATCGAGCCCCACATCAGGCTCTCTGCTCAGCGGGGAGCCTGCTACCCACTCTCTCTCTCTCTCTGCCTGCCTCTCTGCCTACTCGTGATCTCTCTCCCTGTGTCAAATAAGTAAATAGAATCTTTTTAAAAATATATAAATAAATAATCCAAGGTAATGTGAGAAACAGATCTTTCTCCCTCCCTCCCTGAGGCCACCCCACCCTAACCTTGGAGGGGGTGGGAAAAGATAAGCTCAGAGAAGGCCAGGAAGGGGGAACACCAAAGTTGGATGAAGGGTCTTGGAGCCGGGAGGTCGGAAATGGAGTCAGTGTTGGAGGGTGCTCAAGTGAGGAGAAATTTTGGACTGTCTGATTGATGCTCACATTAATCATTTTAATTTTTCACTCCCACTCCCCACCACAGCATCAAAATGCCCCACTTTGTGAAAGGGGGAGAGAAGGAGGGAAAGAAAGAAGAAATCTGAACTGAGTAAACATTTTTAAACCAACAAGACATTTTGACTCAGAGAGTAAGTCACTATTCTGATCAAATCCCCTGGTCTTCTTCCACAAGTGGGACTCACAAGCAGGACTGGCAAGAAGGTTCTAGTAACTAGTTCAGCCTACAGGATATAAAATGCCTGGTGAATTTTGCATTCCAAGGACAGGCGTTTTCCAAATTAAAATTTTAAGAGTGTATGAAAATAGTTCACCATTTACTTTTAGGATGAGGTAGTGTTTAGATTGTCAGCCTGAAAATCCAAACTAGCATTTTCAGGGATGTTATCTATTCTGAGAGGGGGTAAAAAAAACAGCTTGTTGATTCTGTCCAGATCCCTGAGGTCTGGGACCCAGAAAAAGAGTGGGGTCTGAACAGCTTCTCCCACCAAAAAAAACCAGCCAGAGGTCTCTGGGCTTATAGGACGTACATTTCAAACACCATGACTTAGATTTTAATACTCTCGGCAATTCAGGAATAATCCTGTTGATCTGGGTTCTAGCCCCCAGCCATACCACCTACGTGCTGTGACAACTCAAGCAAGTGATTTCACCTCTCTGAGCTTCTGTTCGCTCCCCCGGTCCTTCTGGACAAGCTTAACTTAGCACAGCCTTTCAGCTCTAACATTAACTCAGTCGAGCAATGTTCACTGAACACCTACTACATGCTGGACACCCTTCTAGACAGTGGGCCTATGGCAGGTTCCTGCCTTTGTGGGGCTGACATTCTAGCCCCAATACTGTATGACTCCTAAGAGTCTGTGAAGACCACACCTCGGAGACACGGCAGGTGGTCCACAGGATCTGAATTAAAGCTTGTGGGTTTGCAAGTCACTGCTGCCCATCAGTAAACAGGACAATAGAACTTCTTCCTTCAGACTTTTTATGTTTAGTTGCTGGAATGTGCAGGAAACTGAAGAACCTGAGGTAGGCAGAATGAGTGCAGAGGAAGACAAAGCAGGGAAAGGAAGTGTGGTTCTACACGGAGGCCCCATATTCCGCCAGGCTCACGCTAAGATTTCACTCGGAAATACTGACTCCCTTTCAGTCACGGGGAAACTCAACACCATCACCAGATGGGGCTGGGGCCCGTCCAGCACTGGCCCGGCTGCTGCCTAAGGACACAGTCCTGGTTCCTCCCACGAGGACCTTGGGCAGAGCGCAGCAGGGGAAGGACACAGGAGCCACAGAAATGGTAAGAGGCCACGGGTCAACGTGGTCCTCACAAGCCCTCTCTACTGACCCACATGCAGCCCAGTCGTATTACTTCTCCCAGAGCTTTGGGGCCACTCTATGCCAGGGAGGAAAGAGGAAGTTGGGCTGCCCCACATTTCAGAACCCCGTGTGGGGGACGGGCAGGTTCTGAGCCTGCTTGGGAACCAGGGAGAAGGCACTGGGGCAGTGGGGCGTGCAAGAGTCCTGGGGTGGGGAGCTCCTTTGGAGTGTAGATTTCCGGCCCCATCCCACCCTCTTCGGGTTCCGTACATCAGGGTGGAGAGCAGGAGCCTGACTTCACACTCTGCCGTCCAGGGAGGCTGAAGCAAATAGGCTCCCACCCGCACTCAGAGCCACGCTGTGAGGAGAGTAAAGAATTTGAGGTTCCAGAGAGGGGTGCAAAGTCCCGCGCCAGCTAAGCGACTTCGAGCATTGCCATTTCCTTTTATTCCTTTCAAAACCTCCACTGTCCATCTAGAAAATGAGGATGATGCAAATGAGTACCCGCTTCTTCGGACTGGCGGGAGGAACAGCCAGGGGAGCGGAGGTGCCCGGCCTCAAGCCTGAGGAGCAGTAAGAATTCAGTAGGTTCCTTCTTGTTATTCCGGGGATGGTTTTGTAAATGCCTCCTTCCACATCAGCCCCTTCCTGAACTGCAGCGCATCCCAGGGAGGATATGAGCGGTGCCACTACAGAAGGCAGGGCCCCCAAGGTCTACCTGTGCCGTGCACAACCAGCGCCCAAGCTGTGGTTCAAGAACACACTCGGCGTGGATCCCGCCAACTCAGAACACGCTTGCTGATGTGCGAGCAACCAGGGCGAAGAGGGGCGTATGTGGCAGGAGGGGCAGGGGGTCCTCCCGTCAAGGATCTGCTCTGGGAGGAGACAGCGGCAAAGGACAAAAAGGATGGCAACAGAGGAGGAAGACGAGGAGGGTGAGCCATCTTCGCCCCAGGGGTGTCCTGTATCGGCAGCTGTGTCCCCAGGCTTCAGAGTTATAAAGGGGGGGTCACACGTGTGGGGGGTGAGTGGCTTGAAGGGAGATAGAGGGCCATAAGGAGGAAGGGGGTTTGAAGAGTGAGAATGGGCACTGCATTGGGATCTAAAACACACACAGAGTGACTCTATTTAACAGGAGGGACTCAGAAGGGAAAAAACACGATTAACTCTAGGAACAAAGATATACACACACCCCAAAATCCAGGAACGGTAGTAGAAAATGGGGTCCCTCACCCAGTCATCACCTACGTGTGCATCAGAAGGACTCTCTTTTCCCAGCCAGGCCTTGGTCTTCCCTGTCCTGAAGCTGGCACCTGGGCTCAGAAGACCCCCGCCCACCGTAGGTGAAAATAGGGTCACTGCAAATGTGATTAGTTACACTTAGGGTGGGCCCTAATTGAACATGACTAGTGTCCTTATGAAATGGGAAAGTTTGGATACAGAGGAGGCACAAGGGAGAATACCATGGGGAGATGAAGGTAGAGCTTAGGGTGATGCTTCTAAAAGCCAGAATCCCCCTCCCAGCCCTCGGAAAGCAGCCACCCTGCAGACACCTTGACCCTGACCTCCAGCCTCCAGAACGGAGACAATACATTTCCGCTATTGAAACACCCCACAGTCTATACTTTGTTATGGCAACCCTAACAACCCAAAACGCTCACAGCCCTACTTGTCTTCACCACACGGATCATCAATGAGGAGAATCAGAAACTTCGAGAAAGTCACTATATTTACTTTTCTATCCAACAAAGCAGACCTCACGGGAGGAACTCAAAGATCTACTAGACATAGTGTAGTCTAGCGCACAGGTATGCAGATGCTTGTCCCTTAACAGTTTACAAAACACATTCACGTGTCTCGTCTCTCGTCCGCCCCTAACCTCGCAGGGAGGGAAGGGGTCAGTCCTGGGATCCCCCTTCTGCAGAGGAGGATGGTGAGTTCTGGAGAGGCGGCAACTTGCCTTGGAGCGCTCGGCCACTAAGCGGCAGGGAAGCACGTGCGGCGAGGTCTTCCGAGTCTGGGAAAATGTTTGGCGGGCTTGCTTTCTTTTCTCTGTCTTGCTGCCTCTCTGGCCATCTTGGAGCCTCTTGCCTCTCGCCTCTCTCGCAAGCAGAAGCCCCCGCACTGAGGCAATTGGAAAGAAGTTGCAAGTATCCAAGATCTGCTCCAGCCAAGCTCGGGAAGGCAAGAAGGGAGGCCGGCCAGGACGAACAGAGACCGGCGCCCTCCACCCTCCTTTCTCACGGCTGCTGCTGCTGTCCCCACCAGCCTCCTGGCCTCCTTCTCCCCAACCCGCCCCCCAGGGCCCCCAGCACTGCTATCTCACAGGCAGGCCAGGTTCCTGGTAACGGTGCCACCCCGGGTTGTCAAAATAGCAAGCAGCTGGAAAGACTTCCAGAATGAAATCTCTGTGCCTCTCTGCAGCCTTCTAAATGACTACAACTGTGGCAGCTCAACTTGCTAATGTGCTAAGCATTTTCTGGCAGGGCCAGGAGGCAGGGCTGGTGGTGCGGTAGTTGGGAGGGGCTTGCGGGCGTCATCCTCCTGGGCAAGTCAGTCCCCGAAGGAGGTGGAGGCAAGGAGAACCAACCCAGAATCCTTCCCACGAAGTCACCCAGAACCAACCCGAGCTGCACTTTGGGATTCCTGGAGCGCTGCTGGCTGGGTGGGCAGGGCTGGCCGGGAGCAGAGGCCTTGAAGGCCGAGGAAGGGAACTCCCGGGCGGTGGGGGACACGGCCCTCTAGAATGCAAGTTATGGTGACTACTTTTTCTGCTGATGCAGAGCAGCGTATAATGCTGTTCACAAGGCTGGGCAGCCAGGGCCTGGCCCTATCTCTGTTTGCCTCTGAGTTGGCAGGGGCGGGCCCATGGTGACCAAACAAAGGTCAAGACACCAAATACCTAAAGGCAAGCAGGCAAGGGTGCCTGAGAGGGGTCTGAGGACAAGGGCATTCGGAATGTTCCAGAGGACTGGAATCAATAGGCTGGGGTTGGAGGTGGAGACAATGAGAACGTTCCTACAGGGTACCCCTGATTTCCCGGACACACTCACAGCATGAGCTTCTCCATGGTACCCCTGTTCTGCAGGGGCTCTTTTGAAAATGGTTCAAAATGGGAGACCAGGAAGGGGAACCAACCCCCATATCTGGAATCAAAATGAGGTCCTGGTGTTCCTTCATCCGTGATGGAGAAGCCAGGGGTGTTGAGAGAGTGAAGAGCGGGAGGCTAGGAGCCAAAACTTAGCGCTGGGGAAGAATTCTTTCTAGAGCCATCTGGTGACAGGAAATGGTGTGAGTGACAAAGCGGATGTTGCTCAGGTGAGGGAGAGGTGGGGTGGTTGTGGGAACATATAAGCCAGCAAAACCCTGATAGGATTCACTCTGGAGGGGAAAGAATCCCAGCTGATGGAAACTGCTGAGAGCGTGCAGCTTTTAAAGCCCTTCTAGCAAAAGGATCTTTGGAAGCTTTGCAAACCCTGACCACGCAGCCCGCCAGCCGCAGCCCAGCCCGCGGTGCTGAGAGTGTTTTTGCTAAATCAGAACGGACCCACTCCGAAATATCTAGTCCTGACCTCTGCCTGGTTCCCGCTCTTTTCTAGGTGCTGCTTTCCTCGGAAATTATGGTTTTCCCAGAGCAGAGGGGAGAATGGGGCTGGGGCCCCAGCAGGCCCACCGGCACCCTCAGCCCCACAGCCCACCCAGGGCTGACCCTGGGCAAGGCATTTCACCTTTATGAGTCTCCTTTTCCCATCTGCAGAAGTGGCAAGAAGGAAGCTTCGGGTGGAGAGCTGGTGGGAAGATTAAGGAGATCCTGTATTCAGGGTGCCAAGCACAGGGAGGGGGAAAGGGCAGCTCCCTGAGGGCTGGCCCCCTTCCTTCCCACCTTCCTCTCTGGGCCCTCCAGCCCTACCTTCACTGCAAGGAGGATGTAGATCAGTGGGAGCTCAAATTAAAAGATGGGGGGACAAAGGCATGTTTATATAAAATGAGTCATGCATTTAATAGAACCTCTACTCCAGAACACGGGTTCCTGCCCCCCACCTCCGCCACCACCGTCCCCCACCCCCACCAGCTGATAGTCTCTTAGCTGCTAGACTTCTTTTAACGGGGTCTCTATGTCGTACAACTCTAGGTGGGCACCATCTGTGTTCTATTGCCTGTGCCCTGAAGGGAGCCCTATTCAACAGACCAGCATGTGAAGGGTGCCTCCAGAGTCGGGCGAGGCTGCAGCCCTACGAAAGCCCTTCTTCGGTGTCCTCACATTCAGGAAGCCTTTTCCCAGGCTTCCCTTGCCTCTTCTTTTTTTGAATGCCAATGGCAGTTCATCTGTACTTCTGTTCTGGAGCTCATCAAACTCGGCCTTTATCCTCCTGAGAGGGGGGTGGTGTATATGGGTGTGATTCCAGCAGTGGCTGGATCTTCCCTTTTCTACTCCCGCAGCGTCTAGCACAATGCTAGCTCATTCTGTGAGGCCGGCGTTACCCTGACACCAAAACCAGTCAAAGACATCACCCCACAAAAAAAAAATTTTTTTAATTTTAAAAAGCTTAACCCTTACCTCACACCCTATAAAAAATTTACTCCCAATAGATCATACAGCTAAATGTAAGAGCTAAAACTACAAAACTTCTATAAGAGCAATTGAAAGAAAATCATTATGAACTTAGGTCAGGCCAAGTTTTTCTAGATAGGACACAGAGAGCTCAAACCATAAAACCAAAAATGGATATACTGGACTTGATCAAAATTTAAACTGTCTGCTCTTGGAAAGGCACTAATATGAAAATAAAAACACAAGCCACAGGCTGGAAGAAAATATTTGCAAAACATACATCTGATAAAGGACATGTAGTCAAAATATATAAAGAACTCTTAAAACTCAATAATAAGAAGACAAATGACCCAATTTTTTTAATGGCTAAAAGCACTGAACAGACATTTCACAAAAGAAGTAATACAGATGGGCCAACATGCCTGTGAAAAAAGGTTCAACATCATTAGTCATCAGGAAAATGCAATTAAAATCACAATGAGATACCACTAAACATCTATTCTGATGGCAAAATTAAAAAGACTGACAATACCAAGCACTGGCAAGAATATAGAACAACTAAAACTCTCATGCACTGCTGGTGGAAATGCAAAATGGTACACCCACTTTGGAAAATAGTTTGGCAGTTTCTTACAAAGTTAAACATACACTTACGACCTAGCAGTCCTACTCCTAGGCACTTGCCCAAGAGAAATGAAAACATAGGTCCGCACAAAGATCTGTATACATGAATGTTCAGAGCAGCTTTATTCATAATGGCCAAAACCTGGAAACAACCCAAGTGTCCATCAAATGGTAAAAGAATAAGCAAGCTGAGATCTATCCATTCAGCGGAACGCGCCCATACAAGGCAACAACAGGAGTGAATCTTCAGTGCGTTGCGTTTGTGTCCTATCGCTGCTCTAACAAATTACCACAAACTTAATGGCTTAAGGCGCCACAAAATTTAGCTTATCGTTCTGGAGATCCAGAAGTCGAAAATCAGTTTCACCAGGCTAATGTCAAGGTGTCAGCGGGACTGGTTCCTTCTGGAGGCTTCGAGGAGAAAACCTGTTTCCATATCTTTTTCAGTTTCTAGAGACCACCTGCCTTCCTTGGCTCCTGTCCCTTCCTCAAAGCCAAGTCTGCCTGAAGGAGTTGTTTGACCAAAGGCACAGAGGCATGACGAGTTTGAACTTCTAAGCAGTTCCATATTTCCAGGGTGTATCATGTGACATTTCGAAGATAAGGAAACAGATTCGAAGAGATGGTCTCGCCCCAGGTTTTGCACATGGTAAAAGCTACATTCTGAATCTAAATACAGACTTCTTCCCACTTTATATGAGCCCTGAGACTTTGCCAACTTGACCTTAAAGACCTCCAGCCCTAGAGGCTGGATGGGCGTCTTTCCCAGGACTCAGAGGCTCAGCACGCCCTCCCCCACCCAGCCAGAGACAGTCCCTGCCTCTATACTCCTCCTCAGCAGCTCTGCCTCTGCAGATGGCATGACCCTGGGTCTCCCCGTCTCCCCACCCTGCGACCAGCCAATTTCACCCCAATTTGATGAAATTCCAACCTCAAGAAGATCGATATTACATCTTTCTTTCTATTTGTCAGCACTCTTTCATTTGGATTATTTTCTTTGGCCTTCCCGGTTGTGTGAGGCTAAGGGCACAGATATTACCAAGCCCATCTAGCAGATAAGAAAGCTGAGGTGCTGAAGGTGGGTGCAGCATATTCACACAGCAAGTGAGACAAAACCAAGATCAAAATCCTCTCCTGGCTTCCCCCTCCTCACACCACAAGGGCCTGTTAATTCAGAGAACAGAACTGAGACAAGACTCCTCTAAGTGAGCTGACCCTCACCTTCCTCATCTATAAGATGGAAAATGGAGTAATATCTGCCCTACCTAGTACACCAGGAATAAGAGGGGGGTAAAAAAGGAAGAAATAGTATGTAAAAGCACTTTGGAAACTTTGACATGTACAAAATATAAGGAACTCTTCTAATTATCCTCTCAAGGAAAGTCACAATTTTTCTCTAAAAGTTTCTTCTAATCCTTCTGAATGCCAGATTCTTCTCCTGCTTTCTTTACATCCTGGCAAAGTACAGAAGTTCTAGCCAGCCTCTCAACATCAACCTCAAGCTTAATCTTTAATTCCTCCTTCTGGCTTCACTCTTTCTAAAGTCAAGAACTGGCCATTCCCCCACCCCTCCAGCCTATCCCATCCTCTCTGGCACCATTAGTCCCTCCCTAAACAAGAAATTGCCAGCACCCACTTTCAGTCCTCTTGCCCCTGATTCTTCCCTATCAGAACCAAACTATACAATGCTAACATGACTCAGGACTTGCGAGTCCCCCATGGGCTGGCCCAGCCAGCCTCTCTGGCTGGTCACCTACCAATGCTTCTCCCCAGTCTCCCTCCAAGTTCAAGTGGCCCCCTTTTCCCAAAAGCTCTACCATCTCTTCCCCTTACGTCCCCACTAAGAACTCCCTTTCCCACTATTCACATAGCTGGGAGAAGGGAGAGAGAAGAAAATCAAATTAGGCCTTCAACTCTTAAACCCAAACCTATTCTAAGTGAATCAAAAAACTGAGGAGAAAAATAGAGGGAAAAAAAAAGAATCCAGCAGATTATACAGATGAATATCCACAGGATAGCTGAATTAAGAGAATGAAATTTCTAAGCTAAATAACAATGGGATAAATCAGAGGGTAACGAAAAGGACTACAGTTGACCCTTGAGCAATGCAGGGCTTCGTATGCTGACTATCAGCCTGCTGTTGACCTGAAGGAAGCCTTACTAATAACATAGAAAGTTAATTAACACATATTTAGTATGTCATATGCATTACATACTATATTCTCACAAAAAGCAAGCTAGAGAAAATGTTATTAAGAAATTCGCAAAGAACAGCAAAGGAAACAGTTAACAAAACCAAAAGACAACTGACAGAATGGGAGAAGATATTTGCAAACGACATATCAGATAAAGGGCTAATGTCCAAAATCTATAAAGAACTTAGCAAGCTCAACACCCAAAGAACAAATAATCCAATCAAGAAATGGGCAGAGGACATTTCTGCAAAGAAGACATCCAGATGGCCAACAGACACATGAAAAAGTGCTCCATATCACTCGGCATCAGGGAAATACAAATCAAAACCACAATGAGATATCACGTCACACCAGTCAGAATGGCTAAAATTAACAAGTCAGGAAATGACAGATGCTGGCAAGGATGTGGAGAAAGGGGAACCCTCTTACACTGTTGGTGGGAATGCAAGCTGGTGCAACCACTCTGGAAAACAGCATGGAGGTTCCTCAAAATGTTGAAAATAGAACTACCCTATGACCCAGAACTTGCACTACTGGGTATTTATCCTAAAGATACAAACGTAGTGATCCGAAGGGGCACGTGCACCCGAATGTTTATAGCAGCAATGTCTACAATAGCCAAACTATGGAAAAAACCTAGATGTCCATCAACAGATGAATGGATAAAGAAGATGTGGTATATATACACAATGGAATACTATGCAGCCATCAAAAGAAATGAAATCTTGCCATTTGCGACGACGTAGATGGAACTAGAGGGTATCATGCTTAGCGAAATAAGTCAATCGGAGAAAGACAACTATCATATGATCTCCCTAATATGAGGGAGAGAAGATGCAACATGGGGGGTTAAGGGGGTAGGAGAAGAATAAATGAAACAAGATGGGATTGGGAGGAAGACAAACCATAAGTGACTCTTAATCTCACAAAACAAACTGAGGGTTGATGGGGGGAGGGGGGTTGCGGGGGGTGGGGTTATGGACATTGGGGAGGGTATGTGCTATGGTGAGTGCTGTGAAATGTGTAAACCTGGCGATTCACAGACCTGTACCCCTGGGGATAAAAATATATTATATGTTTAAAAAAATAATAATAATAAAATTTAAATTTAAAAAAAAAAAAGAAATTCGCAAAGAAAAGGGGCGCCTGGGTGGCTCAGTGGGTTAAAGCCTCTGCCTTCGGCTCAGGTCATAATCCCAGGATCCTGGGATCGAGCCCCACATCGGGCTCCCTGCTCAGCAGGGAGCCTGCTTCCCCCTCTCTCTCTGCCTGTCTCTCTGCCTACTTGTGATCTCTGTCTGTCAAATAAATAAATCTTTAAAAAAAATTCACAAAAAAGACAAAATACATGTATAATACTATACGTATATTTGTAAAAAATAAATTTATAAAAAATCCACTTGTAAGTGGACCCACGTAGTTCAAACCCAATGTTGTTCAAAGGTCAACTGTAATAGTTAATATCTACTTATGTTTACTTGTATTTATTTTAACTGAACAGCAGTATTAGGAATAAATAAATAAACCTCAAACTTGACCTCATCTATTACACACACACAGGTGCAAAAACTCCAAATGGATCACAGAATTAAAGCAAAAGCTAAAACTATAAAACTCCCAAAAGAAAACATAAGGGAAAGTCTTCATGAGCTTGGTGTAGGCAAAGACTCTGAAGATACAAAGGGCAAGAATCACAAAAAGAAAAAAATAATTTAGACTTTATCAAAATTAAAAATTTCTACTCTTCAAAAGACTCTGCTACAGACAGGATTAACAGTTGTGCAACAGTGTGAATGTAATTAATGCCACTGACTTGTATGCTTAACGTGATTAAAATGACAATTTTTATATATATTTTATCACAATTTATTTTTTATTCATTTGACAGACAGAGAGAGCACAAGCAAGGGGGAGCAGTAGGCAGAAGGAGAAGGAGAAGCAAGCTCCCCACTGAACAGGGAGCCCCTCTCAGGGCTCAATCCCAAGACCCTAGGATCATGACCAGAGCCGAAGGCAGAGGCCTAACCAACTGAGTGACCCAGGTGCCCCTACTTTATCCTCATTTAAAAACAAAACAGAGGTGCCTGGGTAGCTCAGTAGGTTAAAGCCTCTGCCTTCAGCTCAGGTCATGGTCCCGGGGTTCTGGGATCGAGCCCCGCATCAGGCTCTCTGCTCAGCAGGGAGCTTGCTTCCCCCTCTCTCTCTCTCCCTGCTTCTCTGCCTACTTGTGATCTCTGTCTGTCAAATAAATAAATAAAATCTTAAAAAAAAAAAAACACTGTTAAGAACACAAATAGGCAAGCCACAACCAAAAGTATTAATAGTATATATATATAACAAAAGACCTATATCCAGAATCTATAAAAAAAAAAAAAAAACCCTAGCAACTCAGTAATAAGAAGACAATCCCCTTTTCAATTGGGCAAAGATTTGAACAGACTTTTCACAAACACAGAAGTAGACAAGAAGCACATGAAAATATGCTCAATATCATCAGTCATCAGGACGATGCACATTAAAACTACAATGAGGGGCGCTGGGTGGCTCAGTGGGTTAAAGCCTCTGCCTTCGGCTCGGGTCATGATCCCAGGGTCCTGGGATCGAGCCCCACATCGGGCTCTCTGCTCAGCAGGGAGCCTGCTTCCCCCTCTCTCTCCACCTGCCTACTTGTGATCTCTCTCTGTCAAATAAATAAATAAAATCTTTAAAAACAAACAAACAAACAAAAACAAAAAAACCTACGATATACCACTCACACCCACTAAAATAGCTAAAATTGAAAAGATTAATAATATCAAATGCTGGTAAAAATATGTAGCAACCAAAATGTTCATACTTTGTCAATGGAAATGTAAAGTGGCCAACCA
Organism: Enhydra lutris kenyoni; assembly: GCF_002288905.1. Taxonomy (NCBI): domain Eukaryota; kingdom Metazoa; phylum Chordata; class Mammalia; order Carnivora; family Mustelidae; genus Enhydra; species Enhydra lutris. The sequence goes on along the minus strand of NW_019154104.1, from coordinate 20,938,894 downwards.
CTTCGGGAAAGAGTATGGCAGTTGCTTATAAAAAACAAAAGAAAACAAAATGTGCTTGCCATATGACTGAGCAGTTTCATTTCTAAGCAACTACCCAAGAGAAATGAGGGGAAAAATATGTCCACAAAAGAACGTATGCACAAATGCTCATGGCAGCTTCATTCATAATAGCCAAGAACTGGAAGCAACCCAAATGTCCATCAGCTGGTGAATGGATAAAAATTGTGGTATATTCATACGATGGTATATACTCAGCAATAAAAAGGAAAAAAATACTACTGTATACAGTAACATGGATAAATGGGGTTTTTTTAAGTACATATGATATGATTCTATTTACATGAAATTTTAGAAGCAGCAAAACCAATCTATAGTGACAAAAGGCAGATCAATGGTTGCCTGGGACCAGAAATGGAATGAGCTACAGAGAGACATCGGGAAATTTAAGAGGACAAGAGAAATATTCTACTGTGGTTGTGGTTACATGAGTGTATACATCTGTTAAAACTCATAGAACTATATACTTAAAAATGAGTGCACATGAATATATGTAAATTATGCCACAATAAAGTTGGTTTAAAAAAGAGCTTTTTAAAAATAAAACCACAATCTGGTGAAAACTTCTGCCACAATATAACAGATACAACAAATCAATATCCTTAATATATAAAGCGAACACACAAACAAATATAAAAAGCATTAAGACGCTACTAGATTAGAGGCCAAAGGACACAAATAAGCCACAAAAGAGCTTACAAGCAAATAAAAAATTAAATCAATGAAACACCATACTCCACATACCAAATTAGCAAAATTTTTTGTTTGTTTTAGTAATAAAGCTAGTAGGGCAAGATGGGCACTCTGCTGGCAAAAATATAAATTGATACATTTCTGGAACACAATTTGGCAATACGGATTCAGAGCCTTAGCAATTTCCAGATTATTTGACTCACTTTTAGAAACCTAAAGAGTAACGCTAAAGAGTAATCAAAGACGAGTTATCAAAATTAGAGATCTACATGTACAAATTTTCCTTACTGACTTAGAACAAGCCATTGGGCTGAGTAAATATGCATATAGCAAAATAATGAAATACCAAATATTTGTTGATGATGGGAACTTAACAGATATTTCTCTCTTTTTTTTCCAAGATTTTATTTATTTATTTGACAGACAGAGATCACAAGTAGGCAGAGAGCCAGTCAGAGAGAGAAAGGGGGAAGCAGGTTCCCCACTGAGCAGAGAGCCCGATACGGGGCCCCGATCCCACGACCCTGGGATCACGACATGAGCTGAAGGCAGAGGCCCAACCCATGAGCCACCCAGGCGCCCCTTAACAAATATTTCTCAAATGTACTCAATTAATATACTATATGAGAAATTTAAAGAGTGAGATGTACAGATGACCTACACTGATGGGCACATATATAAATTTTTTTTCATTCGGCAAAGATTGGAAGTCACCTAACTGTCCATCAAAAGAGATGAAGTTAAGTAAATCATGGTGGGGCACCTGGGTGGCTCAGTCAAGTTAAACGTCCTACTCCTGGTTTCGGCTCAGGTCATGATCTCATAGGTCATGGGATCAAGCAGCATGTGGAGCCCCCCAATAGGGCTCTGCACCCAGTGGGGAAGTCTGCTTGAAGATTATTTCCTTCTGCCCCTCCCCCCCCTTGTAAACGCTCATCCTCTCTTTCTCTCAAATAAACAAATCTTAAAATAAAATAAATCAAGGTAAATCCACCCAATGAAATACTATGCATCTGTTAAAAATCAGAGAAACAAAGGGCTGTTGATAGGGAATAATCTCAAGATGTATCATTAAATTTAAAAAGCAAGTTGCAGAACAGGGTGTTTGGAACACACCTATTTGGAGGCAGGGGAAGAAGGATATTTATGTTCACAGACATTTCTAGAAAGATAGAGGGGAAAAAACAAAACAATAACAATAGTTGGCTCTGGATTGGAGAACTAGGGTGTAAGCATGGGGAATAGGGGTGGGAGGGAGGCTTAGATTTATTTTTCTCTTCTGGTTTACTCTGCTATAATTTTTGAATTTTTTATTATATAGAGGTCTTTTTCAAAAAAGAAAAAACACACTCACAGTTTTTTTAAAAGAAGGAAGGGGAGTGTTACGGATTGAACTGTTTCCCCCAAAATGCATACGTTGACGACTTCCCAACCCCCAGCATCTCATGTCTCACAATGTGATCTTAGTTGGAAATAGGGTAACTGCAGATGTAATTAGTTAAGATGAGGTAATTAGGATGGGCTCTAGTCCAATATGTCTGGTGTTCTTATAAAAAGAGGAAATTCGGACACAGGCACACACACAGAGAGAACACCATGTGAAGACGAAGGCAGAAATGGAGGTGATGTCTCTAATAGCCAAGGGGCCCCAAAGCCTGCCAGCAAACCGCCAGAAGTGGTCAACACCTTGATCTTGGACTTCTGGCCTTCAGAACTGTGAGGCAATAAATTTTTGTTGCTTAAGACACTCAGTGTGTGGTACTGTACCACAGCCACCCAAGCAGACTAATAGAGGGATGAATATGAACTCAAACAAAAAAAAAATTATATGATTCACAAAGATCAAACCAACCATCCTAGAAACAAAGATCACTAGCATCTTCTCCCATAACTAATCCATCAAGTAACCCCACTCCCACCCCCACAGCTCTGGGGTAAATGTTTTTCTCCCTCTCTTGTGCGCACGCTCTCTCTCTCTCTCTCTCTCTCTTTCACACACACACACACACACACACACACACACACACACACACAATTTAAAAAAGTAAAACAACAGAGGCATCTGACCTTATTACAGTCCCGTGCATCAATAGTGCACCACCCACCTAGGGGAAAGAGACCATGGCCCAGAGAACAGTGTTGAATTAAAGACCCTGGAAGAAAAGAATATACCAGAAAACCCCCTGGTAACTCCAGTTTGTCTATGGAATGGAAATGATCCATTCTGTCAGCGCCCAAGACATCTTCAAAAAGGAAGTTCTAGTTTTCCCAACTGTACCGTCCTTCTATCGGCACTCAGGGATTCAAGGGGCACTCGACTGTTGTGAGGCTCTCCCAGAGCAGAAGCACTTACAGCAGGACTCTGTGCCACCTGGGTGCAGGGCACCGCACCTCCAGGGCAGGCTCCGGATTCCCACCAAGACCTCACCAAAGTTCCCAGCAGCCCTTGCTCCCATCAGGCTAGACTCCTCTCCAGAGGCCTTTCTTGTCCTCATCCCTATTTCTGCCAGAAAGCAAAACAGAAGGACAAAATCTTGGTCATAAAAACCAAGTAAGCTCAGGGGGTGGAGGTGGAGGGAGGGGTTATAGGGAAGGTTTTAAGCTCCTAAGCCCCTTTAGCTGAGGTTTCAAAATGGCAGCTAGCTAAACTCCATTTGTTCTAAATCTGCTCACCCAAACTCCCCACCCCGTTCCCCAAGGAGTGTCCATAATTACTAGCACAGCCACCTGCAGACATGGAATCTGGCTCTCCCTTCTTTCAAATACAAGGGAAGTGGGACCACAAAGATTAGCTCCCAGTGCCAGAGAAGAGGCCAGAAGCAGGGAAAGAAGGGGAGAAGGAAGACCTTCACAGCGGCGCGCAAGGACATGGCGGGCTCACCCCATCCCATATCTCAGCTATTATGCATTCCCAACTGGCTTGGCCAACATCCAGAGAGACTCCAGGCTGGTGAGTCTGTGAATGTGAGGCAGAGATAAGCGACGCAGAGAGGGGGAGCTCAGCCACGGTTATAGATGGGCTGTTGTGCTGCCGTAGCAAGGAGCCAAGGGACTCTTCCATTTCCAAGACATTTCTGCACTCAGTCCTCTCCCCAAGATTAAGAATTCTCCTTCTTGGCTGCCTCTCTCTCCCTGGAATGGAACTAAACAGCTTGAGAACATGAAAAATCAGGGGGCTTGGGTATGAGTTTTTAATGTGTTAAAATCACGTTGACCCTGGATACTGATTTGCAATAAAATGAGGAGAGTAGGAAGCTCCTTTCTGCTCTCTGGGAGGGGCCCATCTCCAGCCCCGCCCTCAGCCAGGGGTTGGGGGTAGGCTCTAGGGGCTCAGAAAAGGTGGGCTTCCTTCCAGGAGGAGGCTGTATCGATGGAGAAGGATGGACACACTTGGACAACAGATATGGGAGGAAAGGGAAGAGCATGAGTAAAGCCTCGGGAGGGGTGTAGCTCTTGTCTTGGCGGTGAGGATGATGTGGGGGGAGGGGCGAAGAAAAGTCTCAAGGAAACTGAGGCATCTGCCCCTCACCAACTCCAGGCCATCTCTGAGTATGTCCTCTGTACCCTCCAAGAGCAAAATCAGGCAACACAGGGCCCTCCCGAAGTCTGGAGGAAAGGAATGTCTGCCCCAAGCCTTGCCCCAGGGTCAGACGCCTGGAAAAAATTCCTGGGATTATTCGATGTTGTCTAAGATGGATTTGGAGCCACCCTGGCTGATGAGAGATGTGGCTTTGGATGGGGGCTGCCAGGACTGGTCTGTGGCAAGCTGAGGACAATTTCACATCTCACGACTTTTGCCCCAGGTGCTCACCAATGTGATCTGCCTTTCATCCTTCCTCTCTCTTCCCTGTCCATTGAAATCCTTCAAAACCTTCTCCCTCCCCAAAGTTCCCCTGAACCCCCGGTTCAGAATTAAGCCACTGTCCTTTATGGACTCTCGGGAATGCTCGGAAGAGGAGCTGGGAACTTGGGGTGGGGGGGAGAGCTCTAGAAAGTCATCTCAGCAGAGCAGATGTAGTCCTGGATGGGGGAGCATCTGCTGAAGGTCGTGAGAAAAGCCTGTCCTTTAGACAGGATCAATAAGTGCAGATTACTCGAGAAGCTGGTGTGTCCTGGAACTGCTCTGCTCTAGGGGGAGACCAGGAGTGTGGGAAGAGATGGGGGTAGGTTAGGGACAGTCACTGAACCCAGGTCTCTTTCAACTCCTAAATTATAGAATTCTAATGTGAACCTCCCCTGCCAACAACTTGAAAAAGTTGTCTGAGACCAGGAACATTTGGAGACAAAGTTGAACAGTGAGTTAAATAACAAACCAAAGAGAAATCCTGAAGTCAAAACAAGGGATAAATTTTCCTTATCTCTCTAAGACATGCATCAAAGCAGCTAGCTGCTGTCTGCCCAGCCTGGGAAGATGATCACGGTTTTTACTGGCCTGTAAACAATAGAACCAGCCTTTGTAATAAAGTTGAACTAATTAATCTTTTGGGCTTCCTCCCCGCAGCCTGCTGACTCCCCGCTGCTCCTGCTCTGAGATAGGGCCACCTCCAGGGGTCCAGAAGTGGAGGGATCCAACCCAGAGACCCGAAGTCTCTGAGAGCTCAGGTGGTTTGCTGAGGAGAGTCAAACCTGTGGAAGACACAGACGGTTCCCAGAAGGAGTGTCCGCGAAAACTGCCTCTAACCTGATCTGGGTAAAAGGAAGAAGACGCCTTCCAGAAAATAGGAAAAACAACAGACATGCTGCCCTAAGGAAATGGCACAAGAGGGAAATTTTTTCCTACTTGATGAGCCCATTCACTCATTCATTTGGCAAACATTCATGTACTCTTACCGCAGGGTAAGACACCTGAACAGGGTATAAAAGTATACAATGAAAATACCTCCCTTCAATGGAATCGTATACAGTCTGAGAGGTGGTGTTGGAAATAAGGCATATCCACAGATATAGATAATAGAAGTTAATACAGTGGCATTTGCAAAAAGCTACGCAAGTCCAGACCTTTCTTTTCATTTCTTTGTTTCTTCTTTCTTTGATGTACCATGGCCAATCTGGGTGATTGGGGCAGATAATATTGAAAAAAACAAAAAACAAAAAAAACAGGGGAATCAGAAAGAGAAGAAAGAAAAATGGGACCAAAAAGAAAAAGGAAACCAAGCTCCTCCTTCCTGCCCCTGCTCTGAGTTCAGCCCTAGTTCCAGGAGAGCAAAGGACCGACTATCACTAGCGGTCTCCAGGCAGGTCCAGGCCACCGAGTCATGATTCGAGGCATGTATGCTCCTGTACCAACAAGGCACATTTTTGCTGAATTGCACAAAATTCTGGCCATCTGGAGTTTTCTATCTGATATACCAATTCCCAGTACCTGACAACCACGTGCCTTTACTCTTAGCAATACCACATCCGTATGCATAAGCGTGCATGCTAACAGTGATATAATGGAGGAAATTCGAAGGTTTTTTCCATCCGTGGTTCAATAGTTAGCATCCTCTCCCTTTGGAAACGATGACAAATCCACGTGCTGCATGCGTGTAGCCTCTCATTTTTCAGTTCCTCAATAATCACTACTTTATGTTCATGCCACCAGCAATCTTGGGTGGTCAACAAAGGAAAAACATTTTCATCTCCACTTTCAAATTTTCTCCTTTATCCATTTGTTTTCTACTCAAGCATGGTTGGACAGCAGCCATGTGCCACGACCATGCTGGGTATGAAGTATTCTAGACACTGGACAAAGGCAAGCCCTGTCTTCAACGGGTGTCACAGTCCAGCGTGGGAGAGAGCCGAGGAAACGTGGTCCGCCTCCAGGACCTGGAGCGTCTTCCAGAGGAAATGATGGAGACAAACCTTTAAAGGTAACTGTGATTTTGCCAGGTGGAAAAGAGGGGAGAGAGATTCCAAGGAGATGGTCAGCGAGTTGTGCTCAGAGAAGAATGAGCTGTCTGGCGCGTCCAGACCGTGCGGTGAGTGGCGGTGAAGGGCAAAGGATGAGAAAGGAGACAGAAGAGGTTGGCTGGGCCCAGACCACAGAGCCAAGAACGCCTTGCCAAGGAGTTTGGACTTTATCCCATGGGCAATGAGGAAACCACTAAGGGTTTTAAGCAGAGACAGGTGACATGATCAGATTTATGTTTTAGCAAGATTATTCCGGCTGCTGGGTGGAGAACGCACTAGAATCGGAAGAGAATGGGCAGACTCCAGAGACATTTCCAAAATAGAATCCACAGGCTGGGTGCCCCACTGGAGATAGGAAGGAAAGGAGGTGTCCATGCTCAGGCTTGAGGGGCCCTCATCCAAGCCAGGAAACCAATAAGAAAGCAAGAGGTGCAGAAATTAAGTGCCTTGTCTAAGGTCCCATAAATTAGTGGATGGCAGGCTGAAGCTAGAAACCTAAAATTCTTTCCAGTAGAAACCCCTTGGTTTTGCCATCAACTTGTGACTAAACTGAGCCCTCGATTGCCAGGCTCTTTCCTCATTCCCTACTTGTTTAACGCACACACGCTTTTTGTCCCAGAAGATTATAAACTCATCAAGGCAGAATTTCTTTTGACCTCTCATTGGGCCTGGCATGTAGGAGGCGCTAAGTGGTCAACAAACGTTTGTTATTAAACCCCAAGAGCCCAGGGGCACCCTAGGTATTGTCCTTACATGCAACTCAAGCCACTTTCTTTTGCAAATCCTCAACAAACAGTATTCGTAAAACATGATTCCTATATCAAGGAATTGTTTATAAATTTACAATTTACAATTGTACATCGCAAACTGGCATTTGTAAAACATCAATTCCTAGAGGTCTGGATTTCATCATCCAGGAAATTTGTAACAACAATAAAAATTAGATGGATCAACAAAATCTTGCCGATTTTTTTATTTTGCCAAATAAGGACAATCTAGCTACTACTTTCTTTCCAAGAAAAAATTTAGTACATATCCTGAAAGAATAATATAAGATTAAGAACAATCCTTCAAATTAAACCAGAGTTCCTCAACCTTAGCACTATTGACAATTGAGGCCGCTAAGTCTTTGCTATGGGAATGAAGGGGGACAAGGGGGCTGTCCTGTGCACAGAGGGGGACCTAGCAGCAGCTCTGGCCACTACTCGTTACACATCAGTAGCGCCTCCTAAGTTGTGACCACCAGAAAATGTCTCCAGGCATTGCCAAACATCCCCTGGGGGCAAAATCATCTCAGTTGAGAGCCACTGAATTAAATAAAGCCTTATTATAAACCTAGCTCTGTTGTCCTTAGCTTGTAGACCAGTGAAAACTTTAGCATCCATCCATAAACCAAAGGCACAGAGGCTAAGAGGGTAGGATTGAAAATCAGACTTGGGGCGGCTGGGTGGCTCAGTGGGTTAAGCCTCTGCCTTCAGCTCAGGTCACGATCTCAGGGTCCTGGGATCGAGCCCCACATCGGGCTCTCTGCTCAGCAGGGAGCCTGCTTCCCCTCTCCTTCTGCCTGCCTCTCTGCCTACTTGTGATCTCTCTTTCTCTGTCAAATAAGTAAATAAAATCTTAAAAAAAAAAAAAAAGGAGGAAAGAAAATCAGACTTGAACTCAAACCCCACTTCTTCCTCCTTCCCGTTGCATGACCCTGAGCAAGTGACTTCTCTAAACTTCCCTCTCCTCCCCTACAGAAAGAGGACAGTGTCTACCTTGTCAGAGGGGTTGACAGGATTCGATGGAATAGATGTAACCCACTTAACCACATGCCTGGCACATGATTCTTAGGAGAGGAAGTGTGACCATTATTGGTACTATTTCCAATGCTTCTAAACACATAGCACATGAACAATGGCTACCCAGATTGAAGACTTTCTGAGTAAAGGACCTTGCACATAACATAGTAGGTCTGCAATAAACATTTATTGAATGAATACACGAACCCTATCACCTAGCTCCCACCAGCTCCTTTCTTCAACTCTGCCACATCTAAGTCCTTTTCTCTTTTATGAGAACTTTCTCAAACCCAATCCATGGGGATTAAATGATAAAAGAAGCCTGGCCAGTCCAGGACCTCTGTAGGGGGGCCCTGTGGGTGGGAACCTTGCAGACCAGTCTAGCGCACAGTATCAATGTGCCACCCACTCTCTGGACTTCAAATGACACTGACCCCAACAATGAGCGTGCAGCACCACCCACCACCACTGTCACCCACTTCACCGCATCTTCAGGTGGCTGCTGTCCTCCCTAGATATTTAACCTGGAGGTAGGCCAGGGACAGGAAAAGGAGATGGCAATAGCCTTGAACAAAAGTAGCTATAAAAGGGCGTGGAAAGCAAGGCAAACGACAAATTAAAGAAGCAGACAACCTCAAAGGAAAGGAGCTGGGGAGGCTCCAACCAAAGGTCAGAGTTCCCGCAGCTTCCTCTGTCCCCGCCAAGCCCACCTCCTGCCTCCGCAGGCAGAAAGGGCACTGGTGGTTCTTACAAGGGGAGATTGTCAAAAAGCAGAAACGGTCCTGGCCAAAGCCCAGCCAGAGATCAATTCTGGAGTTGGCCTCACAAGCACGATGAGTATCTGTGGCAATTTCCCCCGAAGGACTGAATTTTTCCGGCTGTCACAGTGTCGTAGGGCTTGAGCACAGGAAGGGGACTTAAAGAGCAGGGAATCCAAACTCTCATTCTACAGATGGGGAAACTGAGGCTCACCATGAGAAAGGAACGTGCTTGGAACAGGCCAAGGGTGTTCCGGTCAGTGGCAGAGCTGAGCCAAGAGCTCAGAGCTTCAGCTCTGGCACTCAGCTTTGCCAGGAGCTTAGACCCATCCCCAGAAGAGATGGTGTTTTGTGAACTAAATCTCACTCTTCCTGAAAAAATAGATGATCACATCTGCAGCTTCAGATGAAGGGAGGATTAATAAATTCTCAGAAGGAGCCATTGATCTAGTCCCACAGCTTCTCTTTCAGTTTGGAAACTGTGAGAATAAAGTTCATCCGCAGGGGAATCCGGCAACTAACTTCTCTGCCCCATCAAGCATTGTCCGTCCTCTTCAGACTATGTGACACTGTGACCAAAATACAAAGAGAACGATAAGACCATTTAGGGTAAGTGGGGCAGGGGGGTGCACACATGTGCATAAAGGGGAGGAAAAAGGGGACAGTGAGGTGGAAAACTACTAGGAAATGGCAAATCTGAGCAAAGAGGACAGTGATGCTCACTGTAGTCTTCCTGCAGCTTTCCAGAAACTTGAAATTTTTCTAAGTAAAAAATTTGAGGGAGAGTAAGAAAGCACTAAAGAGTAATCCAAACTAAATTTAGTTGTTTTTAAAAATATTTGGAAAGGGGTGCCACACTGGCTCAGTCAGTTGGACGTCTGACTCTTGGTTTCAGCTCAGGTCATGATCTCAGGATCCTGGGACTGGGCTTCGAGTTAGGCTCGTGCTCAGGGGAGGATCTGTTTTGGGATTCTCTCTCTCTCCCTCTCCCTCTGCCTCTCCCCCTGCTCACACTCTCTCTCTAAAAATAAATAAATCTAAAAACAAAATTTAAAAACAAAAACAAAAAAATAAAATAAAAATAAATAAATCTAATAAAAAAATTTTTTTAAATAAAAATATTTGGAAAAGACCAGGAATCATTCTTTCAGTTTCACTGAGTTTCTTTATCTAAGGACTAACATCTTCAGAACAAGAAGATGCCTCAGAGGTTAGAGGTATAGCGCTCCAAACAAACACGTGATGCTCATGTTCATACTAGTCAGTAGCTATGGCAACCTTGGAATCCAAATCTGATTTCAAATATTTTGTGCCCTTAGCTCCCAAAATACGCATATACTTGTCATATCATGTATCTTGGTGTTCTTGATTCAGAAAGTTAACTAAAGTAACAACAGGCTACGGATAGATGGGGCAGATGTCAGAATTTTTCCCAAAAAGTCCATCCCCTTTGCAATACAGGTGGCTCATAAATAAAGTTTAATTTCTATTCTGTTTGGAAATCCTTTCACATAAATAAATTACTATATCAAAATCTACATCCAAGCTACAGTCACCATGTTGGCTCTCCACAGTCGTATTTAACTGGGGCCATATTGGATCCATAATCCAGCCCTGAAAAATCTATCCTTGACCACAGAGGAAAAATTCACTGGAGATTTGAGGGAACACAAGCCATCCAAGAAACCTGAAAGCACTCCTTATGGCTAAAATTAGGGCTGAGGAGAGAATGAGCAGGGGAATACAGAGTTGGAGAGATAGGTAGAAGTCAGATCCAAGAGGGCCTGTACACTCCACAAAGGAGTAAGAAGTTTATCTTACAGGTAACAAGGCACCACTTTAATATGGGAGGAATATAACTGGATCATTCTGGCAGAGGATGGATAGATGGAAGTAACTCAAAACTAGGGGATCTAGTTGGAATGACAAAGACCTGAACTAAGGTAGTTGGCATGGAGTGAAGAACTGAAGACAAGTGAAAGAGAGCTACTAAAGAGAGCCGATGTGTATTACATGACAGGAAGAGGGTAGATGTACCCTAGAGAGAGAGAAAGGAGTCAAAGATTACTTCTAGCTTTTCTGACCTGGTAGGTGATGCTGCCAGTCATCCAGACGGGGAACCCGGGAGAAGGTTTGGCAGAGGAATATAGTAGGTTTGGGACATGTTGACATTCCATGTGGATACGTAAATATGGAGCTCCAGAGAGAACTCCAAGCTGGATATATGCATTTGGAAGTAATCAACATTTATATGGTAGTAAGATGCCATGGGTGCAGAGGAGCTCAACAGGGAAGGAACGGAGAGCAAAATAAGAATGGGTTCGAGAACTGAAGCTCTGGGGGAGAAAACTGTTAAGGGTGGGCAACAAAGAGATTCCCCCCAAGAACACCAGGGAGTGGCCTAAGAGGCAGAGACCTCAGGCTGCTTTTAAGTGACCCACTATACCCCTCCATCTCCACGGACTGGTCAGACCACGTTAGAGTAGAGGAAGGAACAATGATGCATTAAAACAAACTCACTTCTTAACAGCAAAAAAAAAACGAATGACCCAGTGAAAACACAGGCAAAGGATCAGAATAGACATTTCTCCAAAGAAAGTATGCAAATGGTTGAAAATCACATGAAAAGATGCTCAGCATCATCAACCATTAGAGAAATGCAAATCAAAGCCGTGAGACACCACTTCACACCCACTAGGATGGCTAAAATCAGAAAGGCAGATAGTCACAAGTGTCAGCAAGGAAGTGGGGAGATGGAACCCTCACACTTTGCTGGTGAGAATTTAAATCAGCGCAGCCACTGTGGAAACCGATGGCGGTGTCTCCAAAAATTGAACATACAGTTATCATCTGACCCAGCAGTTTCAATCCTAGGTATACAGTCAAGAAACTAAAAGCATATGTCCACCCAAAGACTTGTATTTGAATGCTTCCTCGTAACAGCCAAAAAGTGGAAAAGAACTCAAATGTCTATCAGCTGATGAATGGATAAATAAAATGTGGTATACCACATCATGGAATATTATTCTGCCATTTTTTTAAGAGACAGTATCAATACATATGCTACAATAATGTTAGACACTGAAAACATACAAAGTTGAAGAATCCAGACACAGAAGGCCACAAATATTGTCTGATTCCATTTATATGACAATTCAAAGTAGGGCAGTCCAAAGCAGACCAGTGGGTTCCAGGGGCTGGGGACAGGGGGAAAGAAGGAGTGACTACTTAATGGGTACAAGATTTCTTTTTGGGGTGACAAAAAGGTCCAGAATTAGGTAGTAGTGATGGTTGCTCAATATTTAGATTTACTAAAACCACTGAATCATACATTTTTAACCTAAAAACCAAGGAATCATGCACAGTTAAGATGGTGAACTTTTTGTTGTGTGTATCTTATCTCAATAAAAAATTCAACTAATTAGCTCACTCTACAAAGTTACCCATAGCAGAGAGCTGCTGGGTAAGGGATTTCTCCAGCTTGTCCAAATGTTCTGCATGAAGAAGACAAAATTCCAGATACTCTAACCAAAGAAGTCAAAGAGCATACTTCCCAAAAGGCTTTAACTACCACTCCATAGGCTGGGGGTGAGCAGCCCTGCTGGAGAGTAGAGATGGTGCGTTCAGCTTCATGATAGCTACGCCTGTGTTCGTCAGGCTGCCGCACCCACTTTTAAGATTTCAAAACCTAAGGGTGCCAGGGAGACAAAGAGACAACCATGATTTGACCTCCAAGAAACAGCAACCAGGCAGGACCCGTTGTGGTCATCCCACAATGACAGGAAAGGAGAAATGATTTCTGGGTGTGGAATATCACCAAAGCCCCAGCATAGCAGTCCCCCAGTTCATGTCCTTTAATCAACTCTTCGACACCTACAAGCCTTACAGTGTGTTTGAGATGACCTCCTGAGACCACATTCGAAGCTGTCCCAGAGTGTCAGCCCTCACCATATACAGACAGATGCCTAATCCACAAGGTGCCCCAGGAAGGTACTCCGAATCGCTCTGGGCTCTAGGCACAAGTGATTTTGAAATTAGCACAGCTTCAATGGTTTACATCTAGCTCAGCACCGTCTGCTACAGAAGCCAAAGCCCAAAGAAGCAAGTAAGGGACGGGAGGCAGACCGCGTGTGTGTGTGTCAGGGGAGCTCTGCGCCTCTGGGCAGGAGAACTTGAGGACTGAGCTCCAGGCTTCCACGAAACTTCCTGATGACAATTTCACTCCTCGACCTTCCTCTCCGTTGATAGGCTTCCCTCTGTTTTTGTTCCCCCTCTCTAGCCAAATTCCGGAGGCAATCCTCGGAATTTATAATAATAAAGTAACAGAATCAAACACCTCAAGGCGGCACACCACCACCCCCAGAGAGCCTGTCCGAGCGGGGAGGCAGGTTGAGAGAGCAAAGAAACCTCCTCGTCTAGCAATGGGATAAGCAACCCCTCCTCCAGGCCTCCCTGCTCCTGCCTACTCCGATGGGAAAAGGAACACAATGAAACTAGGCCTTCCCTTGGGGTTCTGACCACCTCGTGCAGAGACTATGATTACCCTGCGGTTGCTATGCCTACTGTGATGTCATTCCTTTATCATCCCATTTGGGTGGATTTTTTTTTTCCCTTTTCTCTAAAGGATACCCTACGATCCAGTGCCTAGAAGCCCACTGGGAACTCCAGCCCTCGTCCTATCTAGACCCAGGTAAAGCACTCTGTCTGGGGACCTCAGGAGACTCTGTAGTCCCAGTGGGAAAAGGGAAGAATTAGGAGCAGTTTGTAGGATATAGGAAAGCTCTCCCAACTGCTCCGTCTATCCCTATGTTTAAGCAGAATCAAGCAGGGCACAGATTCAACCTTCTCCATTCAAAACTGCAAACAGAAGAGGGATGTATAATTAGCTCCTTTCAGTTTTATTTAATTGGTCAGAAAGAGATTTTTTTTTTCTTAAGATTTATTTATTTATTTGAGAGAGAGAGCAAGCAACTACAAGGGAGGGGAAGGGGAAGAGGGAGAGAGAGAATCCCAATTCCAAACAGACTCCCCACCACAGAGCCCAATGCACAACCCCACGACCCTGAGATTGTGACCTGAGCCAAACTCAAGAGTTGGACACTCAACCCACTGAGCCACCCAGCACCCCAGAAATCACTTTTTAAGTAAAATAAATGCAAAGAGGATTAAGGATAGAGGAAAAGGTGTCCAAGTCCCACACTTCATCGTGCATAGAGGAATGCAGACTGAGCCTCATGGCTGAGGACAAATTGTCTGGTCGTTCAAGGCCTCTTTCTTTTCAGTGGCGCAAAATCCTTTGAATGAGCTCATTCTGCAATCTGTGGGCAGGAGTGAAAGTGTGGACCACAGCCTGCCGCATGCTCTCTCCTCATTCTGTCTTCCATGTGTCACCCCACCCTGCCCCCGCCACCGGGACCCACGGTGCTTCCTCTGACAGTGAAGGAAGACAGTAGGCAGTGGCTCCAGCAGTCACACCAGGGGACCAGCAGCCTCAGAGAGAGGGCAGGAGGGCCCAGGGAAGGGCACCCCGGTGGCCACCTCACCCTCTGCAGCCACGTTCACCACAGCCCTGCTCCTGGAAGTCACCAGTGCCACTGTGGCTGAGACCCAGCTCCCCATAGAAAACAGTGGTCCTGCCGCACCAGAAACACCCAGACTTGTTCTGTAAAAATGGCGCTGACCATTGGTGTCAGCAGCACTGTTGTCTGTAGCCACCACCTAACTCGCAGAACCAGCCTTGCCTTTCTAAACAGACGGCACGCTTCTTATCGTTTGACAAAATGGATTCTAGATCGTCTATTCTTTTAATCGTAAGCAAGAGAAAAATCCGACCCCCATTTGGTTAATGAGGAAAGCAAAGCCAAGGAGAGAGAAGGGGGTCACAGGTGACATGGACTTACAGATCTGAGATTTTTTTTTTTTTTTTAAGATTTTTTATTTATTTATTTGACAGAGAGAGATCACAAGTAGGCAGAGAGGCAGGCAGAGAGAGAGAGGAGGAGGCAGGCTCCCTGCTGAGCAGAGAGCCCGATGCGGGGCTCGATCCCAGGACACTGGGACCATGACCTGAGCCGAAGGCAGAGGCTTTAACCCACTGAGCCACCCAGGCGCCCCCAGATCTGAGATTTTTATCTTAAGTACTCACTTTGGGGCAACCTTGGTGACAGAGCAAGTACTCAGCACTTTGGATTGGAGTCACACTCCCAGGCCACCAAACAAGCCACGACTGTTTGCTCTTTTGTGTTTAGCAGGGCTGGGAAGGGGGGAGGGGGGAGGTGGCAAGGAGAGGTGGGAGAGCGATCCCCATAAAACCCAAGCACTTACTCCCAAAGTGGCTGTTGAGATGGGCCAGGGACCAAAAAAGTCAGATGTGATCAAACTGTCCTCCTTTTTTAACAAGCCCAGTCTGTCTCTCACCTGTCCTGAGGTGGGTGTCCATGTGCCCTACTTTTCTATGAAGCCCTGCTCCCTCGAGGACAGAGGCCCGAACAGGCTGCTTTCCCTCACCCGGGTAAGAAGCTCTGCCATCCAAAACCAGGCCAACAAGAACACGCAGGAAACATTCCCTAGATGGTGGTGTGGTCAGTTTAACAGCAAAACCTACACATTAGGACCCTGTGAGAGAGGACCTCACAGAAATCCCTATGTAGAGCAAAACAGGCCATCCCCGAGGACCCCCACTAAACCCCGAGCTGTGAGGAGATCTAAAATGCAGAAGTTCCAGAATCAGACGGACCTGGGCTTGAACCTCAGCACCACTCACTCACTACGTGGCCTTGAGGTGCTCACTCCTCAGCTTTCCTCATCGTGAAACAGAGACAAAAATGTCTAACTTCTAGAAAGTACGAAAATGCCAGCACACAGTAGACACAGCAGGGTGGTAGTTATAATGCAACCACGTGCCCGTGCTCAGACACCCACACATTTTCCCATTCCACTTCCGACCAATGTCCTTCGCTTACAACATATCGACCTGGGGGTAAAGCCATCAGCCACAGAACTGAGCTCACGCCCCTGCCAAGCGAACTGACCCATATAGGGTTCACAGCCTTGTTCTTTCTGGAACAACTCGTTTGCCTTTCAAATGTATGCATGTACTTTTTATGCATTTCCTTATGCATATGGATACATATATATGCATATATATAATTTATTCAGATGACATTTTATCACATGCTATTTTGCTATACCTTGTTCTCCCACAGCAGCACTCCCAACCTCAGCCCTTCTTTCCCCAGGTAACCCATGTTAACATGTTAGTTTGTGTCCATCCACACTTTTCCCCAGACTCATGTAATTTCAGACACACACACACACACACACACACACTAATTGTGGTTTTGAGGAGGATGGTTGTTGTTCATTTAAAAAAATAGAATCACATATACGCTCTTCTCCCTCTTATTTATTCTGCCACACATTGCCAAAATCCCTCTAACAGCTCTGTAACGATCCAAGGTAGGAAGGTAGCGTAGCTACAGGGCCATTTCCCTACTGATGTAGGTACTCACTGAGTTTCCACTCTTGGCCACTACAAACAAACCAGCAATCAGTTTCTTGTATATGTCCTCACCGAAGACCATTTCTAATCAGATAAAATGCCAAGCTCTGGGAGGTGAAGGTCACCCATCAAAAGGACCTCAGGATGAGCTCCTGACATAGCCACGCATCCTTAAAACTCCTCTTAGAAAAGACTCTCCTGTTCCTAGAAGGGCAAATTCCAGGCACACGCCTGGCTTCCAACCACCCATTCTTCCAGAATCCTGTAGTGTCAAGTAACTCTGTGGGTCTTAATTTTCTCATCTATAAAATAAAAGAAGAACTTTCCGGTGCTGCAGGATTTGAGTGCTTTGTGAGTGATTTTTATGAGGAAGCAGTGTGTGAAATAATATTTTTGCTGTTATTCTCTGGGATGTGGTTTCTAGCTTGTCGTCTGGGGGTCAAGGAAGGGAGGGCAAGCCAAAATGAACAGATTCAATTAAAGTCCCTCTAGGACTCTAGGACTCAGAGGTCCCTATTTATAAGGTGTCTGGGGCTGGACAGGAAGCCTTTCTGTCTCTCTGCACCGCAAAGCATCTTGCACCACGGTTGTCTACAACTGAAAGTCAGGACTAGACCAGGGGACTTTTGACTCTCCATTTGCCCGGCTTTGTCAAATGCCGGAGAAAGGCACCTGTAACCGAAGTTATGAGTGGACAGATCCAGCAAGCAAGTTCCGGAAAATCCGTAATCTCACTGGTGTTTGATTTTCCCTCAAAACTTCCCCAAGCTCTAAATTTCATTCAATAAAAGGTGTAAGGAGGGTTGGGAGGGTGGGAGAGGATTTTTTTTCCTCCAGGGGATGTGATCAGTATCTTCTATTCTTGAAAATAAAGCAGACATTTTAGTGGGGGAGACGAATCTTAAACCTTCCATTTTAGGTAGCAGGTCTAAAAGTCAAGAGCCTCCCCCCACCAAAAAAGGCAGTTACAGCAACTTGAGTGAATTTGCCTGGTTACCATACGGTTCACGCACATGAGAGGGGAGAAATGGGAACAACGAAATCAACAGAATCAGTTCAGTGATATTCTGCTTTAAACTCAAATCAAATCTGAATATGGAATAATTTTCTTCATCAAAATCAGGCAGATGACTGGCACACCTACTTTGGAAGAGGGTTTGGCAAGCACTTACAGAATTGACACCCACCCTGTGACCCAGCTAGCCCATCACTGGGTAGGTGCATGTCACCCCCAGAAGACGTGCCACCATGTTCCTGGTAGTGAGATTCCTAGAACTCTCCAACCAGAAACTGCCACAAGCCCATCAAGAGTAGAATGGCAAAGAAATCACAGTCTACTCACATCACTCACGTCATACTATACAGCACTAAGTATGAACAACCTACGAGTACAGTCGACCCTATAAATGACTCTCATAGTGTTGAAGGGGGAAATCCAGACACTGAGTGAAAATTCTAGAAGATTCCATCTGATGGGGTTAGAGCCAGGATGATCTCCCTTGGCAGAGTTCAGTAAGCAGTGAGGTAGTAACTGGAAGAGCCACAGCTGGGCTCTTGTCCTGTTGTTTCTTAATCTGGGTGTTGAGGACACAGATAAGTTCAGCTTGTCAAAATGTACTGAGCCGGACACATGAGCTCCTTTCTGTGTGTATGCTGTATTTCAATATTTAAAACTTTAAAGAAAAAGTCAATGAATGAAAATAAAGTGGTTACAAATAAAATCATTAGGTAGACAAGGCTCCTGGAGCCAGACTGTATCTGGCATGCTTCACGCCCAGGAGCTCTCCTGTTGACGCAAAGACCAGATCCAGTGGCTGAGGGAAACAGGCAGGGCATTCTGTGAGGAGAGATGGAAGGGGAGAGCCCAGTACTTTCTTTGGAAAAGAGCAGCTTCCCCAAATCTGGTTGGGCAGCCTTCACCCAGGTTATTAATCTAAGGTGCTATCTATTACACATGGACCCATGTCTGCTTCAAAAATACTTGGGGTTGTTTTTTGGGTTTTTTTGCCTTAAATTAAAAGTTTGGAGAGGTGCCTGGTGGCTTAATCCGTTAAGTGGCTGTCTTCAGTTCAAGTCATAATCTCAGGGTCCTGGGATCGAGCCCCATATCGGGCTCCCTCCTCAGTGGGGAGTCTGTTTCTCCCACTCCTTCTACCCCTCTCCCTGCTTGTGTTCTCGCTCTCTCTCTCACTCTCTCTCTGTGTGTGTGTGTGTGTTAATACATAAATACAATTTTTTTTGAAGTTTGGAGTGAGGAATATAGTTATTTCATGTGGAAATCAAATGTATTTTCACAGACAAGAGACTAGAGAGAAAATCTGATCAACGGTAACTAAGCAGAAGCCAGGGTTGGAAAGAATTCTCTGTAAGGCTCTAGCACTATCTAGACATGGGGTTTCCACTCAGCTCAACAGCATTATCTATAACAACAGCTAACCCTTACACAGGTTTGTATACGCGAGGCATTGTTGTAAGTACTCACATGTATTAACTCATTCAGTCCCCACCTATGAGGTAGGGATTGATATCCTCCCCACTTTACAGACTACTACAGAGGCCCAGAGAGGTTAAGAAACTTGCCGAAGTCACACAGCTACTAAGTGACAGAAGGAGGCGGTCTGGTGAAGTCTGTGTTCTTAGCCATTCTACCATATTGCTGCCCAATAGTCATTTATTAAGCACCTACTCTGCACTGGGCTCTATAGTGGGTGAGAGATGGACTGAGAGCACAAGTCCGAGGGTGCCATGGTGCATCCTTGCAGCGACAAGGATCACGTGGGCATCCCCACGTCTAATTTCAGAATGAAAAGCTGGAAAACTGTCTCCAAACATCCAGATATTACGTTTTCAATGACTCAAAAGCAGTGCCCCTTTCCTCACTGATACTATTATCAGTAGAGTAAATTGTAAGAATCAACATTCCTTGACGCCCCACCCACCCCTGGGTCATGAGACTCCATAAGGCTCTCTTTGGGTTGATGAAGGGGCAAAGATGACCCGTAAATACGTTTGTTGATTTTTCCTGGACTGCCCTCTTGTGTAAGAAGGGTTGTTTACCCCTGCTCGAGCAGGCCTGCATACAGAGTCCCTCAGAGCAGCAGAGGCACCCCCCAACCAGGTGCCCAGGTGATTAAAAAATGAAGAAATTCAAAGCAGGATTATAGCATGTATGGCCTGTTTGAAAGGCTCACACTCAATAAATGCACACTTTTCACATGCACGCACACAAACCCAAATACAATGTAAAATTCTTACACTCTCAAGGGGAACCGGGGTGGCTCAGTCGGTTAAGCCTGTGACTGTTGCTTTCGGCTCAGGTCATGATCTCAGGGTCGTGAGGTCAAGCCCCACTTTGGGCTCCACATTCAGTGGGGAGTCTGCTTGAGATTCTCTCTCTCTCTCTCTTTCTATCTCTCCCCGTCTGCCCCTGACCCTCACCCCATTCTCTCACACTCTCTCTCTAAAATTAATAAATAAATCTCTTTTAAAAATTATTTTGTTCTCAAGAGAATTACAGGATCTACTCTACTTAATATTTAATCATAGCACCTCTGGATGGTGTGGTCTAGGCACAGAGTATACATCTGATGCCCTGGGAGGGACATTCCTGAAACTACAAGTGTCATCTCACACAGAGACAGCATCCCAGTTTCATCTGGGGCCTACAGGACTGGATACCCTAGTTGAATCAGGTCTCACTATTGTCCCCACTCCCTTGATAAGATTTCCTTAAGGGAAAGAGAATAAAAGATTGATCCCAGTGGTAAGGAAGAGTGAAGGCCCAGTTGGGAACTGATGAGAGAAGATATGAGGTTCACAGAGCTGGAGAAAATGTGGGTGAAAACCCAAGCCCATGACCACCTACAGAACCAGGCTAGCCAGGTATAGGATCTTCATGACACCAAGAAGTCAAGACCAGGAGGTCAGCCAAGGTTACGAGAGGCAGGCAGGAGGGATACAACCACCTGCCTACTTGCCCGTGAGCTAGCTCCTACCCAGTCCTTCAGATGCCCCACTCTCAGCCCTGGCCCACCTCTGCTGGCCTCTCCAATAGGCACAGGTGCGGTCCTAAACACACGTGAGTCTTCCAACATGTGCTCCCTCCTGTATGTCCACCCCATTGCCTGGGAGGCCATTAGATGCTTTAGGGTGTCAAAAATGGTACCCATTGTGAGACAGTATCCAATGCTACTTTTTTCCAGAGTAGTGTGTGGCCTGATTCCCAAATCTGGGGTTAAAAAGGGTATAAAACCTCCTCAAGCCTCTGAAAATGAGACAGTGCAGAAAACTGGTAGAAAATCATCTTTCAGTGTCTGTTTATTTTTCTGCTAAGATCTACCCACTATGTGAGTTGCCAAGGAAAGTTAAGTCTCTTGTTCTGAAGCTAGGAAGGTTCTCTTTCCATATGACATCTGCAGGAGATGGAAAACATGACACCTTCTGCATATCATAGAACACCGCTCCCAGTAAGAGGACACCCCAACTCCCACCAGTGCAGCACCCAGCAGGGGTGGCTTTTCCACTTTTCTCCTCTTGCTGGGGGGGGGGCCCTAGACAGGCCACCAGGGGCTTCCCCGAGGGCAAAGATTTCCCCAGCTCCTGTGAGGCCTCACTATCCCTTTTATTTAGCTACATAGGAAAATTTTAAAATAACTTCTCAAGCTCTTTACCTGGAGACACACCCAATAAAGAAGGGCTCTTACTTTTCCCACAGAGGCTTACAGACCATGTATTAAATTCACTGGCTCCTACTCAAGCAAGAGAAAGCTGACCTTGAAATATCCTCTCTAAATTCATCCCCTAGGTCCAGTCCAGGCAAACATGAATTGACTCTATTTTTTCAAAACACTGACCCCATCAGATGGCCTTGTTTGTTTTCATTAACATTTCTCTGCGATGAGATGGGCCGAGGGTTCAAGGCCCAGTGCTTGCATCCAGAAAGACAAGGCGTATGGGAAGCTATAAAACCAAAGGAGGTGGCCAATCCATGAGCAATTCCCCAGATCCTGAGTCATTGACTTTCTTGACACATCCCACCCTCTAGCAGTAATAGCTTACACTTGCTGAGCATTGGCTCTGGACCAGACCATACATATCCTAAAAGCACCATATGGATTGACTTATTTAATTCTTATACCAACCCTGTGGTAAGTGATAGAATTGGGATTTGAACCCAAAAGTCTGACTCTAAATCCCAAGCTCCCATGAGGGCCACAACATATTTCTGGACTCAAGGATTACAGCTGGTGTTATCGAGCGTTTGTCTGTTAGAGTATTCCTTTATTTCCCTATCTTCCTGAATCATAAACTGCCAGCTTCCCTCCAGTATTCATTCTCCCTTCTTTCTTCCTATAATAACCTCTACTCCCAAGTTTTGCATAGGCACCTGGCCATCTGCTCTAGACTACATTTCCCAAAATCCCTTGCAGCTAGCTGTGGCCATATGACCAAGTTCCAACCATTGGGATGGGAGTGAATGCTTCTTATTAGCTCCTTGTCTTGGATTTTATCACCTACTTCCCACGTCCTGAAACACAGACTTAGAGATGCAAAATAGTAAGAAACCTGGGTCCATGAATGAGTTCATGGACCTACTTTGCCAGCTTGGTGTGCCTACCCTGGGGCTTACACAAGACAGAAATAAACCTCTGTCTTATTTAGCTGTTCTATTTGGAGATCTGTGTTATACCAGCTTACCCTACATGTTAGACTCAATACCCTCAGACCCAACCCTTCTCTTCCTCTAGTCAGCATCACCAAAACCCTTTCTTAATGCTTGGAACATAGTTGTTATTCAGCAAATATTTGTTAGATGAATGAAAACACTATTATATAAACCAGGTGGTACTGGGGCCAAACAGACTTACCTAAGCTCTGGAGGTGACCCTTATCCAGGTGAGTACAATGTCTCCTGCTTTTCTGGCAAACAGGAGCTCAGGCCAAAGAGTTTATGTCTAGGGAAGCATTTGCAGTAAGGGAAGAGTCAAATTTTACTGCATCTATTGTCGACTCTCTGCTGAGACGAAGGATTTTGTGCTTAACCACAAGGTAGCTGAGGTTATTGCTTGTCTCACAATGACAATGAGCGCAACTGGAGCACTTACTTTGTGCCAGGTCCTGTACTAAGCACTTCACAAATATTAAGGCATTTGTGTTCACTCAATCCTCATAACAACCCTACAAGGTAGGAACTGCTGTTATCCCCACATGAGCGAAGTCGGCTCAAAAAGAAGCTAACTTGCCCCAGCTGCATGGCTACTAAATGAAAAAGGCTACACTGCTTCTTCATGTAAGACAGACTTATATTCCCAACTATGATTACAAGTTTGGGAGGCTGGACCAAGTTTTGTGTCTTTCCAAAGAGATGCACAATGAACAGAGCTTCCCGTGTAGCCAGGACACTTTTCTGCTGGCATGGTTGGCGAGGGGCTGCACACACCCACCAGGGTAGAGCAGGGGAGAGGGCAAACTACCTCAGCCTCCACCCAGCTCCTTCTTGCTCTTGCTCTCTCCTGGGCCGCCCTTGCTGCCCATACCACTGCTACTCACGGCCTCTGCCCTTTCTCTCAGCCCACCTCCCCTGGATTTGCCCTCCCACCTGCCTCCATGCACAGTTCTTGTGTGGCCTTGCAACTGTGCTGAGGCCAATACACCCGGATCCAGATCTGCCTGTCTAGCCCGGTAATGGTATGGCCCAAGTTTCCCTCCCCACCTCCACCCCAACTTTGTCCTCATAACCATTCTCCATCTACAACAGTTCCTTCCTCCTCATCCCATAAGCACAGCAAAGTAGAGTTGGTCCCCAGTAGAGTTGGTAAGGAGACACCAAGCAGGCTTTACCCCAGAGGTTGCAAATCTAGGACTTGCAGATCAAACATGGCCCCCAAGTATGTTTTGTTTGGCTGCACTATGTTTTTCAAAAAGTAAATTCATCACATCAAAAGTTGTTAGAGTTTGCAGACAAATTCAGATTTCAAGCCTCTCTTGAAAAGTCAGGCGTGAGCAATGCTGGGCTCGCCTTCCCGTGTGCTAAGCTGGAGTTGAACTTGGACATCTCACTGGATGGGCATGAACTTCCAGCTGACCACCATCTTCTCCACTCCTTATTCTGCTTTTCCCATCCAGACATCCCTTCACTCACTCACACGCCAAGCCTGGCCACCGTAGGCACCAGAGTTCACAATGCCTGCTATGGTGAGGAGCACACTGCGAACAGGAGAAGAGAAATTATTCTTCCAGTTCTCCAAATTGCATTCATCCACAAACCCATGGCTGGTTCTCATTAGCCAATACTGATCAACCCCCTGGGTGCCCCATGCCCTACCCAGAGCATCACAGAGGTTCAAATACAGCCCACTGCCCTGCTTCTGCCTAGTCCCTACGCTGAAGCACACTGCTGCTCCAAACACCTGGGTGTGCCAGAGAAAGGCACTTGCTTTTTGCAATGCACACGGCACCAGCATCTCTCTTCCTGTGTGCCTTGATCATCTGATTATTCTCCTCTCACCCTAAGACTCAATTTTCTCAAATCTGTTGTCCAGATTACACACCCCAAACCTGAGAAGAGTTGAGCTTTCTATAAAGGAATCCCTTCTGGGCCTGAATCCTGGCAACAGGTGTGTGCATGTGTGTGTACATGTCTGTGCTCACATATCTGGGCTCCCTATCCCTTCACTAACCTCACGGACAGGTGAGAAGTCAGCATGTGCCCTGGTCAGTGAACCAGACAGTGTCTTTCTCACGGCCCCTATCAAAAAAGGCTGCCGCTGCTGACATTCACCTTGATGAGATGAAGCCTCGGGGTTGCCAGATCCTGGATTTTGCAAGAAACCAGGAATATCTTTTAGAAAAGTGAAACACTGATGTCTATTTATAAGCCCAGTGCTAAAAACAAGCCCCCAGGTGCTTGAGACACTTCCTGAGGCTCTGACGCTGGGGGGCTGATAGGAATGGCAGGATCTGAAGGCTCCCCTTGAAATTCCCCACTGGAACAGTCAGCGCAGGTCCTCCATCCCCTGCCATGTCCTGACGCCCATCTGAGGACACAGCAAAGGACCCTAGTGTGCTTGGCTGGCTTTGCCCTCCAGCCTTGTCCTCCTTGATGACAAAACTACAAAGATGTCTTTGACTTCCATTGTTTTAATTCCCTGTTTGGTCTGTCCTTAAAACAAACCTTATTTTTTTTTTCTTTTTCTCATCCATCTTCTCCCTGGGACCCTCAGGTCCTTAACTTACACTCTATTATCTAGATCTTCCCAATAAGTAGGTTGCAGCTTCCATTTCTTTGATTAAACAACTCTAACAAAGAAGTCACTGATATGAAAGTGCTTATCATCAAACAGGTAACATCCTTTTCCTCCCCAAACCACACGCAATTACCATATAAATGGCCTGGCGAAGGCACTTCTTTGAGACATGGCAGAGTCCAACTACACTTACACAGCTTTTACAAAGAGAAAGAGAGAACAATTTCTAAATGGCGAAGTGTCACAGAAAGCCACAAACTAACTTCCCCAGGGACAATCAGAGTGAGGCAAATACTCCAAGTGAAAACCATGCGATGTACAACGTCCACGGGAGGGTTTGTGCCTCCTTTTCGGAGAGTCGCCCTTCTACTGTGGGCTACCAGCAGGCCACAGATACGCCCCAGAAAGGCGGCCAATGAGAGGCAGGCTCGCACTGCGTCCCGATTGGCCAGGCCTGGCACCAGCTGGAACCGCCACCAGCTTTGAGGACAGTAGAGAGACTTGATAGGATTCTCTCTTCAAAGCACAGAGCAAACATCAATTAATCCTCAAAAGACGCTTTCAAGGAGAACATTATCCCTTTTGAGCATGGGGAAGCTAAGAGGTGCGCCAGGTAGTTGAAGGGAGGGCAGGGGAGAAAACAGCACTGGGCTCCGAGCCCCAGATCCGGTTCTCCGGAGAGAGTCAAGTTGCAGGAGAAGAATGGACCCACAGAACTGGGGCAAAGGAGGCAACAGAGATGCTGCTGCTTTGGAGGGAAGGTTCTCCTCGAGGCTCCCACTGCTCCATCCGAGAACAGGCTACAGGTGAAAACACAGCGGGAGACCTACATGTGCACTAGCCCGGGAACCGAACCACAGTTCACAGGATGGGACCCCTTTCAGCCTAATGACCATTAAGTCCATGGGAGAAGGAAAAACTGAAATCTGGATCCAATTTGTCCTACAGAGCCTGTTTTGGTAATCCCACCCGCCCCCCCCCCCTTCTTGAGAAGGGGAGAAGGGGCTTGTGCCTGGCGGGTCTTTCCATCTTAAGCGAACCCATCCACGGCTTCCTACAGCTCACACTCTTAAGGGACACCCCTGTCACTGTGGTTGGCAACAAATGTCACACATTCTCACATTACGCATTTATTCGACCTTTAATATCTTGCTCTGAGATTCCTGGAGAAATTGTATGCCACTGATCAAATGTTATAAAAACACCCCAAGATCTCTTCTCCACACACAGGCAGTGTTACTACCTCATACACTGATCTCTATGGTCAGCCTGCACTTCGTTAAAAAACTTAGATTAACTTTTGTGGCCACACACGACACGCTGTTTGCCTAAAGAGAGCTCAGGCGATGTGTAAATTATAGGCTGATTGGAGATTTTAAGTATTTGTCGAAAGGATTTTCTTCAAGGGTCTGAATGAGTTTTCTCTCAATTTACCATAGTCAAAGAAATAAAGGAAACTACCCTACAACTGACTTTTTCTTTTTTTAATTCAAATACCCAACAACTATCCTAACTAACATAGCTGTGTGTGTGTGTGTGTGTGTGTGTGTGTGTGTGTTTTCAGAATCATAGGAAAATATCTGGAAAGATACACCAAAAAGTTGTCCTTAGCAGTGGGGAACAAAATGCAGAGTCAGGGAAGAAGTCTTTCTTTTCCTTTTTCTTTTTCTTTTTCTTTTTCTTTTTCTTCCCTTCTCTTTCTTTTTTTTTTCTGTTCTCTTTTGTCTTGTTTTACATCCTTTTCTTCTATGCATTTTTTACAGTCAATGTGTTGCTTTCTAAATGTTTAAAATTATAAAATGAAAAAGTCACTCTAAGATCCTTTAGTTCTCCCTCATGTGTCATTTTGATCTGATGCCTGTACAAAATAAGTCAGTAGGTTTTGGAAATATCTCACTATCTTTTACCCAAAAAAGTTATAAACTTTCATTTCATCCAGAATGCACCAAACTAAGGACAATAAGTTGAAACCCACCTCACAGAGGAGTCTGAAGCTGCCTCAAGAGGACATTAAGTCAGAAACACAGTTCCAAGACCAGGGGAATGACTCAGGCTTCCTTTTTTTTTTTTTTTTTTTAAGATTTTATTTATTTATTTGACAGAGACAGAGACCACAAGTAGGCAGAGAGGCAGGCAGAGAGAGGAAGGGAAGCAGGCTCCCCACTGAGCAGAGAGCCCAACGCAGAGCTCAATCCCAGGACCCTGGAATCATGACCTGAGCCGAAGGCAGAGACTTCAACCCACTGAGCCACCCAGGTGCCCCATGACTCAGGCTTCTTGACCTGACTGGCTTAAGGATAACCTGAGAAACCGGGCTGAAAAGCTCTGTCCTTCTGCATTCATACCTGCTCCAGCTCCCCTATCACCACCAAAGGTCAGAACACACACACTCACAGAATCAGCCAATAGTCTAGAATCCCTCCAGATCTGAAGACCATCTTCTTCTCTTAAAGAACAGACTCTTCAAGTGACACCGACCTCTTCCATGATTTCATGTTTATTGAGAGAATATTTCCCTTGGAAGCTTGAGAAATGGAGAGCTAACCTCGAAGGACCCTTACCAGTTACAAAGTAATTAAAAAAGAAGTAAAAAAAAAAAACAAAAAACAAAAAACAGTGTTGGTGTGATGACGTCAATAGGAAAATACAGTTCATTTACAGGATGTTCATTTACAGCTGCTTCTTGCCTGAATAACGCTAGATAGAGCTGTTATCAGCCAATCAGTGACTGGGGATTTGAAGCGAAGGAAAATGCACATTCTGGGTCTCTCGGACTGCACGATCATACTGGCAATTCCAGCCCAACCCTGAAATCAAAGCTCGCTGATGGTCACAGAAGTCCTGCTGCTAATCAGTTACCTTTCACACTCCACTCCTCACAAACCTTAAAGTCACCAGCGGGAACCCAAATTTGCAACAAAGCAAGATGTGTACCTTCTGGGGTATGGATGTCCTTGCTATTCCACTTTTCCTTCTCCTTTCCGAGACTCGCTTAGAAAAGAGGGATGCAGGCTAAGAAAACCCTCCCCTTTAATATTAATAAGAATTGTGCAGTCTCCAGATGATCAGAGCCCAAGCTACACAGGACTTGAAAGGACGACTGGGACTTTGATATGGAATATGAAAAAGTAACAGGCAGGAGGGGCGGGGACAGCAAACTGGGAGACCCCGGGCCCAGCTTCTGCTAGCTCCAGTACCGACTCGCCAGTGACGGTCGCTCTGACTTACGAAGCAAAGACGATGTATACTTACTTCTCCACCTTTTTATCTGTGAGATGAATGAAGTGAACTTCCAATGGTTTATCTGCCATGACCAAAAATAATAATAATAGCACGAATACCAGAAGTAGGAAATGAGCCCACCCCTTGCCATCTTTCTAAAGAGATTTCCCACACGTCATCTCCTCCTCACCCCTGATGAAACAACAGATCCTTATTATTAGCCCTGTTTTACAGAAAAAGCAACTGAGGCACAGTCTGGGGAGTTGACCAAGGCAGCGTGGTTTGTAGAAAAAGCATAGGTCAGTTCAACACGTTGAAACGCATTCCAGTGATACTGGCATGTAGGAGGACATTTCTATGTGGTGCCTGCAGGACTTGGCCACCTGGGAGACACAAAACTCAGGCCTCCTCCAGATCAGCCTAGAACCTTCTCCTCGGGCTCATCCTGCTTCTACACAGCTTAGCTCACAGGGAGCCTTGGATCTAAGATACTCTCAAAGTCCCGCTGGCCAAGGCGTAGGTGGGGAAGGCAAGTGTCCCAAATGTCCACGTGGTCCAGAGCACACATGCGCCACCCCAAGTCCCTGGCCGAAGAGAGAAGACAGCACCAAAGACTGAGCCCCAAGGACTGAGCCCCTGGGTGCTGTTGGCAGGGACTTCATACCTCAGGAGGTTATAATGGTTGTTAAGACATGAGTTATCAGTATGAAAACCGTGATACCTGTACTCAGGTGTAATTTCTGTTCTTACGCAGGGAATGTCAGGTAACTTATGTTCTAGAATCTAGATCACCCGCTGCTCTCCAAGAGCTGGGTGAGTTGAAATGAAAGACAGAAACAAGTGTGTCATGAATGTCTTCTATGGCCTGGCCTGTTTGGGTCTTCACATAGCTCGTCTCGACGTGATGGCTTCAGGCATGGCAAGACTTCTCCTAACATTCTCCACCTACGGCGTGGGGAGAGGATTGTCTACACTTCCTCCAACCCCGACACATCACCAGTGACCACCACACCTCCATTCCACTACTCAGATTCTCTTCCGAGCTCTCTGGCCCCACAAAACCCTTCCCCACTGGACTCCCCCTCTCTGAGGGAGAAGGAGAGCATCTTTCCTTCTTCTCTTATCAGTCCTGTTATAGCCATCAGAACACACACACACACACACGCACAGGCACACACACACGCACATCCCAGAACACCCGCAATTTACCCAGGAACCCATGAGGCAACTTCAGGAGAGCCAAGAGGGTTGAAGAAAGAGGAGGAAGGAGGTCACAGTGGTGGCCTGGCACTTCCAGCCTGCTTTGTGAAGGTCCCTAAACTCTGCAGGTGGCTGGGAAGGAAAGCTGCATTTGAGAAATGCAGGGGGGCTGGGGCAGACCCACGTGAAGCCTGGATCCTACGCCCCGGGGGATCATATTCTTAAAAGAGCACACATGTGGCCAGGGAAGAAGAGACCAGGCCTAGGCTTAAAAGCATAGCTGTTTTCTCCCTTACCTGCCTGCCCCCCTTTTTCCAACCATGACTAAGAGCACATGGTTAAGCCAACCCCAACCCAGAAGTGTGAATAACATATGCAACCCACTCGCAGGCCTCCCACATCGGGGGGCACGCCGGGCCACACAGATGGCCCTCGCACATGCACAGGCCACAGCCCTGCTGTCAGGGGCTGAAATTTCAGAGCAGCCTCCATGCCTCCCAGGAACCATGCAAGAGAAAGTGGGGCTCCCCAAGAGAGGTACGAAATGTGGGGTGAAGACTTATGAGCGGACGGGGAAGGGCCAGCCATCCGGGGGCAGACACCAGCCGTCGGAGTGATTTGTTGGCCCTTTTTTTTCAGGAGTTCATTTGCTTCCAGCAGATTCCATTAGTGACCTGACAGACCCAGGGCCTGGAGGAGGGACCTGGAAGAGCTGCTAACTCAGCAGACCGGAGGCCAGACATCTTGCACCCAGCCCTTTGCCCAGGATTTCTATTTGAAGAGCTTAGAATAATTATTTGCAAAGCTCTCGTTAAGGCAGCACGGCTGAACTACGTATAGGCAGAAGACATGTGAACCTTGACCCTAAACGTAAACGGCCAGCCAGAAGCTGACGCAATCCAGGAAAAGGATTCCCACACACAGCAATCTTTTCTTCCCAATGGCAGGAATAAAGCAAAAGTCAAAGTTACAAACTGGGTTCCCTCTGAACCTGAGTGGAGGCGGAGGGGAAGAGGGGGAGGGTTGCACTTCCTTTGAGTTCCAGCTGACATTTCCAGTGGGATAAGAACTGTACGATGAGGGGCGCCTGGGTGGCTCAGTTGTTAAGCATCTGCCTTCGGCTCAGATCGTGATCCCAGTCTTGCTGCGCAGGAAGCCTGCTTCTCCCTGTCCCACTCCCCCTGTTTGTGTTCCCTCTCTCACTGTGTCTCTCTCTGTCAGAAAAATAAATAAAATCTTTAAAAAAAAAAAAAAGAATGGGACTATTACTACCGCTGCTGCTGTTCCTACACAGAACGGTAACTATCATGGCCAACGTTGATGGGGCCCCTGCTACAGCGAGGAACTGTGCCCGAAGCGTCCCAAGCATCATCTCATTGACTCTTCACACCAGCCCTCTGAGGTAGGTACGAGGTGCGGGTAAGAGACGTCACACCGGGGGCACCTGGGTGGTTCAGTTGGTTAAGTGATTGCCTTAGGCTCAGGTCATGATCCTGGAGTCCCAGGATCGAGTCCCGCATCCGGCTCCCAGCTCTGCGGGGAGTCTGCTTCTCCCTCTGACCTTCTTCCCTTTCATTCTCTCTCTCTCCCTCTCTCTCTCTCTCTCAAATAAATAAATTAAATCTTTAGGGGGAAAAAAAAGAGAGAGAGATGTCACACCGCTGCTAAGTCATGGGGCAAGATTCAGAGGAGAATCAAGCCCAGGGGTGTATAACCACCACACGGCCACAAGGCTCCATCCCACAGCAAAGGAAGAGTGAGGACCCAGGGCTCCCCGCCCCACCTGTGGCCTCCCCAGCTGTCAGCAGGTGATTTCACCTTGTGGGCCCTCCGATTCCACAAGACGGCTAGTGATTTCTCAAGCGCCTCTTCCATTCAAACCACTGGAATGGACCACTGGGTGCCAACCTCGATGATGGGGGAGGCGGGTGTCTAAACACAGGTGAGGCACAGCCCGGCCCTCCAGGGCTCTGCAGTCCAGCCCTGCCTTATGCAAAAGCCTTAGGAGCCCTTTCAGCTCTAAAATAACTCTTAGCAGGTTACCAGGGGGGCTCAGCGGGTTGAGCAACCAGCTCTTGGTTTCAGCTCAGGTCGTGATCACAGGGTCCTGAAATCTAGCCCCGCATTGGGCTCTGTGCTTAATGCGGAGTCTGCTTGAGATTCTCCACCCCCTTCTCCCTCTGGCTCTGCTCCTCCCCCGCTCACATGTTCTCTTTCTCCTCCAAATAAATAAAATCTTTAAAATAATACTTAGCATTTTTAAAATAAATACTAAAGTATTTCTGGCAGTGTCTGTAGCCATCTTCTGTTTATTCTCCTAAGTGAACATACCCATGGAGGGATAGCTGAAATGAAGTCCATCTAACGGGTTCGCTCCCACTTTTGCTCTCAACTTTTTACTTTTTTGTGTTACTTGAATTTTTAGTAACAAATACACATTTCCATAAAACCAATGAAGTCATTTTTCAAATACTGCTAGAACTATAATATATATGTGTATTTGTGTATATGTGTGTATGTGTATATGTATGTAT
The DNA here is from genome assembly GCF_002288905.1 of Enhydra lutris kenyoni. Taxonomy (NCBI): domain Eukaryota; kingdom Metazoa; phylum Chordata; class Mammalia; order Carnivora; family Mustelidae; genus Enhydra; species Enhydra lutris. The sequence goes on along the minus strand of NW_019154104.1, from coordinate 20,907,007 downwards.
ATATATGTATATGTAAGTGGGTGTGTATACAGACAACTATTTCATCACTGATATTTTATAATATTAAGAAATTATGATTAACTTGGATGACTATGTTTGTTAAAAGAATCCTTATTTTGGGACACCTGGGTGGCTCAGTCGGTTAAGCATCTGCCTTCAGCTTAGGTCATGATCCCAAGGTTCTGGGATCGAGTCCTACATGGGGCTCCTCACTCACTGGGGAGCCTGCTTTTCCCTCGGCCTGCCGTTCCCCCTGCTTGTGCTCTCTCTCTCTCTCTCTCTCTGACAAATAAATAAAATCTTTTAAAAAAGAAAAGAATCCTGATTTTTACAGATACATACTAAAGTTTTTACAGATAAAATAAATGCTGTCTGGGATTTATTTCAAAATAATCCCTGTTGTGGGAGGGTGAGGGTATGTCCCAAAAGCTAAACTAAGTCCCCCAGCTGGCAACCTCTTTTGCCTGAGCGTTTTACCATCTTTGGCTAACTCTGCCCTTGACTATCACAGTTTAACTTCATTTGTCCTCCGTGGCTTCCTTCCACGCCACACCATTCCCCCAAACCTTCTGGAATCATCCATCAAGTCTGTTGGTATATTCTGGTGCCCAGGCCTCTCTATCTGACCTTACCCTTGCCCAGGGGCCAGAGGGTATGGGCCTGAGCAATACTCCCACGCACCTCTGTTCAAAGTCAGCTGGTCTCAGACTCTGTTTGCTCTAGAGACGGAACAGCTTGACCGGTGGGGGGTGGGAGGCTGTTTTCATTTATTCATTCAACAAATACTTGTCAATCACCTACTTTGCACCAGGCACTGAGTCACCTGCTGGGGATCAGTAGTGAACAAGACAAAATTGTCACCTTCGCATAGTTCTCATGCTAGACAAGGAGCTACCCTAGATGTCCTCTCCCCAACCCTCCAAGACTTAGTTTAGGGTCAGGGATCTCTTCCCCAAGACATCCCCAACCTGGGATCATGTCCAAAATAAGGAAAGGCATGAACTGGTGCCAAGAGAGAGAATACCACCCAACTCCTTACCCTAGTCCAATTCCCAGTTCATGGGACACAAAGACCAAAATGATGAAGACCACCACCCCTGGGTAAGTAAATTGTGGCAGACAATAGGGCAACTGGGCCAGAATGTTCCAGGCCCACGGGTATCATATTCCTAACAGAATTTTTATCACCTTTGCTGTCACTTCAACAAAAATTTCTCATCCATTTTTGAGGCTCAACTAAGTAAAACTTTAACGGCATGCATGATTATAGCAGTTTTTAAAAACAAAACTTCCCACCTGGAGATGACTTATCTAATCTCTATCACCACGGGCCTCCTATGTAAATGCTTGGTCATGGAAAAGCGTTTAGGCTTGTTCAGCACTCACTTCTACCTGCACATGGTCACAAGGACTTCCAAACCAAATTTCTCAGCAAAAAAAGTTCCATTTGGAAAACCACCAACATTTTCAAATTTTCTGGCTTTATCACAATAATGGAAATAGAGTGTCATGAGTAAAGGTTTTAATTTACTTATCAAGATATAGGGTCTATTCTCATATTAGTTGTGGATTTGCCATTGTCCTAATAAAAATGCAGGCTTTGCACAACTTTCTCCATTGCCTATAGGCTCTAAGAGGCAAAACTCATTTCAGTCCTTGTGTTATGAACTCCTGTGTTACATCCTCAGCACCTACCACAATGCCTGGCCTGTAGTTGATGCTAGTAAATACTTCTTGAATTGAATCCCACTATGCTTTTTTAACTGATTTTTTTTTTAATTTTAAGTTCAATGACACATGCCTAGCGATAATTCCCTGTGCCTTTGGATCAACCAGTTTGCCATCCGTGTCCCAGTAAGACCCACTGGAATGTTTCCTAATCTCCTCCCTGGGTGGAGGTCCAACAAAGGCAGGCCCAGTAACACCCCAGCCTACTGGACATTTCCACCTAAATGTCAAATCACCATCTCAAGCCTACCAAGGGCGAAGTTGAGCCCACACACAACCACTGCCTCCATGGTCCTCATCATCTTAACAATCCAATTTGTCTGCTTGTTTGAGCCAAAAACCTTAGGGTCACCCATGAAACCTCTCTTGTTAGAGCCCACTTCCAATTCCTTTGCAAATTCTGTCATCCCTATGTATGAAATGTATTCAAAATCCAGCCACTTCTCATAACCTTTACAATTTCCACCTTGCTCCACCTTGCTCCACCCACTGCCTCCTTCCTGGTCTCCCTATTTGGCCCCTGCTTTCCTCCATAAACTCTAAACTCAGAGCCGGGGAGACCCTGTAAAAAATCTTCTAGTGGGTTCCCAGTGACAATGATAAGCTAAAGTTCTCCTACTATTCTCCCTCTCTTCCACCCTGCTCCAGCCACATGGACGTTCTTGCTGCTCTTCAAAACAGCAGCCATGCTTCTACCTCAGGACCTTGGCACTTGCTGTTCTCTCTGCCTTGAATCTGCTTCTCCCAGGTGACTCTCAAATAACACTTTTCAGGGAGGTCATCCATAGCCACCTTACTTTAAACTGTCCTCCCCAACAATCCCTGTCTCAACTCCCTGCTTACATTACCCTCATACGTTATTACCATCTCATTTATTTATTTACTTGGGCCATCCTCTGTCTGCCCCACTAGAACATAAGCTCCAGGAAGGCAAGGATTTCACCCATTTTGTTCACTGCTTTATGTCCAACACCCAGAATATTGGCAGGTACTCCATAAATACTTGAATTAACAAATTAATCTGAGGACACCTGGAAATATTCTCATTTCTCCATCATGGAGGGAAGATCACAGAATCCTCTGAAAGACATATGATTCAGTTCATAGCAAAAAAAAAAAAAAAAAAAAAATCAGGCGTTTCTCCAACAAATAAGATCTAATGCATTTCAAGAGGGAAGGGAATCTCATTTCGTCTTTACTCCTCCCGACCCTTCCCAAGTCAGGGCCCCCCTCCCCCTTCTCAGCCCAAAGCTGGAAAGCATCTGTTTGGAAGATGCAGGAGAAGGTGTAGGTGCCACAAGACCCAAAGGCAGTTACCACCCACAAATCTGAGGGAAAGAGAAACAACCAAGAAGGAAAAGAGAAATTAGCACATAGATGAGAAACACATGTTTAAAAATCCCAACCCAGGCCATGAGTCAGCTGAGTGAAGCTGGCACCAGAGTGACAAATTAATTTCATGACCCTGTTGCTCTCATTAGGAACTGCAGGACTCAAAAAAAAAAAAAAAAGGCAAATAATATGTAGAAGAAGGGCATGTATGTCTGCCTACATGTCTATACAGAGTGGTCTGGTAATAAAAGGTTGTTTTCCAACAAAGTTTGCAAGGGATGTACATTAAACCACCTACTGTGTGCCTCACACAGGGCAAAGGGCTGGAGGTGGTTCCTTCTTTTTTTTTTTTTTAATTTGACAAACGGAGATCACAAGTAGGTAGAGAAGCAGGCAGAGAGAGAGAGGAGGAAACAGACTCCCTGCTGAGCAGAGAGCCTGATGTGGGGCTCGATCCCAGGACCCTGAGATCATGACCTGAGCCGAAGGCAGAGGCTTAACCCACTGAGCCACCCAGGCGCCCCTGGAGGTGGTTCCTTCTTGTGAGGAGCTCGGGAAGGCGGAGGGGACCGGCGCAGACAAGCCCACCAGAGGCCCACGCTACGTGCTCTGCTAGCAGGAACAAAGCACAATGGCTCTGCCGAAGGAGGCTCAGACCCTGAAGGGTGAGTGGAACCCGGAGAGGATCACCAGGCGGGTGGGAGTCAGAGGGGAAGTCCTAGCAGAGAATGCCAGAGAAGCGAAGGCCGGGAGGTGGGAAGTCCATAGTCCGGCATGATTTGAGCTGAGTCCACAGACCCATGGGAAGGGGCTGAATTGTGAATGTGAGGCTAGGATGGTGGCAGCCTCCTCTGAGGGGTGTCCCCAGTCCCTCTATGTAGAACAGATTCCTCCCCTCCTTTGTATACCACCACACCCTGTATGCACTCCTCAAAGCCCACTTCCAGCCCAGGGCATCAGCACAGGGCATGGACTGTTCCCTCTGATTAGAATGCCTTTCCTTTCCCCCAGACATCTGCAAGTGCCAGTCCCTCCAGTTCTGCAGGTCTCTGCTCAACTGTCACCTTCTCCGGGAAGCCGTCTCTGAACAAGCCTACAAGGGGGCAAATCCACACATGTATACCCCTTGCTTCGCCATTCTCTCCATAGCATTTGTCCGGTAGAATGTGAGTTCCACAAAGGTAAGGACTTTGTTTTATTGACTGCTGTGTCCCCAACACCCACAGTGTGTGGCACATAGTGGGAGCTCAATAAATATTTGATGAATGAATCGAAGCCCCTGTTAACACTTGAATGATTTTGGCTATTTATATCTGTCCCCACCTACAAGATTGAACGTTGATATGAAAGCAAAGAGTGTGCTCTCAGTTCTCCATCCCAGCACCCACACAGAGCTGCACAGGTTGGTACTCAGTAAATAGCGGACGGACGGATGGATGGATGGATGGATGGATGGGTGAGTGGGTGGATGGATGGATGGATGTGGCAGATGGGTGGATGGATAGATGGATGGATGGACAGACGGATGGATGGGGGTAGCTAGGTGGGTGGGTGGATGGGTGAAGGGGTGGGTGGATGGATGGATGGGGGTGGCTAGATGGTGGGTGGGTGGATGGATGGATGGGTGGATGGATGGATGGATGTGGCAGATGGGTGGATGGATAGATGGATGGATGGACGGACGGATGGATGGGGGTGGCTGGGTGGGTGGGTGGATGGATGCGTGCATGGGGGGTGGCTAGGTGAGTGGGTAAATGGATGCATGGATGGGTGGATGGGTAGATAAATGGATTCTATAATCATTAGGAGCCACTGACAGTATAAAGAAACTGAACTATGCAAAACTCCCTGTGACTAGGGATAGCCTGACATGGGAGAAACTGCAGCTGAGAAGTCAGTTTGGAAGCTCCTGCCAGTGTCCCTATGAGCACTAGTGTTGCCTGTGTAAACGGAGGAGGAGACAGAGTCCGGGGACATTGCCAAGGTTAAGTCAACAGAACCCAGGGACCAGGTGTATGTGGGGGTGAAAAGAGAGAGGAGCCAAAGATGACCCTGAGATTTTTGCTTAAATAATAGTGAGCCCCAAGGGGAATTAGCAGCTTTAGGGAAAGAAGAAGAATTCATTTAGGATATAAGTTTGAAGGGGAACGCCCAGGAGAAATGGAGTGGGCAATAGGATAGTCAGGAGGAGAGAAGATCGAATTGTGAGCACTGGCCAAAGCCATGGGAATTTACCCATTCATTTCTATTTTCAGCACTTTCCATGTCCCAAGCACTTAGTATGTACTAGGAGCTATGGATATTGCGGTGCCCAAGACAGGCAAGGCCTGTGCTCTCAAGGAACTTATATTCCAAGGGGAACGGCAGACTAAAAACAGGTGAAGAGCAGATACGTCATTTTGAATGGTTGTCTGCACTATGAAAGAAGAAATATACCAGAGTAATATACCAGGGCGACTGTTGCCTCAAATGTGAAGGTCAGGGGAGGCCCCTCTGAAGAAGTGGCTTTTGCCACAGTGAGGTGGAGGGCAGGAATGACAAGGAAGTTCCTCGCTTCATGCCTTTGATTTTCCTGCACAAGTCTGTGGTGAAATCATCTGCTCAGAGCGAGAGGATGGAGTGGGTTTTCAGGTCAATGGAAAATCCTGGAACAAGTGCTGCAGGGGAGAAATGAAAAAGGCTCAGGAAAGAGGTTATGGTTGGGCACTGAGGACCTAGCTGAGGGCCGAAACCGTAATGTGTAAGGGAGCCTATCGATAAGGACCATACACATATTTTACAAAAATTATATATCGATGAAGCTTTATGTCCCTGCAGCTTTATTGAAACCAGCATTAATGCCCTAGGAGTGATCTGGAATCTCTATCCCAACTTGGTGCGAGATGGGTTTGCTGGAGTGTTTATTTGATTTTAATCAAGTTTGATGGACTGTGAGGGTTTTCATTACTTGGTTTGACCAGGCACATTCCCACCGCCACCACCCCTCCCCCACAGAGTCCAGTCCCTTCCATCTGTGTTTCTGCTACAGCCTCCCCACTCAAACCATCCCACAAATTAATTGCCCTCAATGTCCATCCCGCCACATCTTAAAGATCTCCCCAACACCTACAGGATCAGCACCAAGGTTTTCACACCGATGCTTATAACCGGGGGCTTCATTTCTGGTCCAGCCTCCCCTCTCCCAACTACCCAATCTGGCTGCCATTCCTTTTTGAACCCAACCCTGTTTGCGTGAACAGACCCTGGTCTGTGCCTCAGCATCTTGGGCAAGTTGCTTCAACTCTGGAGAGTTTTCTCCTCTACAAAATAGTTACTGTTATCTGCTTCCCAGGAGGATTGCATGAGTTAATATGCGTGAAGCACGTGGCACGGGACCGCTGAGCAGAGTGTAGGTGTTTAAGAGATGGTCACTGGAACGAGAACAAGCATTACTTTAAGAGGGTGCTGTGGAACGACCGGCACGTGGGCCACACACACACACACACACACACACACACAGAAGACACTGGGTCCACGGCCATTAACATGGCTACTGTGTTCTGCTCTGGGATGTGCCTCTTGGTTTCCGGTGCACTCTTCTTATTTGGGTTGATCTTAAAAGTCAGCTTGCAGCTTAGAGTCTTAAAGTCTTCAACTTACATTAATATTCAACATATGTCTTATCCCTCAGCTAGACAGAAATTTCATGGAGAACAGAAATTGTATCCTCTGCTCTTTGGTATCCCCTTCCCCCCGCCAGTGTGAAGCACAGAGCCCTCCACTTCAGGAAGTGTTAAATAATTCCTGGTTCATGTGCCCGGCTAAGAGATGGCTTCCCCCTCTTAAGGGGAAGGCTTCTCTCTCCTCCGCTCCCTAACTTCTGCCCATCCATCAGGGCCCCCTTCAGCCCTGCCTCCTCCATGAAGCTGGCCGGTGAAATTGATTCCTTCCTTCCCTGAAAGTCTATGGCTCCCAATATCTTGTGTGTGGCCTTAGAACATCTAGACTTTTAGGACAGGTAGAACTAAGGGGGAATACACATGCAGTCCACCTCGCTTTCACCAGTACTCGTTTTATATGCTTTTCTAACCAGACCCGGGGACCGCCAGGCTGTACCAAAGGTCTTTTTCATGAGGAGGAAGCAAAGGTTGAAGTGATGTCAACCACTGGGACCCTGGACAGCTTTTTCATAGGGCTTCTGTCTCCCGTGGCTTCGTACTGGAAAACATCAGAGCCCAGAACGAAAACAAACACTAGAGCACAATGGGCTACCACCTCACACCTATTAGAATGGCTATTACCAAAAAGACAAGAGTGAACAAGTGTTGGCCAGGGTGTGGAGAAAAGGGAACCCCTGGATACCTCTGGTGGGAGTGTAAACTGGTGCAGCCACTATGGAAAACAGCATGGAGGAAGCCTCAGAAAATTAAAAATAGAACTACCCTATGGTCCAGCAATCCCACTTCTGGGTATTTATCCAAAGCAAATGAAAACACTAACTCAGAAAGATATCTGCACTCCCATGTTCATTGCAGCATTATTTACAATAGCCAAGACATGGGAACCACCTAAGTGTTTATCAATAGATGAATGAATAACAGAAATGTGGCATATGTATATATACAATGGAGTATTATTTGTCCATAAAAAAGAAGGAAATCCTGCCATTTGCAACATGGATAGACCTCAAGGGCATTATGCGAAGTAAGTCAGACAGAGAAAGACAAATACTATATGATCTCACTTATATGTGGAATGAGAGAACAGAGGGAGGGTTTGGGGAGTGAAATGGCGGAAGGTGTTTAAAAGATACAAACTTCCAGTTACAAAATAAGTAAGTCCTGGGGATATAAGGTACAACATAGTGACTATAGGTAATAATGGTATATTTGAGGGGTGCCTGGGTGGCTCAGTGGGTTAAAGCCTCTGCCTTCAGCTCAGGTCATGATCTCAGGGTCCTGGGATCGAGCCCCGCATCAGGCTCTCTGCTCAGCAGAGAGCCTGCTTCTCCCCTCTCTCTCTGCCTGCCTCTCTGCCTACTTGTGATCTCTGTCTGTCAAATAAATAAATAAAATCTTTTTAAAAAAATAATGGTATATTTGAAAATTACTTAGAGAGTAGATTTTAGGGACCCCTGGCTGGCTCAGTCGGAAGAACATGGGACTAGTGATCTCAGGGTCATGAGCTCGAGGCCCACATGGGGTGTAAAGATTACCTACATAAATAAAAAACTTCTAAAAATATATTTTTAAAAACATTGTCAGGGTGCCTGGGCATCTCAGGTGGTTAAGCGTCTGCCTTTGGCTCAGGTCATGATCCCAGGGTCCTGGGATCAAGCCCTGCATCCCACTTCCTGCTCAGCGGTGAGTCTGTTTATCCCTTTCTGTCCCCCAACTCCTTCTCTCTCTTTCTCACTCACTCTCTCTCAAATAAATAATCTCCTTAAAAAATTTTAAAAATTAAAAAAGTTCTCATCACAAGAAAAAAATTGTATGTCTGGTGACGTTAATTAGACTTATGGTGGTGATCACTTTGTAATATATATAAATACCGAATCGTTATGTTGTACACCTGAAATTTATATAATGTCCGATGCTACATAAATCTAAACTTTAAAAAGTAAAAAGTAAAAAAGCAAATGAAAAAAACAGTGCCGAGACCCTCCGTGGTGTGTTGTGCCTTTATGAGGCGCGTGAGGCCTGAGTACCGGCCCAGACCTCGCCAGACCTCTGCAGCCGTGTCCAGACAGTAAGAGAGACCACCGGTGGTCTCGAAGATATTCCCTAGATCTGCAGTTCCAGTCGCTGGCTATGCCTATGAGCTGTCCTGTTAAGGGACAGACTGAGTCAAAAGAGCTCTCTCCCTCTCTGGTCATTAGCTCGTAGGGGTCCTTTAAAAGCTCGTCTGATCCTTCTGCTCGTTCTATCAGGCTTTTCATTCAACAGACATAAAAATGAGGGCATCCCGGGGCAAAGTCTGAACCATTGAAAAGACGCCCGCCCCCGGCCCCGTTATCACTGTTGAACCTGGGTGATGGCTTTATGGAGCTTCTTTATGCTAGTCTGTCTACTTTCATAGGGGTTTGCTATCTTCCATACTAAAAAAAGTTAAAATAATGAAAAACCCACCTCATTCCACCCTTTTCTGTGCTAGATACTTTCTGGATGGATCTCCTGAACCCCGCCCCCCCGCAAAAAAAGGTACTGAATTTTTTTTTTTTTTTTTAAGAACTACATCTGGAAATTGTAAGGATTCACTATTTTTTCACCTTGCACACTAGAGAACAGAGGGGTGAAGAAAGGCACAGTGGGGTGTCTGGGGACAGCCATGAAGCGTTGAGCCCCCCTCCTCCCATGGGCTCTGTCACTTTGTAATGGTGTCAGCTAGGATACTACGGTCCCCAGACCCTTGTCTGCTCCGGTGTACTGTTGCCTGGCCCAAAGGAGACCATCTGTGCTTCCAAAGCCCTTGGTCCACATGTACCCAACCCCACAGTGAAAGCTTCATTACATTTGTTGCTGCAGGTACAGGGCTGGAGGGATGGTAGTTCTCAAGTTTTAGAAGACAGAAGAATTAGACTGCACAGTCTCACCCCCAAGATTCTGGTTCGATGGGTCTAAGGGAAGGCCCAGCTGCCTACCGGTCCATCAGTCACACAGGTGCACCTCGTGTAGCTAGTCCAACCTTGAGAAGCCCAAAGGAATGGTTTGGAACAAGCCACAGGCACAGCAGAGGGAGGCAAACTGCTCCAAACTCTACTTGGGAAGAAAATCCATCTAGCCACAGAATCAAAAGCTTCCAAGGCTGGGGACAGGGCATCAGTTTCTTTCCACTACCAGATGGGCCTGAGAATGACAGGAAGGAGGAAAGCAAGTACAGGGAGAGCTCTACTATCATAGCCCTTTCCAGTTAATACCCTGTCCATCATTTACATGATCCTATCGTATTTCTGTTTTCTACATTTTACCCAGAAAAGTCTCTTCTGAACTCACTTGTCCTTCCCTTCCCATGGCCTACTGCTAAATCTCCCTATATATCCAGGAGGATATTTTTAGAATGTGGATTGGATCAAGCCACTTCCTAACTTGAAAACTCTACAATTAGTCCCTGCTTTTTGGGAAAAGTACACATCTCTAAAATTCCCATCAAGGTCCGTGTGTTCTCATCCCTCCTCACCTCTCACCATACCATGAGCCCCATTTTCCCTTCTTTTATGGCACTCCAGCCCCAACAGCCTTCCCCGGTTCCTCCAATATGCCACAGGACCTTTGCCTGTGCCATTCCTCTGCCTGGGATAAAATGTTACCTCTTTAAGGAGACTTTCCCTCAACAAAGTAAACAAGAACAGTGTTCCCTGCTATACTCTCTTACATCCTCCTGGCTTTTCCAACATAACACAGATCCAACTTTTATTTATATATTTATATGATTAGTGTCTGTCTCCCCAAATAGACTGTAAGCTCTATAAAGATAAGGTCCAAATCGGTTTTGCTTCCATTGCCATAATAACTGGTACATTATATTTGCTATACTACTATAAAATAAATGCCAAGTGCACCATTGTCTGGAGAGATTGTGAATGAAAAAGAGAAACAAGACACAAGCTGGAGAAATTCATGATGTGCATGACAGGCCAGTGAAACAGTGCACTTTCTCCTGAACGTGGGTAACTGAGAACCTTCTCCATTATCACAAGAACAGTGGTCACCAGACACCACAAGATCTCAGGCTCTTTAAAAAAAAATCTGTCCAGGACTGTCCCCAGAGGGCGATGAGAATGTGACTTAGCCCTCAGGGAAAGTAGGGGCTGGAAAAGAGGCCAGAGCAGACTGAGGAAGGAGGTAGCAGACTGAGGACCAACCTCCTCAGTGCCCTTCCTGTCGCCTCTCTGGACCTGGAACTTTGTCCCTCAGTAATGGGACCCAGAAAGAACAGGGAGAAGAAGGTCACAGACAGCACCGATCTTCCTCCCTCCTATCTGGAGCCACAGAAACAGGCGAGCTCAGGTTATCTGCACGCTCTTCTACCCCAGCGATGAATTGGCGGGTAGGGCGGGTGGGGAAATTTAGAACAGTCAATTCAGAAAACAGGCTGGTTTTTCTGCTGGGCCATCAGACACATGCCCATTCAAGGGAGGCGAGGCGAGCTGAAGTTTAGGTCCCTCTGACTAGGCTACGGAGTCCCATCAATTACACCACGTGGAAAAAACTTTGGACGGTTAAAAATAACATAGGGGTCTGGTGTTTGGAAGATCTGGAGTGTGGAATGCCCGCTTGTCAAGTCCAGAGCACCGCCGACCACAAGCGTGTGCTAGGAACATGCTTACACACACCCGCCGGGAAAGGAGGGCCACGGACCAGCACGGTGCCCGCCCCGGCACGAAAGCGCAGACCAACTCTCCACGGCCCCCCACTTGGCTCAGAAGGCCTTCCCAGCCCTCTTCTAGCTGTGGATGGGGCAGGGCTCCTCTGGGAAGGAAGGGCTTTTCTCCCCCTTGGAGGAGGCTGCAGTGGATGGAAGCATGAGCCTGAAGTTCACTCGCAGCCGAGTCCCTTCACCTCCGCGTGCTGTGTTTCTGCTTCGGTAACATTCGCGATCTTTCCCAGAAGGACCCACCGTGGGCACCGATTAAGTAGCACGCAATAACTGAAACTCCCGGACAAAACAACCCACAGAGAAATCTTGCCCAAAGTTCCCTCGCACATTCTTCAAAGAGTAAAAAATAAATTAATAATAATAATGCCATAGAGCTCTAGAACTTCTTTCTCCTGACGAAATCAGAGGCTCTCTTACTTAAGATCCCATTTTCCTTAAGACGACCATGTGGGGGGAAATCAGCTAGTTCATCTTTCCATTTTACAGATAGAAAAGCAGGGTCCCTGTGAACATCTAGTAAGAGGGTCATATGGGCCAACTCTTCGGAGGCACAGAGGGGTTAGGAATCCTGCCCACTGTCAGGGACCTTGCAATTGAACCCAGACTCTCTAGCCCCAGAGCCTGCATCCGAGGCTCCAGGCCCCAGCCAGAGAGACACTGCCCGCCACACTGCTGCTCCCTGGGACAGTGCTGGGGCTTCCAGAGCACGGGGCTCTAAGGAACGCTGAGCCTCCCCATGAAAGCTCCCTGCGCCCCAGGCCTTCCTGCAGGAGGGAGAGGGCAACACATAGGTGCACAGGCTGAATGGGCCATGGGGGCCCATGTGCCTGGGTGGCTTTGAGGGAGTAAGACCTGCAGGATAAACCAGCTGAGTCGTCCCAGAAAGAAACACCATCCTAGAGACTGGCAGCCCCGCTCCCCCGATTTGAACCATGAAACTAGTCCTCGGGGCACCAGACTTTGACTGAGCCACAAGGGTCAGCATTTATGTTTTCCTCCCTTGACCGCATTTGTATATTTTATTTATACCCTTTATGGGTTATTGCTGTTATTTTGAAAGAAAAGACGTGGTGACTGAATGATAGAAAGGGGGAAAGAGTTTTAGCTTGACCGCTTCAACAGGCTTTACGCTACAGTCCTTCCCTATTTTTATTTATTTATTTATTAAGATTGTATTTATTTATTTATTTATTAAGATTTTACTTATTTATTTGACAGACAGAGACCACAAGTAGGCAGAGAGGCAGGCAGAGAGAGAGGAGGAAGCAGGACCCCCGCTGAGCAGAGAGCCCAATGTGGGGCTCGATCCCAGGACCTTGGGATCATGACCTGAGCTGAAGGCAGAGGCTTTAACCCACTGAGGCACCCAGGCGCCCCACAGTCCTGCCCTATTAAGCAAATCTGCCCATGTGTGGGCCAGGACTGTCCTATGGTGGATGGGATGGGGGCTCACACCAGCATAGGCCCCCAGTGTGCCCCTGCACCCCACACCTCTGGGAGGAACCCTGAAAAGGACCCAGAACATATTATGAAGGAAACCAAGAATGAGGATTCCATTCCACCTTAGTGAGGAAGTCTTTGGAGGCAGGCAATCCTCCTTCCTGCTGGGGGACAGAGGCTGGCAGCTCAGCCTCCCCCGAAGCCTCTCTTGGCCTCCGAGGTGTTCAAGTACTTCCCAGGAATTGGCTGCCAAACTGGGACTCCGCTCAGAACAACCAGGCGCCAGGCTACTTCCCATCTTTACCTTCTGTTCATGGACCACCTTTCCACTCCCATCCAGCCAAACAGATCCATTCGCTCCCCTCCACACATTCCTTCCCATCTGGCCTTTTCTCCCCCAGAAAGGAAGGGGATTCTAGAAGGAATTACTCAAATGATTCCCAGATCTCTGCTCACTTCCCTGTCATGCCTGCCCTTCCCCACCCTCAGCCCTCCACTGTTCCTCTAAGCCTGACCAGACCCCATTGTCCTTCCAGCCTCAGCTCAAAGCCACCTCCCCCCTGAAACCTTCTCTGACACCCCAACCACAGGACATGCTTTTTCTTTTCTGATTTCACAGACCCCTAAGGGGCTGGTCCGCTCATTTAGTGCAGAGTAACCTCACACACTGTGTTTCTTCTCACCTGGTTTGCTGTGTGCAAGCTTTGACCTTTTCCTCCTTCCTTCTCCCCACTCCCACATGCACGAGATTGAGTGTGCCCTCCTGGGGACAAAGCAAATACTCTTCCCTTCTTTTTGTGCCCCTTCAGGGCTTTTTGATCAAGGTACGACGCACGAGGAAAAGGAGAAAGATGTCAACAGGGCAAGGACAAAGGGGACCAGGGGTCAGAAAGAAACCGAGGCTGGAGATACAAACCTTGATATTGGGCATTAAGTGGATTATTCCTCTATCTAGGGCTCAGAGAACGCTGCGGAGGCTTAGGCCTGAGTCAAGAAATGAATTAAGAAGCAGAAAGCAAAAGGAAAATAAAAGGGTAACCAGCGGACTTTTCTTTCCTGGGGATTTCAAAAAGCTACAATACAGCCTGAAGGAGAGAGGCCAGGAAGCGGCCCAAGGCTGCCCAACGTGGGTCTTGGAGAAGGGTGGGGACGTTTCAGATCTTTCATATTGTCCAAAGTAGTTCATTTGGGTCGAAAAGGAGACAGGAACTCCACGGGGCAATAACCAAGATCGTTCCATCAATCAGAGCATCTTTTGTTCTGTACTTCTCAGGAAACCAATCCCATTCCGGGCTGGTCATGGGTGGGAACGAACGATTGCCAGAAAAGGGACCTATACTATGGGGTCCTCTCACTTTGGCAGCTCATCAAATATTAATACAAGAATCCTACCTCTCAAAGGACAGCAAGGGCTAGCTTGGTCTCAGAAGGTTCAGCCTCATGAACTAATCAGGCTCCATCCCTCCTCTAATGCTGACCGGAAACTCCAGCCCCTGGGACGGCAAACAATGCCCCCTGGTGTGCTCTGGACCGGAGAACCATGGGAACTTTCCGAATTTCACAGAACTCTATGGAGGAGCGTTCATCTCAGCCACCTTGTGCATCACTGACCTAAAACCGAATGATCCAAACCTGTTTCCCATCCCCCAGAGATGTGTGTAATTAGATAAAATGAGGACAGAATATGTATAAGTATGTGTTATACTGGGATGACTGCCCAGAAAGGAAATGAGCACCAGGAACCGGCCAGCCCTGTACGAGCCCTCTGCACCAAGGGCTACACGCTGGGACTGAGGCACAGTCACTTGGAGAGAAAAGTGCTGGTGCGGTGTGACCTTTCTGAGTTCACAAACACTTTTGTACAATTCTGCTTCTACAACCTAAGTTTGGTGCGCCATCAGCATTTTCTCTGGCTTCCTGCACCAGGATGTCTGGTGGACCAGAATCTGAAATAAAACTTCACTCGAGGAGCCCATCACCACCTTTGGTCTTCACCTTACTCCTGACCCAGAACCAGGCCTCTCTGCTGGGTGGTCCCTTCTCCCAAAGAGCCCCACCACGGAATGATGTGGAGCATGGAAAAGCAGTAAGGGTACATACAAAAGTGACAGTGATATTTTTCTCTCTCTTGATATGCAAAACGGAGGCCCCCACATGATCTCCAAGACATCATTTTTTGCTTCACTGTCAAGCGAATTTATCTGCATTGACCATAGTCGGGACAATGAGTCATTCACAAAGCTTTATCCATGGAGGCGTTGGTTCCATGAAAGTACACAAAATGCATCATCTCCAAGAATATACATCTGAAAACACTGACTGGGCCATCTTTACCTCCAAAACTCAATGGGACAGGTCCCAACACTGGGTTAAACCATTATGGTACTCTCACCTTCTGGTCTCCTCCATCTTAAAAACTCATAAAAGTCCTCAGATATAAAGAATGCTACAGGGAGCGCCTGGGTGGCTCAGTGGGTCAAAGCCTCTGCCTTCGGCTCAGGTCATGATCCCAGGGTCCTGGGATCGAGCCCCACATGGGGCTCTCTGCTCAGCGGGGAGCCTGCTTCTCCCACCCCCCGCTTCTCTCTCTGCCTACTTATGATCTCTGTCAAATAAATAAATAAAATCTTTTAAAAATAAATAAATAAATAATGCTACAGGAAATCCTATATATACATAGCTGAGCACATAGTAGATGCTCAAGAAAAACATGGCCAATTTATCAGTGGCTGTTCACAAGCCTCAGGTTACTTACTTCGTCCCTGAAAGGAGCAAAGCGAGAAGACTTGTCTTGGCTTCCCAAGACCAAAGCAGGTCTTAGCTCCACAAAAATGAAGCGGTGAAGAAACAAAGGGCTGGTATAACTGACCCCGACATTCATCAGAACCAAACGTGCCACGTGCAAGCAAAGCCAGGCTGGTGCCTGTTTCCCAACTCCTGAAACTGAAGAATTTAGAGAGAGGAATTCTGCTGCCTTTTCCAGACTCCTGCAGTCAAGGGAGACAGTGAGAAACGTGTCCACCCTACAGGGCTGGAAGCGAAGTAAGTAGGAAGGGCAGTATGTCTGCTTGAGATTTCATTTGCTCAGTTATTCCATACACAGGGCCTGCTGTGCTAGAGCCTGGGAGTGGACAGGCACAGGCAACCACCATCCCAACCTTCCAGGGCCTTGTTCCGACTAAGCAGAGTGGAGTAGTTCAGCGGCCAAGAATGAAGGGTATGCTTGGGACGATGGGGCCAAGGCAGGTGTAGCCGATTCTACCTGAGGGTCTGCGAGGACTTCACTGGAAAAAGGGGGGCCTCCGAAGTGCCTGGAAGTTGAGCAGGTAGGTGCCCGCGGAGTGTGCCTGGGGCAGGGAGGGGCTGGATGAGCCACAGCCGTTTGGTAAGACTATAGGAGAGGATGGGGTCACGGTCCCTCTGAGCAGGGATACGGAAGCATCGTTTTAAGATCACAAGCTCACCCACGCCCTGCATTCTGGGGTCCTTAACCTGGAACCTCTGCACCCCCAGGGCATCCACAAATGGGCTCCTCAAGGTCCAGGAACCCCACATGTAGATGTTCACATGTATATGCATTTTTTTTTTTCTGAGAAGACAACCCACCACATTTATAGGATTCTCAAAAGGGTCTACAGTTGCCAAGGAGAGATGAGGAAGAGACATTCCACAGGACGTCAAGTAGCCTGAACCCCACAACGTGGGGTGGAAGCCATGGTTTTCTGTCTCTGCCTCCCACATAGAGTTTGGTCTCTGAAATGTCCTAGGTTTTCAGAAGTAGCAGAGCGAAAAGGATGAGGGCAAGAAGAGGGGAAGAAATCACCATTCTCATCACGAAAACCAACATCTAGGTATACTGACTGTGTGCCAGGTGCTGGGCGCGGTTTTAAAAACCAATCCCTCTTTCCGTAGACCCGGGGAAATATGTTTTTTCAGCCTCCTACTCCCAGAGCTAGAATTGCAAAGCCAGGTCCCGAAATGTGAATACGAGTCACCCAGGGCAATTCTCCGCAATCCCCAGATCAGGCTCAAACTTTAGCTGGCAGTTGCCTAGCAACAGGTCACCCCGAAGACACATCACCAAACCGAGATGCCAAAAAGGCGTTTTGTGGACAAGCTGGTGCCGCAAAAGAGCCCCCCACGCAAGTCTGCCTGCCAGGTCTCTCTGGGATGCAGGGGTGGGGTGGGGGGAAGGGGTTGACTTTGCAGCTGGAAGGCGGAGCTGGGAAGGTGTGCAAGTGATGGTGTGTTTCCCCCCACCCACCTGCCCCCACATTGGGAACCAGGCACAGGAACACAGAACTGAGGGTTGAGGGAGAAGGCAGCCGGAGTAGAGAAGGCATCTGGCGCCTCTGCACAGGCTCTTTCCAGCCATATCAGAAGCCACGTCAAGGGGCAAAGATCTGACTTACACCTCCATCCAGACCTCCACCTACAGCTAACGGGGGACCCAGGAAGCAGCCTCTATCCAACTCTGCAGGCAGCTTCCTCCCTTTCAGAAGCAGCAAGCCCGAAAGAGGCAAAGAAATCTTACTTTCTAAAATTCCGATTTTTTTTTTTTTTAATGGAAAGCTCAGAAATTCCTGCAGCTGAGTCAGGTGAGCCTGGGAATCCCAACACAAAGGCTCTCACCCAAACCATCACACAGGCCAACACCGGCCCCTCTCCCTGGGCAGGTGCTAGAAAAGTTGGGTAGACGGGGCCTTCTTAGAACCTGTCATCCCTTCTCCAGAAAGGTCTTGGGGGCTGGGGGAAAGGGCCAATAAATACATCAGTCTGAAAGAGATTCGGGAAGAACAAATGCAGAAGTCAAACAACAACAAATAAGGCGGATATAAATCCAGATAAAATATTAAAATCATTAAAGGGCTGCTGCTCCCTGAAGATTGGGAAAAATGAAGAGAGTTAATTAAAAGCAATCTCCATGCACTGCTGAGCCAGCCAGCCCTGATAAATCAACAGCTGGGGCTGCTGTGGAGGGCAGTCAAGGGGCTTCGGGGGGTGGGTTACCGTCCAGGGAGGGGGGTTGCTGCAGAAACAGCCATGACGTCAAATTGAACCCCGCGACTTAAGTTTCACGTCTGTTAAATATTTTATGGCCACTGAATAAAGTTGTTCTTCGATGGGGAGAAAATGATCAGCAAACAAAGAGGGGAGAAGATATGGATGAAGAGGTATTGTTTGTTTGATTCAAAACATACTTGGAACTGTGATGTCAGTATCTCTGATCTTGCCCCAAATGCAGAAGCTTTCGCCTTTTTTTTTCTTCTCTCTCTCTCTCTACCTCATCACAGATAGCTGCACCTTCTCCGATCTCTCTACAAAACCCTGGGTGATGTTTGTCTGGGGGCAGGGGGGGGTGGTTGAGGGAGGTAGGCCCAAGTCAGGGAAAGGAACAGAGGGAGGGCAGATAGGAAAGACCTTAAAAATTCTCATTGCTGACTTTTAGCACCAAAACACAAAAACCTAAAAAAAACTCAAAAAAAAAAAAAACCAGAAAACACAGACTTTTAGCACAATACAAAAACGTCAGCAAAAATGATGGGAACTTTTTTTTCTTGCTTGCTTGCTTTCTCTCCTTTTTCCCCCCTTTCTTTCTCTACGTCCTTCCTTCCCCCTTTTTTCTGCAGTCCAATAAAGTTTTTGTTTTTCGTTTTAAACAAAAAACAGTTCAGAATTTTCAGAATCAATCTAAGTTAAAAAACAGCGATTTTCAAAGTGTTACAAGAACAGCCCTTCTCTATTCTAAGGGAACCCTCCAGCTCTTCCTTGATGGAAATATAATCAAGAGAAATGATTGGGGGAAAGTGTTTTTTTCTCCTCCATAGAACTGGGATTGGAAGGGGAGTGTGTGCATGGGGAAACATAAGGAATTATGCATTTGGATATGCATTTTAATTAGGTGGACAGAAGCAGCCGCCTGTTAATTTTTTTGCTTGTTTCCACTTAGCATTCATCACAGGCAGAACCACCATAGAGCGCTCCCACGATAATAGATGGTTCTGCATTGGCTAAGTCCTCAGGGAAAATAATTAGCAGGAGAGAATATATTCTCTCTACTCCCACTACCCCATCCACCCTGCCCTCCCCCATCCCCAGCACCACATTGCCTCCCCTCCCCACCCCCCAATCCACAGTGGTTTCCCTAGGAGAAGCCTAGGCGGGGAGTCCCGCCTTCTGGCTTGCAAGGACTTACTTTGCCCTGCCAAAGAACCAGAGTCTGGAAGGAGACACGGACAGACTGGAGGCCTTCTTTGGAGGGGAAGCTCCTGGGTGCAGGGACGGAGGCTACCCTGCTGCCCAAGTTCTGAGGGGCAAGCTGGCCATCGGTGTTGGCCAGGACAGGATGAAGAAAGCCCCAAAGAGGGTGAGACAGTTCTCCCTGAGTTCACCAGGCAGCAAATAAAGATATGTAAAGAGTTGTTAGTTGAGGATAATGGGAGCCCAGATGACATTTTTTACTTAATTTGTTTTTATAAGGTAAAGGAATGTTGCAGTGTTGCAGCAAGCTTGAATTTGAAGGCTGGTGATGAAGACGGAACTCTCTAGAATTTTGACCTCCGCCACAATGCACCCCATGGTCTACTTTTACATAAAGAATCAACTCAGGCACCTGATCTCCTGTGTTAAAGGCGCACCTTCCTCATTGACCAGCAGACCGAAGCTCGAGCCCCACCGCCGCCACTCCTCTCCTCCTCTCTTCCTTAAAGTTGACTTGATAGAAGAAGTCAGATATTGCCAGATGACGGAAGCCCAAGCTACCGGAAAGCTCTCCCCTCTGCCCTCCGAGCTTGTGTTTCCTCTGATGTTGTGGGGCCCACTCAGTTCAGAGCTGACAATGGGAAAAGAAATGAGGGCTTCCCCTAAGCTCATATTCTCACCTATTTCAAACCCAGACAATGGGGGAAATCCCAGTGAGATCTGGGGCTATTTACACGCAGCTGGATGAGTAAGACTTTGCATTTCCTGAGAAACAATGATTAGGCTTGCTGTGTAAGGCCATACTCATTTCATTTATTTGAGTTTTAATATATAAAAATAATGTTTAATATATGAGGAATGGTTGATTCTGAGAAGGCCTCAGTCTGCTCCCTGAAACTGCCGTCCTCCTAGTTACACGTCCCATGTGCACTTTACACCTGTGGAAATGTCTTCGCACCCACTATTTCGGACACCTTGGGGGCCAAGCTGGGCCGGGTGCAGGGGGAAGGGAGGAGAAAGGAGACCTCCCAAACCCTTCTTGCTGAGGAAGCCGATAGGTCTGATTTACTAACTCTGGCCTTTTAAGCTGTCCCATGCTCCCCGGTGCTCCCTTGGCCCCCTGTTGCCAAACAAAACTTCCACCCTGCCCAGGAAACAAACCATACCTTCACTCCAAGGCTCACCAGGTCCTGGAGCCTCCCCACGCCCAACCCTGACACACCCCGTGCCCTCCAGAGGCAATGGAGACAAGGGGAATGCTATCTGCATGGCTGGGGATAAAAGTAGGGAGTCTTTGGGTTCTCAAAGAAGTCACCTGGCCAAAAAAATAACGGTATTCCTATAGGGGAGAGGGGATAAGGAGGTTGCATTTTACAACAGTATTAGTATTTTCCCCTAAGTTTACAAAGTGGGGATTGCCTCTACTATTTAGAAATATAGTTCCTAAATTTTAAAGAGTCTAAAAATGAAGGGCATATACCCAAGAGAATTGAAAGCAGGAACTCAGCTACGCACACACCCATCTTCATAACCGTGTTACTCACAATAGCTAAGAGACAGAAAGAAGCCAAGTGTCCCTCTTCAGGGGAGTAGATCAACAAAATGTGGTATGTACCCACCATGGAGAATTTCCATGGAAGGAAATTCTTGGAGCCCCTGGGTGATACAGTTGGTTAAGCATCTGACTCCTGGTTTTAGCTCCAGTCCTGATCTCAGGGTTGTGAGATGGAACCCCAAGTCAGGCTCCCTACTAAGTGGAGAATCTGCTTAAGTTTCTCTCTCCCGCTCCCTCTGCCCCTCCCTCCTTTCATATTCTCACAGGCTTGCTCTCTCTCTCTCTCACTCTCTCTCTCTAAAATAAATAAATACATCTTTTTCTAAAAAGGAAGGAAATCGTGGCACATTTTACAACATAGGTGAACCTTGAGGACATGATGTTAAGTGAAATAAACCATCACAAAAGGACAAATATTGTGTGATTAGGTGCTTAGAAAAGGCAAATTCATAAAGACAGAAAGGAGAATGGCTGTTACCAGAGATGGGGAGTTACTGTTTAATAGGTACAGAGTTTCTGCTTGGGATGATAGAAATATTCTGGGGATGGATTCTATCAACGGTTGCACAACATTATGAATGTACTTAATGTCACTGAATTTTACACTTTAGAATGGCTCCAATGGCCCATTTATATGTCACCAATGTTAAATATACATGTTATGTATATTTTACCACAATGAGAAAAAAATTAAGGGGCTGCGTCTCTCTGCTGGAGGTCACGGTAACCATTTTGGTTTCTCTCTTATTTTGCCTGAGAATCACAATTTGGGCTTCTGTGAATTCTCTGATGGGTTTTGCAACTCCCTCTTCCTCCTTTAGGCTTGTAGAAAATTACCAAAGGAGGTTTCAACCAAAGGAAAGCCTGATAATAACCCCCCAGAGGAATCTGGGATATTCTGGAGGCACATCACAAGAGGAGGAAGAGGAGAGGCAGTGAATTCCAATTTAGATAACTGCTAATACCCACCAGGATACAGCTAGCCCCTGCAAGTCTGCTAGCCACCTCCATTCCCTCAGCAGCAACATGGGGTCCACTAAAGGAAGCACAGTGAGACATCAGTACAGGTCCACTTACTTCAGCTCACTAAACAGACAGAGGTCTGCAGCTGCCCATATGGAAGTGAAGTAAGCACTTTTATTTCCATGTCAATAGAATGGGTGCTATAGGGGAGGAGAGACCATGTCCAGGGAGACTGTGGATAAATGAAATCCAAAAGAGAAAAATCTTCTGCTTGCTTCCCCCTCTCCCTCCACACATTTAAAGAAAAGAAGGTGGGGGGAGGGGAGACAGGTGTTGTCAATAATTCCAGTCTTTTCCACCACCAAAAACTTTATCTGAGTGCTAATAAACAGCAAAAGAGGCCAGATAAGTCTTCCCACTTCTCTCTCCTCTCTCCATCCTCTGGCTGGGGTGCTAATGAGAAGAAAAGTGTTTGCAGAGGAGAATCAGAAGAAAAACCCATGTTCTAAAGGGCCCACCACCTGGTCCTCAGCCTTAGGTGCTGAGAAGGGAAAGGGGTGCCAGCCGGGTTAGAACCCCAACCGGTAGCATGATGTGGCAGGACTGGACCCAAGAAGATGAAACTAACAAAAAACTCCCCAGTCTTAACAAATCCCCCTCAGAAACACGCTTTAAAAATGAGAAAGAATTTGAACTTTGGCCCCTAACCATCCCCCCTCTCCTAATCAACCATAGTAAGAGCTACCACCAAGCTTTTGACCTGAAACGAATCTGGGCATCCAATTGGGAATTTGGGTGCATCCCCCTCGTCTTAAAGACAAGGGGTCTGCAGCTCAGAGCAGCTCTGTGTCCAAGATTCAATGGCGGGTTCGTGGCACCACTGGGAGCAGGTGCTCAAGGCTCTGGATTTCTCTCTCAGAGCTTTTTCTCCTCCGTGACTCTGAAGTCATCACAGCTACAGAGACCGGCAAGTGGTGAGAAATGAACATGGGAGAGTGACACATTTGGAGATAAAGGCCACACTGATGCCAGGTGGGAAGCTGGAGATGCAAAACCTTTTCTGCTGGAGCTTCCAATGGCAATTAATACACACAGCAGGTTTTCAAAGTGAATAACGACACAAATGCGCTCATGTCACAGCAACCTGAGATGACCACAGTCTCTGGATTCAGTGGGGGTGGGGAGGGGGCAAAAGGGGGATTAGACATGTGTCATCATTGTTTCCCAGACTCCTATCCAAGACAGGGGTGGAGAAGGACTCACTGTGGGCTATTCGAACCCCATTATTAGGCACTCTGAGTCTAATCCCCTCACCCCTCCCTGCTTCCAAACACAGCCCCTAACTCTTAGCCTTCTCAAGGCTTCTCTCTCCCCTTCCCACCCCCCACACCACTACTATTCAGAAACACAGCCTAGAAATTCCCAGCACAGCCCTCTCCCCTTTTCCCACCCACCCCCACCCAACACCTTCTAACCACTGCTTTTAAAACTCTGATGCAAATCACAGGCTTCAAAAACCTTCCTTGGGTGACAGTTTTACGATGCTAAGCTCCATTCATCCATATGGCCTGACAGACTGTGAAACACTAGTAACCGGACCAATAAGAAAAACAAATTAGAAAAACACCACAACACCTCATCTCGCCCCAGTCACTGACACAACTAAAGAAAACTTTGGAACTTGCTATAGATCATAATATCGGGCTCTCTGCCTGTGAAACAATCATCTTTTCAGAGTTCCGGACCACACAGAGGTTTTACCCACTTACCTACTCGCCACCCATCCCAGCCCCAGGCCATACTTTATCTTTCCTTGTTAAAGAGCTACATAGTCAAAGACTATCTCGAGCTGGGAATCACACTTACAGTGGCTCCTGCTGGATAAACTGAGGCTGCCCAAAAACTCTTCAGCAGGTTGTGGTCTTTCTTTGACCCTGGGCTTGCCACATTTGGCTACACTTCTGTCTTCTACTGACTTTCAGAACATTCAAAAACCACAAAAGTTATTTTGTCGAGGTTGGGATAATAAACAGACCTGGATTCTTGTGTCTTTTATGACCCACCCCCCCACCACCACCACCACTACCATCGGTGGAAACTCTGCTTTGAAAACAGAGAAGTCAGCCTCAGTTTCCTTTCTGTTTCTGGTGCAAAACAAAGCCTGCTGACCGTGGCATTTTATTTTTTGCCTTGATCTGAGCAGAGGGCTCTGAAGCAGCTTTAGACATTATGGTCTTTCTCAGATGTATCCAAATTCCAGCTCCCTGCATGATTGCATAAAGACAGAGAAAGATGAGATGTCCAATTAAGTGTCCTCTGAATGCCAGCCCACCTTGGGGATCTCAGCATTGTCCATTCTCTTAGCCATCCCTAGAGGTCCCCCAGGTGGTCTGCAAGGCAGGCTATTTTCAGAGATTTACCCTGGGACAATGCCTCTACTTGGGTTCTGGCAGAAATTAATATCCTTTATGGGTATCTTATCAAAACCAGACACTCTTCCTGCTGAAAAATAATGTGTGCTAATGAAGTTTGGAGAATTCAGGGATTTTTTTTTTTTTTTTTTGAGTGGCAACCAGAAGTAGATGGAGAAGGTGTCTCTTAGGCATCTGTTGGCTTAAAATATCTGAGGGTCCTTTTTCATAAGGGGCTAAAATAATGTCCATAAAAGGCAACAAGTTCACAAAGTCCCAACCTCCATATCCCCCACTTAGTACCTACCCACGGTCCCCCTACTCAGACAGAAAGAGCTAAGAGGAGATTAGAACCAGGAATGCAGCTCCCCCCACCCTCTCTTCCCTGATATCTAAACTGAGTGCCACAGCAAGAGTGAGGTCTGGCTCCCAAGTGGTCACAATTGCACAACATTCACAGGCACTGAAAACACTTTAGATTACAATACAGTATATCTATATCCTAGGATGTATAAAGAGATGAAGATTTGAAGTCCATCTACTCACATGACCTGTTATTTGACCTTGGCTAAGTAAGTGTGTATTTACTTCTCCCAGAATTGTGTCCTTAATGACAAAACAGATATAGACACATACCTCCAAGCAAGGGAAACTACTTACAAAAGAGTTTCAGGGGACGCCTGGGTGGCTCAGTTGGTTGGGCAGCTGCCTTTGGCTCAGGTCATGATCCCAGTGTCCTGGGATCGAGTCCCACATCGGGCTCCTTGCTCATCAGGGAGCCTGCTTCTCCCTCTGCCTCTGCCTGCCATTCTGTCTGCCTGTGCTTGCTCTCTCTCCCTCTCTCTCTCTCTGACAAATAAATAAATAAAAATAAAATCTTTAAAAAAAAAAAAAGAGTTTCAGTACAATTAAGTATCTGTAGTTTCACAGTTAGAAGCATGACGAAATAGTTCGCTGGTCTCATTCTTTTTAAACAAATAGTTACTTGAGGAAAAGCCCTGTTGGTTTATATAGAATAAGTAAATAATAATAACAGTTATTCTTTTCTAAGCAGGCAGTTATAATAATAGATACGTATGTGCATAATCAAGTCTGGCAGAAGGTGGCAGACATTCCCAGTTAAGTGCATACAAACCAGGGTTTTGATAACTTAATAAAAGAGTAAGTTGTTTAAAGTGTTGATAGCAGATTCGGGGGAGGGTTGTTTACTTGAACTAGAATATCGAGAAAGATTAGAATTTATATTAAAAGTATCAGGTTTCCTAGATATGCAGAAATCAACCAGAATACGTTATGTGACTTACTTCTACATAGACCTTTACCAAATCCATATCTATGTTACCTGCATGGGTTTTACCTCACTACATGGCCCTTCGCTTGCTTGTCCATGTAAGAAGTGAGGGTAACTCACAGTCTAAGCTCAGACAATGTAGCTGCTAAATTAAATAATGTGTAATACCCATTTACACATCATACAAGTCTACAATGCTGTTAAATTCTATTTGTCCAGATGTGACTGCTTGGTTGTGAGGCTACCCGCCGTGTCCTCTTTGTGATCTGATCAGTCCAGGCGGCTCCTGTTTCTGCCTCTAACACCCTGTTGGGCAGTAATAAGATGTTAAAGGCGCCAACAGAGAGAAACCAGACTGTCAGCTTCAGAGAGGAAGGGGGTGAAGGGTACGAGGAGGAGGAATAAGAAAGGGAGTTGAGGGGAGATCAAAGACAGGCAGGAAGAAAGCCAAACTGCTAAGAGTGGAGATGTGGTTCCAAGGAGCTTGGGACCCTAAGGAAGACCCCAAAGCAATGAGATTCAGATTGTACCATCCAGTCACCCGAGCTATTAAATTATTAAATGTCCCACATGGAAAAGCTATAATGAAAAATGGTCCATACTCTGGGTAGGCAGAGCCCTACAGAGGTGTTGCATGAAACCCGAGCTTACTTCTCCCCGGCATATTAACCTACCACCACTTTATTCCCCAATCCTAGAGGAAACCTTTGTGTGATGGTTTCTGTAGGGGGCGTCCGTGTTGTTAGCTTTTTTTTAGGAAAGGAAAAGAGAGACTCCGACGCACACAGAGAAAATGCTAATGTCGTTCAGCTCCCTTTCATTGTCAGGAGGGACACAAGAGGATAAAAACCTAGCTCTCCAAACCATTCTCCCTGCTTCCCTCCTCCCAACACCACTATCCATCCCTTTAGCTGGATGTGTCTCTGCGCTTTGTTCTAATTTATCCTATGCATAATTTATTTACGTGTGTATTGTTTCCCGATCAGCAACTTTTAAAAACAAATGAAATGTATAAGATGTTTTATTAAACAAGTTGTTTTCTAAAATTAAGGCTTATGGTGTAGGTTTCCCAATAACAACGTGTGTGCTCCTGCATTAGGAGTTAAAAACCGTCCGGAGCGCAGGAGCCAAGCCTCGCGGGGAGAGGGAGGTGAGTATTGTTTACACCCCCTTACCTCCAGGGAAAGGGTTTGCGATGCAAAAAGGAGAGGCTAACTAAAAATGACCACTCAACTCCCATCTAGAAAAAACAGGCAGGGGTGTTGTGTATATGCTAGCGCGTGCGTGTGCGTGTGTGTGTGTGGCGACACAGAATTACAAAACATCTCACTGCAACTGTCTCTAATTATACAAAGTACGAGTATAATAATTCAAAACTAATTCCACTAAACCAGCCCGCTTCTCCGTCCCTTCCTCCACCTCTAATGCCACCCTACTCAGATACCCTCGCCAAACACGCACCCTTCTGCAGTTCAAAAAACAAACAAACAAAAAACTGGAGCGAGCTGGGAAACCCTGGAGCGTAGAGATACTGCGCCTGCCCGCGCGTGAGCAGGCTCCAGGGTAACGATGGTACCGCTTTCCCAGTAGGAAACAAACCTGGCGCGCATGTGAAATTGATTTCTCTAACTTGAGTTTACCAGGTGGCATCCGCCCGCCTATGTGATTTCGGCTGGAAATGGGGAAACTGCAAACCAGCTGTAGGTTCGGTAGAAACTCACAGCATCAGCGGTGTGGCTGCGCGAGCGACCCGGAGCGAGGATGCGGCGAAGTTCGCCCATTTATTCTGCCATAAAACATGTTCTTTCTCGGGTGAAACGCTGTGGCGTTCAAGTGCAGTGTATCGGAGTCTGCGAGCGAGAACTAAAGCCGGGAGCCGCTCTGTGATCAACATCATCTTCCAGTATCCTCTTAACGGCAGCTTTAATATACATGTGTATTTAAAACTCCAATACGGGGGGCATTACTACCTTTTTCCCTATTACTGATGGGAGATAAGCTGGTGCAAACACGTGCTATTATCCTCGCGCGTTCCTTCGCGCTAGGAACACCCCCCCACCCACCCCCCTCCCCCGGTGCGAACCTGGTTTTCAACTCCAGGAGGAGCCTGGGGTGCCAACGCGGTGCGCTGAGTTGAAAGAACCTGCACCGGCATCGGTCACACACCGGGGAGAATTCTGCATAAAACGCCCCCCACCGGCACCTCCCCCTTCCTTCGCCCTCGGCTTCCAGCCCAGCTGGGAAGTCCTGGTCCCAGAGGCGCGGACCCCCGAGCCACGTCGCGCGGCGATCTGGAGGGGAGCTCTCCTCTGCCAACATCATTGCCAATAGCACCCCTTGTAGAGCGACGCTAGTTTTCCGAAGCTCCGCGATTGCGTTCGGACTTGGCGGCTTAACAGTTCCACCGACTGGAAGGAAGGAAGGAAGGAAGGAAGCCAGGATGAAAAGGAGGAGGAAGGAAGGCAGGCAGGAATTGGCTGTCGGACTCGGGGACTGGTCCCCGCATGTCCTCGCCCAGCCCGCCCCCCTGCGTCCGGGATCTGGGCGTCCGCTCAAAGTCTCCCGGCGGCGGCCAGAGGCACCTGCCCCTCGCTCTGGCCGGGAGCAGAAGCTGCCGGCTTAGGCGGGGAGCCCCAAGCTGTCTCTCCGCCCGCTTCGGCTTTTCACCCAGAGGAGGCGAGAACACCATTCATAAGACCTGCAGCTTCCCTGCCTCCAAATCAACCCCAAGTTAACCCGAGTCGTTAATATACTACAGCCAGCTCACCCACAAACACACACACACACACACACACACACACACACACACACACACACCGGTGACCGCCCGGAGCGCCGTCACGCTCGGGGGGCTACCCCGGCAGATAAGCCCCGGGCAACCACCTGGGCCCCAGGGCTCCCGGGACCCACTGCTCCCCCTGCGGTCCTCCCAACTCCGGAAGGTTTGCACAAACTCCCCGCAAGCTATCGGAAGGCGTAAAGCGCCCGGCAAACTCCGGAGGTGCCGCGGTCCGCTCGCCCCGGCGGACCCAGCCGCCCGGCAGGGGCTGCGGACTCAGGAGGCGCGGGGCTCAGCCAAGTGCACCCAGGCGGCCCCTGCCCGGCTCTCGCCCCCAGCTCGGCCACCCCCCGCGCCGCGCTCGCCGCCCCGCGAGGCCGGGCACTCGAGGGACCGTGCTGTCCCCGAGCTGCCCACGACCCCCCTGTAGAGCGCTCGAGCGCCTGGCTCCCCTGCCGAAAACCCCTCTCGGTGCGCCCTCCAATTAAGCACAACACAAATGTAACAATTTTCTTCTTGTTAATTGCATCTCTTGACATTTCTGCGCGTTGGGGGGAAAAAAAAGAAGATGAAGAAGTAAGAGCTGAAAGAAAAAAGAGAAGCCCCGCCGCGGCTGCAGGCGCCTGCAAGCGCAGTGCATTGGCAGCGCTCGGCACGCGGAAGGCGCCTTTTTTTTCATATTGAAACCAGGCGGAATATGTACATTTTTTAGTCTTACTTACGCTTTCAGGGGGTTGTGAATGACAGTCGCCATTTTGCTACAATGTAACAGAATATTGTCTGTCTCAGAGTTCTAAAGGTTCGCTCAGGGGAAGCGGCGAGCCAATCAGAGCACGGGATACCGGCCTGCTGGCCAATTGGCGCTGCTGGTCGCCAGATGGGCGGGGCCTGCACGGTGGTAGTTATTAGGGGAGCTGTCAAAGCCCAGAGGTCACTCCCTTTTGTAGAGCCCGAGAGCAAGCAGGTCTTAAAGGGGCAGTACTGCGCGAGCAGCTCCTTTTCGGATTGGAGAAAGTGGAGACGCACGGGAGAGTATTCTAGTTTGGTTTGAGATCCTACTTTCTGAATAATTGCAGAGAGTTTGCGCTTCTGGACAGAAATATTTAAGTATTGCCAACAAACCACTGAACCCCATTCATTAGCTTTTGGCTTTGCTGTTAACGTTTCTAATCCCCCAAAGGACAAATCCCCTTGTTCCCTTGTAGAAGTTGGAAGGCTGCCCTTTCGTCTAACAAATTACTACACGTGCCCAGCCATTTGCTAATGTTCTGGGTCCTAAGGCTTTTTAACATTCTCATTCCCGTAGTGTTTTCTTTATCTCGGCCATCTCTCTCTCTCTCTCTCTCTCTCTCTCTCACTCTCGGTTTCTTGGAACTGCAGCCGCCGTTCCTGGCGACTCCAGGACAGCAACTCCCCTCCCCCTGGAATGTCTCAATGTCAGGCTCGCTCCCTCCTGCAGCCAGGGCTTTCGTTACGTAATGCGCGGTGGTCACTCTGCGCGGTTCCCCACTACTACCTCATCTCATCTACACCCACCCACCCCCCGAAACTTCTGAAACGATCAGATTCCGGCCGGCTGGGGAGCCAAGTGGGACCTGGCGCTCTGACCTTTAGGCTTAGGGACAGAGAAGGTTTAAGAAAACTTTTGGAAACGCTTCCTGCTACTAGGAAAGAGAGTAACTAGACCTAAGGTATTGCCAGAGTCTCTTTCCGGGAGTAGCACACGGGGTTCTGGCGTCACTTTTCACTATTGAGATACAAGGTGGAAAATCTGCTACTGAATAATCCGCTATGACCCGAGGCTTTCGTTGTCTGTGTCGGCTCCAAGTCAGCTTGAACTCCTCACTGGAGAACCCCTGACAAAACTGGGAGACTTCTGTGAAGGCAGGCTTCCACTGGGCAGTCGGGGAAGCTCCCCAGTAGATGAAATCGCACTAAATCATGAATAGGGGCCTCGTTAGTATACAGAAATCTGGCTAACATCCCAAAGTTGTTTAATCAGGTCAAATAGCTAAAATAGCGGGGGAGGGGTTTAAGAAGATTGGAGATGCCAAATTGCCAGTTCTTCGGAGCTGTGCCCTCTCACTTCCTTTCTCAGGGCTCCTCTCACGTCAATGAATTAAAATAATAATAATAATAATAACAACAACAACAACAACAAAGTTCCAGAACTTTCAGAGTTCAAGTCCATACACTGTTAGAGTTACAGAAAAACAGAACAGGGCTGAATGGGTATGTTTGTAAGGCTTGAAATTTAAACTCCTTCTTTCTGCCTAATTAATAGCATAGGCCAGTACTTCTTGTCACCCCCTTGCACAGCATCTTGCCATTTGAAAAAATTATCCATTTTTCTAAAATGAAAGTTTGAAAAATCCCTTTCTTATTAATTTGTCAAAGGAATAGTTCAGAAGCTAGTTCTTAGCCTGGGACGGGGTTTAAGAACATTAAAAAGCAAGCACTGTATTCAGACCCAAGAACTATGATGAGTTTTAAAATATCAGCCAGAACTCCCACCAACCTTTTTGAGATATCAAAACCACAGCAGTTCAGACTGGAAGACAACAGCATATTTTAATATACGCAGCTTGATAAAGGAAGCAATAAATGTGGAGCCTACCCTGAATGAGGCTTACAGTTTAATAGGAGAAGGAAGACAAATTTATATTACAAACTGAAAAGATATATAGACTCTGAACATGTATAATCATGTATGTGTTAAGGCCCAGATGCAGAAACCAGCATAATTCCTAACTATCTGGCACACTTGAAAATGGAAGATCAGATCTGTCTTCACTTTGAGAAATTTTATCCAGAACTTAAACACTTAAGTTGCATTTTATAATGACTGAACTGGAAAAAATAATGAATTAAAGACAATCTTTTTAAAGTAGGCTACTCTTGCTTTTTATAATCTAGTGAATGTCATTTTAAGTCTATCAGTGGTATGACTTTTGAGTAAACAGGAATTGTTGTGAATCCACCTTTCACAATTCTAAGACATAGAAGAGTTATTACCTTAACTTTGGTTTTTATACCATTGATCAAAGTTTTGTTTTGTTTTGTTTTTTCCAATGGTAATGGAAAGAGACTCTCGGTTTGCAAATGGTCTGATCCCTCAGCAGTGAGGCCAGATTTTCCAAATAGGGCTTAAGATGTACTGATCCCGGCCCACAAAAAGCCATATGTTTTTTTGCCAGGACACTCAAAAGCAAGGGTGCTTAGAGTGGACATGTTTAAAGGAGACTGAATCTTGAACAGTTTCGGGGAATGCAAAGCTTCACATTAATTTTGCAAAAAAGTGGTAAATATGGTTAGAAGTATGGACCTCAAAATCTACTTGCCTGAGTTCACCATTACCAGCTGGGGTATCTTGGGCAAGTTTACTTAGCAACTTGAATGTCAGTTTCCTCATCTGAAAAATGGCAGTAATGATGGAGCCTACTTCATAGGACTCTTTTTCAGGACTCACATCAAGTGTCTGGCACATAGCAACCTCTCAATACATGTTGGTTATCATTTTTATTGAGATATTTAATTCCTTCCTGATGGCATAAGGAATGTAGGGGATCTGAACAAAAATGCACAACAAAAATTAAAATTGTCTATCAAGTTTAGTTTTTTAAACTCATGAAATCAAGAAGAATGAACAAAGAACAACTTTCATGTGGGCAAAATAATAAATCAGACTACTTTAGTTAGGAACCATATAACTACTTAAACCCAAAAAATGTCTTCTTGCTGATTGTGATATCAAGACTTTTAAAACCTTCTCTGAAGCTCTGGGTACTCCATAGCTATATATAGATAGAGATTTAAATATACTCCATCCCTTCCCCATCTCTTTCAATTTCCTTTTTTGTTGTTGTTGTTGTTGTTGTTGTTGTTGAGTTTAGTTGCCCATCTCTTTCATCATGATTTAGCTGGTTGGGTAGCTTAATTTGGAGGTCAGAAGGGGCCCAGAATAACCACTCTCCATCCCACCTGGAAAGTCTAGAGCTATGCTATCCAACATGGGAGCT
This sequence comes from Enhydra lutris kenyoni, assembly GCF_002288905.1. Taxonomy (NCBI): domain Eukaryota; kingdom Metazoa; phylum Chordata; class Mammalia; order Carnivora; family Mustelidae; genus Enhydra; species Enhydra lutris. Next base: position 20,874,933 of record NW_019154104.1, on the reverse strand, counting down.
GGGAGTCATATGTAGCCACTAAGTACTTGAAATGGGACTAGTCCAAATGGAGGTGGGCTGCAACTGTTAAGTACACACCAGATTTCATAGACTTAGTACCAAAAAAAGAATGTAAAGTAGCTCATTAATGATTTTTATATTGATTACATATTAACATGACAATATGTTGTACTTACTAAGTTGAGTAAAAAATGTTATTAAAGCTCATTTCACCTGTTTCTTTTGAAAGGTGGCTACTAGGAAATTTTTAATTACTCATGCGGCTGGTATTGTATTTGTGTTATACAGGATTGCTCCAGACAGTGTGTGGAGGGTGAGGCCTTTCTCAGTCATGTTAACCCATCTTCTGGACCCTTCACAAATTCAGCCTTAACATCAGTTAGCAAAACTCCCCGGCCCAGCTCAAGTATGTGACCAATGCCACCAACCAAAGGAACATTTGGGGTGTGACCACAGACAGACCCAAGTACCCAAATCACTAGGGACTTCCAAATCTGTTTTCCTTTAAAAAGCTTGAGGGCTGTTTCAGCAGACCATAAGTCAAAGCCGTAAGGAGATGCCCCTGCAGAAGCAGGGACGAATGGCATTTCTGTAGCAAATGTTGGCCTCTGTGGCTGACTTTTTTTGAGGCACATCAAAATAAGAGAGAGGGCGGAAGGAGATGCAGAAGTCACCAACAGCCAAAGAGTTCATTTGAAAGAGGAAGTGTGCCACAAAAGCCATCCAAAATAAATGCAACAGTCTCTGGGAGCTGAAGGAATTTTAAGTTCTATGGGTGTTTAAAAAATAAGAAAAAGCTCACCCTCAATCCCTCTATTCATCCACAAAACATAAGTTATGGCCTTGGCAGCTGATTGGCCACGCTGGTTCCCTGAGATCCAGAACCAGCTCTGGTATGTTCTAGACACTAAGCCAAAAAGGGGGCACCAAAACTATAATCTGATTTTCTCTCCCCTTGGGGATGTGGGTGGGGAGGGTCTTACTCCCTTCATAATATCTCAGAGCACAGAAGGGAAAAAAAAAAAAGTTTTGGGCACGTAAGATGCTCCTACGGCCGGATCTCTGAAACCTCTTATTTCAAGGGAAAGCCAAACAGAAACCAATGCCTGCTGCTTCACACTAACTCAGTTCATTCATACACTCATCCACTGGAGGCTCTCTTTGAGGGAGGCATTGTGCTAGGCACAGGTGGCGATATAAAAATAAACCAGACAGGGAAAAAAAAACCTGCAAAAAGCAATTCCCGTCCATCTGGAGAGAGAATAAAGATAGTAGGCCCAACCCTACAAGCAAGCAGAGTAATTACTTGATGCGACTTAAAAGGGAAAAGCAGCCTGCCCAGCCAGGCTCTCTTTTTCCTGGCACAGTGCCCATAATCCCAATGGATGCACGCTTGGGTGTTTATGGAGTGCCTTCACTCCTTTGGGTTTTCAAGGTTTCATGGTATTGAGATTTTCACAAGTCGGTCTACAACAGGGGAGAAGGGATATATGTCCAGGAACCTTTGTGAAGGGAGCAAGTACCTCCAACGTTGGCAGAAGGGAAAGGCCCCATGGAGATGGTCACATTTAATTTGGACCTTGGTTGGGTAGACTTCAGAAATGAGCCAAAGAAGGACAGGCCTTCCAGACCCAAACTATAATCTAAGAACAACTCATTGATCCAACAAATATTTGTAGGTTCCCTACTCTGTGCCACCATGCCTCATTCATGCTGGGCCTTGGGATGCAGAGAGACCTAAGACAGTTCCCACCTTTAAAGGGGAGGGAGGGAGAAGCAGGCAGTGAGAAACATAGAGCCATGCAGCAGAAGAAAGGGGGCACTGTGGGGCAGACGGGAAGGTCAGGGTTCATAGGGTCAGTCTTCATAGAGCCAGAATATGGTAGGGGGAAAAATGTCCCCTCAGAAGTGGCAGCGTGTAGAAACACCCCCCTCCCCCGCGGGGAAGTGAGAGAGAGAGAGTGCTGTGATTTCCTGGGATCCCTCTGGTAGGCAGGGAGTGGCAGAGGTCTGAGCAAGACCCAAGAAGCTGGAGAGACGAGGAGTGGGTGCCAATGCTGAGAGGAAGAGTTTTACCTGGAAGGCAACCGGTCGACATGGATTTTTTTTTTTTTAATTTGACAGAGACAGAGAGATCACAAGTAGGCAGAGAGGCAGGCAGAGAGAGAGAGAGAGGAGGAAGCAGGCTCTCTGTGGAGCAAAGAGCCCAACGCAGGACTCGATCCCAGGACCCTGAGATCATGACCTGAGCCGAAGGCAGAGGCTTTAACCCACTGAGCCACCCAGGTGCCCCGACATGGAAAGATTTTTAAGCTGGGGGTGACAATGAAGAGGTTGCCTTTTCAGAAAGCCCTTTCCATCAGCAGTGTGACCATGAATTGGAGAGAGGGTAAACTGAAGGCCTGGGAACCTGCCAGAAGGCTGTGGTATCAGGGAGAAGGTGAGGGGCAGAAGCGGGGATTTCTAAGGAACCTGCAGGCCATGGTGGCAGGCAGGCCATGGGCCTGCGGGACGTGAGAAGGTCCCAGATGCTGCCAGGTTTCGCGCTTCTGGGAATGGACTTCAGTCAGCTCCACTTGCCTGGAGAAACAAGACGTCAGAGCCAAGGCCTGAAGTCTGGAAGCCAATAGAAGCACTGCGACCTTCTGTGGTGGAAGAGGGGCTTGCCTCACAGGAACACCTTAGCCCCCACCCCTCATCACTCCCTGAAAGCAGTGTAAGTCTCTTCCCCTGGCAGTCCAGTGACCCGGGCTGGGATCCTCTTACGCCCGGTCCTCCGGCTCTTCCTTGCTGTATGGATTCCACCTTGAGTCAAGGGCCTCTTCCAAATCCCTTCCTGCTAATCCCCACCCTTTCTTTCAGGGCGTGCTCTGAATCGGCTTAATGGACTCTCCCTCCTGGATAGTTGCATCTTAACAGGGGATTCTAGGACGCCCCAAAACCTTCCTTCACAAGGAGGGGCTCAAGACTCCATGAGACACACGGCACGCACGCACGCACGCACGTAGAAGCAACGGCTTGGTTAGAATCTCGGGCACCAGGAAAGCCAGCGAATGGGTTATTTTTATACCGGAGCTTTCTCCACTCACAGCACACAGCGTAATCCCAGTCTGCTCTGAGGACTGGCCCAGTCCCTGTTGTCCCGCACTCATGCTAGACAACCACAGCGGGCCTTGCTTCTTCCTCCCAGTAGAGCCACTGGTTATAGACCTTCTGCTGTGTCTATTTATCTAAGAGAGCTAATTCCTCTCTCTTATCCCCCCGACCACCTGCCCATCCACGTTTTCCAAGTCCCCTCTTGGTCTGTCTCCATGGACAGCACATCTGAAATGCTGGCACCGACCAGACAGGAAGGTCAGGGCTGCCTTCGTAGCTGCCTCATCGCCTGGCAGCCCCCGCATCCAAAATCAAAGCACCTGGCAAGGTCCTCCTGCCAGAGAGAGGCAGGATGGAGCAAAGGAAAAAAAAGAAAAAGAAAAAAGAACTCCACCATTACCACCATGACGAGGGACTAGAACCCTGTTTGGACCAAGACATGCGTGAACCAATTTCTCTTAAGCCTGAGTCCACATATAAAGAAATAAACTTACTCCCTCAGCCATTTCCTAGGGAAAGAAACTTCCTTTCATCTGCAAAAGTGGTCTTTCTGAGGGGCTATTGCTTTAAGTATGGAGACACTTCTGAGGCACCTGTTTCCTCGCACTCATACCATTTCTGGGACCTCGGGATTCTCCTCTGCTGTGAGGGCTCATCCAGGAGAGGTCTGAAAGCCAAGCACAGGAGAACATGTGAAGTCTGGCTGTTCTGCAGACATTCACAACACCCTATTAAAACAGGTGTCTGCAAGGAGGACAGATGGATGAGGGATAAGCCAACGGACCTAAAATGTCCCACTTTCTGGCCAAGAGGGGGACCCCGCCCTCCTGAATTGTGGCAGGTGCTTTCTGTTCTCTGACAGCTCTAGGCGGTGGACTCTTGTCTACAGGGCCACAAAGGGACAAGTCCATGTTTATTCGACTCAAGAGGGGAGAGGGAGGTGGTCAGAAAATGTCCCTGAAGCCCATAGCGGGCCCAGTGCGTTTTAAATGCCTCTAAGCCAACCTCCAGACACCCTGATGACTGCTTCTGTGATGAGGCTCTGGACTCCCGGACACAGGCTTGGCGGCCTAAAACCCCCTAAGGAACTAATGGTGGAAGAACCAGGCAGGGAAATGAGTGAGGGGGACTTCTGGAAGAGAAGACAGAAAGGAAGCAACCAGTTCTGGTGAAGAAGAAAAGCACAAATCCAATGAAATGGGATTATCAAGGTCTAGGCAAGAAATGAATTTTATTTTGGTACCTGGATTCCCAAAATCACCATATGTCCTTGTCCTCTGTTCTCACCAATCAACTTATTTTATCCCCGTTCAACAGGCAAAAATTGGTATCGTTGCCATATTGTAATAGTTGTAATAATTGTCACTCAGTGACAATTCTGAAAACTGGGGCTATTTTCTAGACATGAGTAGGTTCCATGACAATGACTCTGAAAGCCAACGTGTTTCTAGAATGGCTTTTCATAAAGCTGGTATTAAATGCTTTTGTCTATTTCATAGCTTGAATATAAACCTATGCAGATTAAATGGATCTCAAATTAGTCACTTGCTACTTTTGGCTTTCACAGAGTTTTATCCATAGCTATTTAAAATACTTGGTTCCTCAAAAAATTAAAAATAGTAATGCCATATGATCTAGTAATTCCATTACTGGATATTTACCCGAAGAAAATGAAAACACTAGTTTGAAAGATACATGCACCCTGTTTATTGCAGCATCATTTACAATAGCCAAGATATGGAAGTAACCCAAGTGTCCATCAAGAGACGAACAGATAAGGAAGACGTGGTGTATACACACGCACAATGGAATATTACTAAGCCATAAAAAAGGATGAGATCTTGCTATTTGTGACACATAGATGGACCTGGAGGGTATTATGCTAAATGAAATAAGTCAGACAGAGAAAGACAAATACCATAGGATTTCATGTATATGTAGGATCTAAAAAAACAAAACAAATGAACAATCAGAAATAGACTAATAACTCCAGAGAACACACTGGTGGTTGCCAGAGGGGAGGGGGCTGGGGAGATAAGTAAAACAGATAGAAGAAGGAGAAACACTTATATTGCTGTGTGTTCCATTTTTTGTCTCCCTGTCCCAGGAGATGTGGAGGGCAGGTGTAGCACCTTTAAATCTCCTGAGCCTGGCCCAAGGCCTTCATAAAGGGTAGTGGAAAGAATAAATAAAAACATAAATAACTACGTAGCAACATAAATCCCACCTTATTAAAAAAAAAAACAAAAAAACAACAACTCTACTTCACACCCACTAGGATGGCTAAAATCAAAAAGTCAAATGACAGCAAGTGTTGACAAGGACAGAGAAAAGTCAGAACCCTCACCCACTGCCAGTGGGATTGTAAAAATTGTCCAGCTGCTTTGGAAAATAATCTGGTAGGTCTGCAAACAATTAAGACTAAGTTGCCCTATGATCCAGCCATTCCACTCCTAGGTGGATATCCGAGAGAAGGGAAAACATATGTCTACTCCAAAATGTGCACACGAAAGTTCCTAATCACCAAACGGTGGAAACACCTCAATGCCCGTCAACAGATGAATGGATACATGAAAGGTGATGTGTCATCCAATAGAATATTAGTCAGCCATAAAAAAGGATTGAAGCCCTGACCCATGCCACAGCGTGGGTGAACCTTGAAAACATTATACTAAGTGAAAGAAGCCAGATACGAAAGGCTACATGCTATAAGATTCTATGCCTGTAAAAGTCCAGAGTAGGGAAATCCACAGAGACAGAAAGTAGATTAGTGGTTACTTAGGGCTGGACGTGGGGTTGGTATAGGGAAAAGGAGGGTGACAGCTACAGGATATAGGATTTCTCCTGCAGGTGATGAAAATATTCCAAAACCAAATGTGGCAATAGCTGTACATAGCTATGAGTATCCTAAGACCCATTCAATCATACACTTTAAATGGGTGAACTGTTTGGTATGTAAATGATATCCCAATAAAACCATCTTTTAAAAATCTCTACTCGTAATAAATGCCAAACACTCACTAACCCAGATATTTCCGCAGTCATTTTTCCTTTAGAACCACATTAGATGTGTAGAAAACATACGCTGTTGAAGGGAATTCAGTTTTCAACCTGGTGATTCTATATTCATGTTAGCCTCTCATTTCACACTAAGTAACACAGAAACTCCTTGCCCTGAAAAACTCAAAATATTAAAGCTATCACTATGACCAATGTATGAGTTCATTGACAGAGATCCAGAAAGCTTTCGGGTTTCTAGGAAGTCTTCCTAGACAGTCAAATACAAATGTTTTAAACTTGCATATTAGTCACTCCAAGGTGACTCCTAAGGTGAAATCTTCATCACAGAAGGGCCAAACCAAGAACCCATTTTACCTAAGGACCAAAGCAAATCCAATGTCAAGTTTGGCTCTTTTTAATTCTGAACTATCATAGGGGTAGGAGCAGCGATTTCATCCAAATTGAGGTCTGTTTTCATTTTTGCATTGTCTTTCGCTAGTTTTCATCATGCATTGTGAATTTTGGTTCAACTTTCACCTGGTAAAAACCAAGGCACGTGACAAGGAACAATACAAGGGGATGCTACTGATGACAAAGCTAAGCAGGGTCAAAGTCTGAGGAAGGAGGGCAGCGCAGAACAAAGCGAATCAGAAAATCTTAGAACTGGAACCTGGCTTGACTACTTACTTACAAAGTACACAAACTCTGGCAGGTGACTTAATCCTGGCCCTCAGTTTATTCATCTGTAAAATGGGGAGCTTGGAACCAGCTTCTGAGGGTTGTTGGGAGGCACACACGTGACAGTGTAAAGGAGGTAAAGGAAAAGCGACTGGCCCATAGTGAGCATTTGATAAATATGTTCTCCTTAGAGGACTGAGGACTGGTTGGTGCTTGAAAGGTACAAAGAAGGAAAGAAAAGAAGATACGGGATGGGGGAGTTAGGTGGAGTCCAGGATTAACAGAATGTGATCCCTTAAATCGGCTGAAGCCAGAAAAATCCCGGGCCAGAATGGGAGACCAGACTCCTCTGCTCAAGGGAAAAGGGCGTTGGAGGAAACAGCAAAATGAGAGCCGAATTGGCCTCTCGGTAAATTCTTTGAGTTCGTAAAGGAGTCCGTCCTGTCAAGAATTTCCTTTTGGCGTATCATGGAACCCCACGTGGATGTGGTGGATGGCAGTAGGATGCCACTGAATGTTATGCGTAGGACGCGCAGTTCCTAGCAAGTTACCCACTGTTAACAGGGATATTACAAAGCCTGGATTTTCAGGGGGAAAGCCTTCATGGAAACGAACGTGTAGTCCACATTAGAAGGTCCCCTCTTTTGACATCCCATTAGGAGGAGACCGGCGTTGTGCAACTGTTCTTTACTGAAAAGAGTAAAACCAAAGTCTTGAAACAGCAAAATCGAAGTGTCCAAATTTGTTACTGGCGATTGAGCGCCCTCTAGTGTCAGATAGTGGGGAAGGCACCCCTCGAAAATCCTAAAATTGGGAAACCCCGCAGGGTTCCAACTCTGGAAGAAACTGCCAAACACAGCAATGTTCACAGGGAGACCTCAAAGACAAAAAAAAAAAAAAAATTGAAAAGGCATCAGTATGACACAACTGGGTCCCTTTTTTCTTGATGTTCTGGAACATAGCAGGATTCACAAGATATTTGCTGAATGAGTGAAGGGCATTAGGTCCGTGGCAAACAGTCCTGGATTAATGCCACATCAGGGCACTGACGTGCAAGGAATACACCACCTGTCAAACTGATGCAGCAATGGAAAACTCGACTGTTTGGACTTTAGGATACTTTCTGAGTGATACACTTGAGTAAGAACTACGGCTGGGTCACCTGGTTGAAATTAAGGAAACGGCCCCACGGGGTCAACCAAAATGTGCATGTCATAAAAGCAAGCCGTCTCTTCCTCTCTGAGCTCTGGCGAGTCCATCTGCAAAGTTGGGGGGAGTGGAGAACATGGTTTGCCTCTGAGAAAAGTTTACCCATGAATCTACATAGTGTTAGAGCTGTAAAACATACTTGATTTATTTATCACCCATGCTGAGTCAGGTGGAAAAAGCATGCTCAGTTCTATAGGCAGAGCTGTTTGGCATCAGATCTGTTACTACACGGAGAGGGGAATAAAAAATTAACCACACAGCCTTACCTCAAATTGCTCACCGTTTCAGTTTCTTTTGTTGTCCGAAATTTAGATTCAGTAGATTTGACATAATATGAAACAACTGTTTCCTGGCTATTCCAATTTTGTCAAGAAGGATCGCAAGTCTTGGGGGGGGGGGGGGTTGGGGGGGGGGGACGGAAGCCCTGACATACAATGATCTACTTTGATCAGAGTGTCTGGATTTCTGGAAAAGCCAGCAATGTATTGGGACCTGCATTATCCCTACTTGGAGAGAACTTCGAAAGACATGCCCCATGCAACTGCAGTGCAAATGATGACAGGCACCATGCTACTTTCTTAGCTTGTAAAATCTGGAACACCTCCCATTCCTTCCTATGTGAATGGCAGCCTAGTATACCTACGTATTGTATCTCTAGCCTGTATCTATGTCCCCCGAAACGGTCGATTACCTGAAATTGAACATCCAAGCAGAACTGCCTGAGATGTTATCTTACAGACCAGATCTGCCCTGCCTTTTGGGAAAATCCCCAAAAGCCATACTTACTGACTGGTGATGCTTCCAGTAACTACATGGCCTAGAAGTCACAGATCTGTGCCTCAGACACTCTGGTGAGAAGTGCCCAGAGAGCAGACTATGAAAACTCCAATGATCATTCCCAATCTTCTTTTCAGGACCAAGAGGACAAAGGGAAAGCAGATGCCTTAAATGCATCAAGAGCACAGGGTGTCACTGGGAAGGGGGTATAACTCTGTTCCCCAGATAAAATCCCTTAGGAGAGGGTGCCCGACAGGCTGGCACTTATACTCATCATTTCCAAAAGTAAGGCAGGCAGGTGAGCATCGGGAGTAAAAATTCAGGCTACCACTGGTCACCACATTTAACTGGTTACTATTTTAAGTAAGGACTACAAGGAATGAGGTCAGAGAGGGGCAGAGTCCTCCTGCATTTGCTCTACACTCCCACGATTGTCATTAGGCACCGGGGTACTTTTCAAACTGCAGGGGGTTGCTTTTTCTGGCTCACAGCTAGCAGAGAAATGAGGCCTTCTCTTCTCCAGGCTTCTTGTCTGGGCTCCTGACCCCACACCAGGACTGCTTTCCCAGTGGGTGGGTCAAAACAGCTTATCTAGAACTCGGGGAGGGTGAAGGAGGTAGAAAGAGTACAGCATTCGAAGACACTGCACTCAGAACTATAGAGGTCATAGAGGTGGTGGGACATTGTAACAGAATGAAACAAAACACCAAACCCAAAAGCAAAACTTAACTCATCCTCATCGCATGATGTTTTCAAAGGTTCTTCTTTTTTTTTTTTCAAAGGTTCTTCTTTTAATTATTGGAAAAAGATATCCTTGGTGAAAACTGCTGGATATCCCAATAAGGCTATACTTTCTCTGTGTCCCATCCCAAACCGAGCATGGACAACAGCTGATTTTATTGAAAAACACATTTATCTTTAAAAATCAAAAGTATTGGGACACCTGGGTGGCTCAGTCGGTTAAGCGCCTGCCTTTGGCTCAGGTCATGATCCCAGGTCCCAGGGTCGAGCCCTACATCGGGCTCCCTGCTCAGCAGAAAAGTCTGCTTCTCCTTCTTCCTCTCCCTCTGCCCCTGTTCATGCTCTCTCTCTCTCTCTCTCACTCACTCTCTCGCTCAAATAAATAAATCTTTTTTTTTTTAATCAAAAGTATGAGGTGCCTGGATGGCTCAGTGGGTTAAGGCCTCTGCCTTCGGCTCAGGCCATGGTCCCGGGGTCCTGGGATCGAGTCCCGCATAGGGCTCTCTGCTGGGTGGGAAGCCTGCTTCCCTTCCTCTCTCTCTGCCTGCCTCTCTGCCTATTTGTGATCTCTCTCTCTGTTAAATAAATATAATAAAATCTTTTTAAAAAATCAAAAGTATTTTTAATGTCCCATTAAATCGCTAAATGTCATTAGGAGGTGACTATAAGTAACTATTGATTTAATTCTGCCGTCAAATAGAAGAGAGTGCCCTCAAGTTCACAGCGTTGGATAAAATATCACACACAGAGTAATTCGGGCAGCACGGCAGAATCTTAAACTATATCAGCGCTTTATATTGTAAGTCATTCCCAAAACAAAATAAGTGCTTCCTATGCAAGCAGTCGAACCCAACCAATGAGACACGATTAATAACAGTAATAATAATAATAATCAGAGCAACACTCACAGAGCGCTTCCTAAGTGCAGGCACCGTTCTAAAGCGCCGTCTTCATTTTAGCCTGTTTAAATGTATGTACTCTCAGGATCCTTGTTCACCAGGCAGGAAAGATTTCCCTTGTTTTCTCGGTTTGTAAAGGGTTAACTGGGTAAAAGCGAATACATACTAACTAGCGGCCTTGCCTTAAAACTAGGTCAACACGTTTCCCACTCTCTAAACCCCAGTGCAAATAACCCTCTCTGGTCCAAAATGCCAAAAAATGAATTTCTCTCCCAAATCTAAAAATTTGCAATGCTGGGTTACTTGGGTAACCCAATGCTTGGGTTGCACATAGTGCCATTTTCATTAGCCTTTTCTGAAAAGTAAGTCGGAAACCTCCTTCCTAATGGTTAAAACCATACACCTTGATGGTTTTTAACACTGCGCTAGCGCCCCCCACAGCTGGACAGGCCACCCCACCTTCTCCTTACACTGCTCATTCCCCCTTACCCCCTCCAAGTCCTCCCATAAAGAAAAACCAAACTCCGAACTATCAGACATCTACTAAAAGTTTTTAAAAGTTTACAAAAGGCAACGAATAATTCTGCTGACACAGCGAAACCATCCAGAAGATGTTCCGTAACGAAATATACGTGCAACTTTAAAACATTTTCCCAACTGCCCCATAATTTGTGATGAAGGTAATACTTCAGAGCAACAGACATTTGCTTTGTTCATTCTTTTGCATCGCTTTTTCAACTTGAGTCCCCTCGAGCCAACTATAAATAAGAATATGTGTGTCATGGAGTCATATTAGTAGTTGGAATTCGGGGTTTATTTGGTTTTTGTGGTTGTTTCGTTTTCAAAATGAAAATAAGTTCGTCTTCTTCCTGGATATAAAAGTAATACATGTCCTTTATAAAGAATCAGAACAATACACAAGAAACAGTCGTTTCTGAAATGAAAATGAAAAGCCCCCTGAAATGTCACCCTCCCAGTCAGTAACACGGAGGGGTGCATATAAATGTGCAAATAAATGTGTTGTGAGTCAAGGAGAGACCCACATAGTCACACACACCTGTGCGCAGATACTCGTACAATATTACACAAATGAGATTATATCACACCTGCTGCTTTTATTGTGGGCAACTCTTCCTCCCTCTCTCTAACATTAACTAGACTGTGTCCATGCAGATTTCCCTTTGTTATCACACACACACACACACACACACACACACACACATTCCTATTCATACACACCCACAAATAGAGGAAAGGTTTTTTTTGTTCTGCTTTTTGCCATAATGGAATCATATTTCACTCATTTTGCATCGTGCTTTTCTGACTCACCGGTATCTCATGGAAATCTCTCTCAGACATCTGGTAAGGCTATAATTCATTTCATTTAATGGCCATGTAATATTCTATGGAGTAATATATTTTAATTTTTCAGCCATTCCCTGATTAGCAGCCATTCACCATGTTTCCAGTTCTTGGCAGCTACAAACAATCCTGCAATAAACATTCTTGCACACATGTCCTTACAAATTAGCACTTTTATTTTTATGGAATAGATTCCTAGGAGTAGGATTCTAGGGTCAAGGGGAAAATGTATTTTTAATTTTAATAATAGTGCCAGATTGCCTTCCAAAAAGGCTGGAACGCTTTACAACTTCAACATACGAGAGCGCACTTTCCCCCACATCCCTGTTGGCAACAGGTATTACAGTTTTACAGGGTTTTTTTGAGTTTTTGCCAGTTTGACGGGTATAAAGTGGTGTTTCGTTATGAACTTACATTTCTCTGAATCTGAACTACTGCCTGCATTGTGCAATGTGCATAGTTTGTAGGGGCTGAAATCCAGCCCACAACAGGCTTGCAAAACCAAGCATCTTGGCTGTGTTCAGTGCAGAAAAAGGACCTTTTCTAGGTGATAGGAATGTGCTGCCAATGGCCCTGTCCTGACCTCAAGAAACTGGACCATCTTCGTATATGGCAGGATATCTGAACTTGCTCTTCTGTGAATTTTCTCTTTATAATCAGTTGCCCATTTTCCTATGGAATTATTTCGTATTTTTCTCGTCCATTTATAAGAACTGCAATTTCTAAGATTAAGTTTATAGAAATTAATTCTTTGACTACCATCTCTAATATATAGATGTTAGCTATCATTTGCCCCTTAACTTTGCTTATGGTACCATTTACGATATGAATTTTTTAATCTAATTTTTAAGCCCCTTCCCCCCTTTTTTTAACCCCTAATCTTCTAATCAATTATGTTTATTTTTTCTTTTAAAACTTCTGGGCTTCCAGTCTTAGTTAAAAAGACATTTTTGATCCTTAGAAAACACATGTAATGTCTTCAATTATCTTGTAAAATATTTATTCCATTTTTTACATTTATCATTTTTTCCATCTGAAATTTATTTGTGCTTATGAAGTAAGATGGAGGTCCAAATTTACTTTCTTCTTCCAGCAGGATACCAGTTGAACTCACATCATTTTATCTATTTATTTATTTACTTAAGTGGTTTTTAAAGTACGCTCTACACCCAGTGTGGGTGGGGTTTGAACTCAGAACCAAGAGTCACGTGTTCCACCAACTGAGTCAGCCAGGAGCCCTGAACCCACATCGTTTTAAAAAGGGTTTAATCCCTGGGCTGCCTGAGTGGCTCAGTTGGTTAAGCTCTTGATTTTGGTTCAGGTCATAATCTCAGGCTCCAGTTATGATCTCAGGGTAGTGAGATCAAGACCCGCATCACCTCCATGCTCATTGATAAGTTGGCTTGTGGATTCTCTCCCTCTCCTTCTCCCTCTCCCCAGCCTCCTCTCCCAGGCTCACACTCATGGCGGGCTCTCTCTTTTTCTATCTATCTCTAAAATAAATAAATAAATCTTTTTTAAAAAACTAATTCATCCCCTAGCTGCTGAATTCAAATACCTCCTTTGTGGATACTAATCTCTAATGTGCCAGGGCTGGATTCTCACCGTTCCACTGCTCTAATGATTCCTAGCCCTACACCAATGCCTATACCAGTCAGTTCTGATAGCTGATATGCTTTTTTCCCATGACAAATCAGTTATTCTTTGTATCGCTTGGAGATTATTTTATAAAGTTGGAGATTATTTTATCTGGTTCAGAAAAAAAAACCTATGAGCGTCCTAAATGGAATTACATTAGGTATATATATTATCTTGTGGAGAAATGACATTTTAAATATTGTCTTCATATCCAAGAACATGATAGGCCTTTGCATTCATTCAGATCTTCGTTTGTGTTTTTATCACCGTATTCTTTAGCTTTCTTTATAAGTCTGGTGTCTTATTAGATTTATATATAAGTATGTCACTGTTTTTGTTGTTGTAAATGTAATACTTATTTCCATTTTCACTTTTTTTTTTAAGATTTTCTTTTTAAGTAACCTCTACACCCAAGGTGGGGCTTGAACTCACGACCCTGAGATCCAGAGTCACACACTCTACCTACTGAGCCAGCCAGGTGCCCTGCTCTTTACAAGTATTTAAATTCCAACCCTGGGGCACCTGAGTGGCTCAGTGGGTTAACCGTCTGCCTTCGGCTCAGGTCATGATCCCAGAGTCCTGGAATCAAGCCCCACGTCAGGCTCTCTGCTCAGCAAGCCTGCTTTCCCTTTCTCTCTTTGCCTGCCTCTCTGCCTACTTGTGATCTCTCTCTGTCAAATAAATAAAAATTTATAAATAAATAAATAAATTCCAACCCCATTACCAGATTATCTTAATTTTTTTATTTATTATTTGATAGAGAAAGCGATCACAAGTAGGCAGAGAGGCAGGCAGAGAGAGAAGAGGAAGCCGGCTCCCCACTGAGCGGAGAGCCCGATGCAGGGCTCGATCCCAGGACCCTGGGATCTGACCTGAGCCGAAGGCAGAGGCTTAATTCACTTAGCCACCCTGGGCACCCCCAGATTATCTTATTAATTCTTGTATCCTCTTTTTTTTTTAACCAGAGTCTGTCAGTTTTTCTAGGTATATAATCATATCATCAGGGGAAAAAAAAGTTTTTCTGTTGTTTCCCAATTTACCATTCAGATTATAATAATGATTTTAATGGAAATTGTTTTCATGTTTCACCACGTAGGACATTATTTGCTTTTAGTTTTTGGTAAATAGCTTTTGACATGTTTGTTTCTTTCTGTTACTATTTCCTTAGAGTTTTTATTAGGAATGAGATGAATTTTATCAAATACCTTTTAGCTTCTATTATATGATCATATAGTTTTTCTTATTATGAATTTTATTCAAAGTTTCCTGATACTGAATCATCTCAAGAAAGCCTTTCTTGTCCTGGTACATCAGGAGGGGGGGTTACTTCTGCTGTTTTGTTTTGTTCTGTTTTGTGTGTGTGTTTGATAAACTTCTAGGCTATTTCTGCTAGATTCAATTTACTGATATTTCCGGTTTCTGCAAATATATATTCATTAGTGAGATTGTTCTAGAAGTCTCTTTGGTACTACCTTTACCCAGTTTGGGATATAAAATTATGCTGGCTTTGTAAAACAAGTTGGGGGGGGGGGTAACTTTTTCCTGTAGCATGGAATATATTAAATAACCCCAGAATCATCCATTCTTTAAAGATTAGATAAAACTCTGCTTTGGGGCGCCTGGGTGGCTCAGTGAGTTAGGCCACTGCCTTCAGCTCAGGTCATGATCTCAGGGTCCTGGGATCGAGTCCCACATCGGGCTCTCTGCTCAGTAGGGAGCCTGCTTCCCTCTCTCTCTCTCTCTGCCTGCCTCTGTCTACTGTGATCTCTGTCAAATAAATAAATAAATAATCTAAAAAAAAAAAAAACACTCTGCTTTGACTGTATCTGTTCCCCATTTCTTTTTAAAGATTTTATTTATTTATTTGACAGACAGCGATCACAAGGAAGCAGAGAGGCAGGCGGTGGGGGCAGGGGGAAGCAGGCTCCCCGTTGAGCAAAGAGCCTGATGTGGGGCTCAATCCCAGGACCCTGGGACCATGACCTGAGACGAAGGCAGAGGCTTTAACCCACTGAGCCACCCAGGCTCATTTTTAATGGTAGATTTTTTAATGGCAGATTTTGAATTATCTTTCTGATATCTCCTCTGGTAAGTAACCTATTCTGCTTTTTCATTTCATCTTGGGTCAAATTTGATAGTTTGTATTTGGTAAGATACCACCCATTTTGGTAAGATACCACCCATTGTAGTAAGATACCACTTCAAATTCACTGCCATGGAGTCGTATGTCACAGTCTGTCAAAATTCCTCTAATCTTTTTCTGTTTTGTGCTATGATTATGTCTCCCCTCTCATTCCTAAACCAGTCTATTTTTGCTCTTTTTCTTTTTTCTTTCAAGCTCCTCAAACCAAATGTATACAAAAAACGGATGCATTATAAGCCATGTTCAATACTGTATTTCCTTAAAGATAAGTGAGTGCATATGGTATGAAACTTAAAAGGAAAAAAAAAAAAACAGTGGAAAGTAACTTTCTGCTCATGTCCCCCAGCCACTCAGCACCCTCCTGAGACACAACCAGTGCAGGGAGGCTCTTCTCTCACTTCTGGAGATGAATGCTTATCCCACTTATTGTCCTTCTTTCTTCATTTTTAACATATGCATTTAAGTATAAATTTTCCTCTAAAAACTGCTTTAACTGCATCCTAGGATTGTAATGTGTTGGGTTTTTTCATTATGAATCTAGTGCTCACTGTAATTTCTTCCTTGGGACGCCAGGGTGGCTCAGTCAATTAAGCATCTGCCCATTTGGCTCTAGTCATGATCCCAGGGTCGGGATTGAGCCCCGCATTGGGCTCCTTGCATAGCAGGGAGCCTGCTTCTTCCTTCGCCTGATGCTCCCCCTGCTTGTGCTCTCTCTCTTTTTCTGACAAATATATAAAAATCTTTAAAAAAAATTTCTCCCTCGACCCATGGGTTATCTAGAAACGTATTTCTTCATTTAAGTTATAGCTATATTCTTTTTCTCAATTATTTACTCCCTCTTCGCCCGCAATAGGAGACTACATGCCCACTGAGTTCAGATTTGACCATATGGCTTTCTTAGGCCAATGGACTATTGAGCAGATCAGATGGTCCCTGACTGAGGATGGTTAGTTTTACGATTTTTTTACTTTACAATGGTGTAAAAGTCATACACATTCAGTAGAAACTGTACTTTGAATTTTGAATTTTTATCTTTTCCCAGGATAGTGTTATGTGTAGAATCCTCTCTCACGGTGTGTGGCAATGGTGGCCAGCCCACAGCTTCCAACCAAGATCAGGAGGGTAAACAACCCACACGCTGACAACCACTCTGCACCCATATGACCATCCTGTTTGTCACTTTCAGTACAGCATCCAGTAAGTTACATGAGATATCCAACACTTAATTGTAAAGTTGGTTTTGTGTTGGAAGATTTTGCCCAACGGTAAGCTAATGGAAGTGTTCTGAGCCCATTTAAGGCAAGCTAGGCTGAGCTCTGATGTTCTGTAGGTTAGGCATGTTAAATGTGTCTTCTTTTTTTTTTCCCCAAAGATTTTATTTATTTATTTGATACAGAGAGAGAGAGAGAGAGAGCCCAGAAGCAGGGGGAGTGGCAGGCAGAGGGAGAGTGAGAAGCAGGCTCTACAAGGAGCAGGAAGTCCAATGTAGAACTTGAACCCAGGACCCTGGGACCATGACCTCAGCCGAAGGCAGACGCCTAACCCACTAGAGTCTCCCAGGTATCCCTTAAATGTGTTTTCAACTTAACAATGTTTTCAACTTATGGTGGGTTTGTCGGGACATAACCCCACCATAAGTGTAGGGAGATCTTTATGCTATATTACAGCACAGTTTTAAATTCACTTGTGTCGTTGGGCTAGGCTGTTTGCACTCCAGTGACTACGGCAGGAGAAAGCCATGTCCCACATGGAGGCTGCTCCATCCTTCCTGAATCCCAGAATAAAAAGATACAGAAAAGAGACCTGAAACTAGCCTACAGCTTGGAGCAGAGCAGCAACAGGGACAACAGGAACATGAAAGAGAAATAAATGCGCTGTGAGTCAAGGAGGGACGGAGGTTGTTTGTTTGCACGATAACCTAACTAAAGCTGACTAACACAATTTGCAGATGCAAGGGGATTTATTTTCTATTATCTCTTTGTTATTGATTTCTGGTATAATCGCATGGTGGTCACAAAGCACACACCCTATTATTCCAATCATTTGAAGTTTGTCAAGAATTCCTTTATAGCCAAATACATATCCAGGTTTTAACAAATATTATCTGGCCCTAAAAAGAATATGTATTCTGAAGTCATTGGATATATTTTTATCTACTAATATGTCCATTAAATCAAGTTTGCTCATCACATTGTTCAAATCTTCCATGTGCTTACCAGTGTATGTCTTCTTATCCTATCACTTATCCAGAGCCATAGGCTAAACCAGCTTGTTATTAAGATTTTGTCCATTTCTCTTTGTAGTTCCATCAATTTTTGTTCTATACATTGTAAGCCTTCATTATCAGATGATTCAAAGGTAGATCCTTGAGGTGCCGGGGTGGCTCAGTTGGTTAAGTGCACAGCTCTTGATTCTGGCTCAGGTCATGATCTCAGGGTTGTGGGATCAAGTCCTGTGTCGGGCTCCATTCTCAGCAAGGAATCTGCTTGAGATTCTTTCCCTCTCCCTCTGCCCTTCTCCTTGCTCACATCCACACTCTCTGTCTCAAATAAATAAATAAAACCTTTTAAACAAAAAGAGCAAAGGTAGATTCTTCGCATGACTCCAGGAAACTGAACACGTAATCATTATGAAGTGACTATTTTATTTCTAGTTATGGTTTTGCCTTAAAATCCATGCTGTTTAATACAAACACAGCCACACAACTGTCTCTCCTAGCTCACATGAGGTTTTTACTCTCCTTTGACCCTCAAAATTTTTATATCCTTATGTTATAAGTAACTGATAGTTGGGTTTTGTTTTGTTTTGTTATCCAGTCTAATAATCATTGTCTTTAACTGAAGCATTTAATCCAGATACAGTTAATGTAAATTCTGATATATTTGGATTAAAGTCAATTGTATTACTATTATGGGCTTTGTTCTTTTTTATTTTAACTCCAGTCTAATTAACATACAGGGTTATATTAATTTTAGGTGTCAAATATAGTGATTTAACAATTCTATACTTTAGTCAGTGCTCATCATAATATGTGTACTCCTAGTTCCCACACCTATTTTATCCATTTCCCTACCCACCTCCCCTCTGTTAACCACCAGTTCTCTATAATTAAAAGTCTGTTTTTTGGGTTTTCTTTTTTTTCTTTGCTTGTTTGTTTTGTTTCTTAAACTCCACATATGAGTGAAATCATATGGTATCTTTCTCTAACTTATTTCACTTAGCATTATAGTCCCTAGATCCATCCATGTTGTTGCAAATGACTAGAGGTCATTCTTTATCATGGCTGAATAATATTCCATTGTTTCTGTACACCACATCTTCTGTATCCATTCGTCTATCCATGGACACTTGGGCGCCTTCTATAATTTGGCTATTGTAAATAATACTGCAGTAAACATAGGGGTGAGGGCACCTGGGGGGCTCAGTTGGTTAAGCATCTGCCTTCAACTCAGGTCATGGTCTGGGAGTCGTGGGATGAAGACCCTCATCAGGCTCCCTGCTCAGCAGTGAGCCTGCTTCTCCCTCTTCTTTTGCCCCTCCCCCACTCGTGCACACTCTCTCTCTCTCACTCACTCTTGCTCTCCAATAAACAAACAAAATCTTTTAAAAAATAATAAGTAAATAAACATAGTGGTGCATGTATCCCTTTCAATTAGTGTTTTTGTATATTTTTAGTAAATCCCCAATAGTACAATTCCTGGATTGTAGGGTAATTTTATTTTTAATTTGCTGAGGAACCTCTATATTGTTTTCCACAATGATGGCTGTACCAGTTTGCATTTTCCCCAACAGTTACATGTTTTACTCTTGTTCCATGTGTTTTATGCTCCTTTTTCTCTCCTTTTTGCCTTCTTCTGGATTGACTGAGCATTTTTTTATCATTTTATTTTCTTACATTCTTTGGAGTGATATTATCTTATTCTCTTAGATGTTGCACATTAAAAATTACAACATGCACCTTTGACTTATCAAAATCTAATTCAATCAGTACATCTACATTCTTCCCAGAAAATTATATATATCCCCTCCCGACTTACATGTCATTATAGACATGTACTTTATTGTAAGACTCTACAGTTTCTATTCTTCTAGATTACCAATTTATTTGCCCCTCTCTTTATTCCTTCCTTTATATCTAACCTTTCATATGAGATCACTTTCATTTTGCCTGGAAAAAAAATTTGCTTCAAAATTTCCTTTAGTGAGTCTACTGATAGTAAACTCTCTCCATTTTTGACTGTCAAATATATATATATATATATATATATATATATATATATATATATATATATATATGTTTTAATTTTATCCCCATTTTTTGTCTAGATAATTCTGTAACTTAGAAATAATTTTAGGGGCCCCTGGGTGGGTGGCTCAGTTAGTTAAGCTCTGACTTTGGCTCAGGTCACGATCTCAGGGTCCTGGGGTCAAGTCCCACAGCTGGCTCTACACTCAGAAAGGAGTTTGCTTGTCCCGCTGCCTCTCCCCCTGCTCATATTCTGTCTCTCTCTGGCTCTCTCTCAAATAAATAAATAAAATCTTAAAAAAAAAAGAAAGAAAGAAAGATTTATAAACATAACCTCTTTTTTGCCTGAATCATTTGGAAATAAGTAGCCTATGTGATGTCCCATCACATTTAAACACTTTAATGTGTAATCCCTACCAACAAGGACATTCTCCTCCTATATAATCAAAATACAAACATCAAAATCAGAAAATTAACATTATACACTACCACTATCAAATCTAGAAACCCACTCAAGTTTTGCCAATTGTTCCAATAATACCCTCTGGAAAACTAGAAGATCCCAATCAGATGACATGTTGCATCAAATTGTCATGTCTCTTTATACTTCTTCAATCTGGAAGAGCTCCTCAGACATTCCTTGTCTTTCATGACCCTGAAATTTTTGAAGATTACAGGACAGTTATTTTGGAGATACGGGTTTGCCTGATTTCCCTCATGGTTAGAGTCACGTTCTGTGTTTTTGGCAAGAATACGACAAAAGTGATGATGGGTTCTTCTCGTTGCATCTATCAGATGGTGTCCAATCAAGATCTGTATCATTACTGGTGATATTAATTTTGGTCCCTTGATCAATCTGGTGTCTTCCAGACCTCTCCACTGTGTAATTACTCTTTCCCTCCTTGTCATTAATAAGCATTTTTAAGAGTTTTTTGAAATTGCATCTATGTCCTTACCTCATCAAACACTTGCCCCCTAGTTTCATCATCCATTGGCGTTTCTTTACTGAGTTAACTATGACGGTGATGGTTGTCAAATCATGACTTTCTAACTCCATCATCTCTATTCATTGGCATTCTGCTAGAAGAAAGAATTTTCTTCTCTCTTCATTTGCTCATTCATTTAGTTTGTTGCATCAGTATGGACACAACAACTCCTACTTATTTGGTGGGCTAGAATCCATTAATATTGTCTGTCATTCATTTAGGTGCTCAGATAGTCCCAGATTGGGCCAACTTTCTCTGTCCTACCCTAAAGTCAGCCATTTCTTTAAAAAAATAAAAAAAATTTTTTAAATAAAATAAAATAAAAATTTTAAATTAAAAATAATTTTGGTTCCTCTTACTAGAAAATAGTATTTAGCATCCAAGATGTGAACATTAGGTAAGCTTATTGTCATTACAGTGTTGCTGCTCCCGGGCCCTCTCAGGGGCCCAAGGGAGGGAATTAGGTGGACATACACACATTTATATCTGTATTTGTTTTCTTTCTATTGAAAATCATGATTCATTT
This sequence comes from Enhydra lutris kenyoni, assembly GCF_002288905.1. NCBI lineage: Eukaryota > Metazoa > Chordata > Mammalia > Carnivora > Mustelidae > Enhydra > Enhydra lutris. Next base: position 20,853,632 of record NW_019154104.1, on the reverse strand, counting down.
TAGTACCTCAATTCCAATCTGGCTTTTTTTTTTTAAGATTTATTTATTTATTTATTTATTTATTTATTTATTTGACAGAGAGAGAGACAGATCACAAGTGGGCAGAGAGGCAGGCAGAGAGAGAGGAGGAAGCAGGCTCCCCACGGAGCAGAGATCCCAATGCAGGGCTCGATCCCAGGACCCTGAGACCATGACCTGAGCCGAAGGCAGAGGCTTAACCCACTGAGCCACCCAGGCGCCCCTCCAATCTAGCTTTCTCTCTTCCTGTATTGCTAGCTCCCTTCTTTGACAGTCTCAATATATTTATTTACTGGATCATGTTATGGACTGAACTGTCTCCCCAGAATCCATATGTTAAAGCCCTAAGCACCCCCCTCCCCACCACTACCACCATAGCTCAGAATGTGGCTGTATTTGGAGACAGAGAGCCTTTAAAGAGGTGATAAATTTAAAATGAGGCCATTAGATTGGGCCCCAATCCAGTCTGACTGGGGTCCCTATAAGAAGAGGAGATTTGGACACATGGAGCAACTCCAGGAACGCGCACACAGAGGAAAGACCTGTGAGCACACCAGTGAGCTGGCAGCAATCTGCAAGCTAAGGAGAGAGGCCTCAGGAGAAACCAACCTAGCCAACACTTGACCTTGGACTTCCAGACTCTGGAACTGTGAGAAATAAATTTCTGATGTTTAAAGCCACCCTATCTGGGATGCCTGGGTGGTTCAGTGGGTTAAGCCTCTGCCTTCGGCTCAGGTCATGATCTCGTGGTCCTGGGATTGAGCCCCGAATCGGGCTCTCAGCAGGGAGCCTACTTCCCCCTCTCTCTCTGCCTGCCTCTCTGCCTACTGGTGATCTCTCTCTGTGTGTCAAATAGATAAACAAAATCTTTATTAAAAAAAAAAAAAAGAATTGGGATGCCTGGGTGGCTCAGTTGGTTAGGCGGCTACCTTCGGCTCAGGTCATGATCCCGGAGTCCTGGGATCGAGTCCCGCATCGGGCTCCTTGCTCGGCAGGGAGCCTGCTTCTCCCTCTGCCTCTGCCTGCCACTCTATCTGCCTGTGCTCACTCTCGCTCTCTCTCTCTCTCTGACAGATAAATAAATAAAATCTTAAAAAAAAAAAAAGAAGAAGAAGAAAGAAAAAGAAAAAACTAAAGCCACCCTGTCTGTAGCATTTTGTTTCAGCGCTGTAGTAAACTAATACAAATCAATCTCCCTTCCTCCCTCCCTCCGTCCCTCACCCAATATGGATCCAGTCTCCCATCATGGCTCCTCACATCCTCCCAGCCCACCCCTCAGCTGAGTGGGTACCCTCCTTACCCCACTAGGCTCCAAAGTCCTGTACCAGGCCGACCCTGCCGCTACTAACATCACTAACATCACTCCCCTGTGTACTTGCTCACCTCACCCAACCCCTGCTCTGATTCCCCATAACAGACCCCACAGCGCTTGATGTACTCCCTCCCCTGTGCCACCGCCCCCCTTGCTCGACTCAGGCCTTGACATCTGGTGCCAGACCACAGACGTCATCACATGGATGTTTGCCTTGCTTAGCCTTACTCACTGACTTTTGGACTAAATCTCACCTTCATTCTTCTAACATATTTTCACCTTTTCCAGGCCAGCTTTCTCGGGCATCGATGCCAACTCAAAGAACCGATGAGGCTGCATGGATGTGTCCCATTTATTACACATGTTGCTTAGACCTGAGTCAGCAAGACTGACCTGCAGAAATGGAGTTCTCGAGCACACAGATCTGGTTTGATACTTTTATGATATAAAAGCCTCTCTCCTTTTCTGTCTCCTGACTCAACCCAGGTTCCTACCTGGTACCTCACTCGGGGTCCTGACAGTCCTGGTCCCCTCCATTGTGGTGCCGGATGTTTCCTCTCTCTCAGGTGCTGGTGATGCCAACTGGTGTTGAAGACATCTGAACCTTTTTTCATTTTCCTTAAACTCTGGGATTTACTATTTTGGGGCAAAGGACTCTTTTCCTTGGATTTTTTTTAAATCTATGTTAAATCTATTTAACATCTATTCATTTCTAAAACGTTATTTCACCTTTTCTATTTTATCTTACAGCTCATCAGAGTGGGCATGAGGCTGCAGAGATCTGTGTCAAGAACAAAGAGATTGCAGGGGCGTGTGGGTGGCTCAGTGCTTTGGGCGACCAACTTGCGTTTTGGATGGAGTCATCTCGGGGTCATGGGATCAAGCCCCGCATTGAGCCCCGCACTCAGCAGGGAGTCTGCTTGAGATTCTCTCTCTCTCCACCTGGCTCTCCCCACTACTCCCCCTGCATGCTCTCTCTCAATAAGATAAATAAATCAATCTTAGGGGATGAAAAAAGAACAAGAACAATCAGATTGCAGAGAGTAGCGGAGCTAAGAGATGATGTAGCTCTCAGGGGGGCGGAGAAAAAAATCACCTGGGTTCCTGACATTCTAGTTTCTAATTCCAGTGCCTCCTCCTCATATATACAACATACCCCCAGAATCCTTCCACGAAACTCTTCTTTGGCTTGTGCTAGCCTGATTGGGATTCCAAGGCTTTGCACAGAGAGGTGTGTCTTGGACATTCATTCTTGTGCAAATCTCAGTCCATCCAGCCAAAAACCTCGTCATCTAAAACCAGCGCCTACAAATGCTTCGTCATTTAAAACCAGTACCTACAAATGCTTTGTGCTGAATGGTCTGGCCTGTTTTCAGTGAATTCTGAGCAGCACCTATTTCCGTCGCGATCTCTCATTCATGTAAGTTCCGTATTCTCTGCCAACCAACGAGCCGTGCACAGTCTCAATGTTTGTAGAAGCTGGTTTAGTGAAGGAGCCGGTGGATTTTGTCACAACATATATTTTGTGCATATCGCAGTGCGATGGGCCCTATTCATTCCGAAGACCTCCCCGATGATGGCTCAGCCAATCACCCACCACGCATATTTACGGAGCACCGGCAAGTGCATCCTCTGACAAGGAAACCAACTCGGAGCTTGTACCTTAATAGGGCACGGCTCAGACTGCTACCCCCTTAGGCACTGTCCTTTCCTTTGCACTCCCATATTACCTTAACTGACTCAAAATTTCAGAAACCTGAAAGACGACTCTAAATCATAGACCCCAGTTCCCTTATCTCACTCATTTTTACTCCTCTTGGAATTTATGTCCTGACTTCACAAGTCTAAGAATGATCATTCTGGCTGCCCGCGCCGCACGACCTGCTGGGGACTGGGAGCCCCAGCTGTGCTTTCTGACTGCCTCGCACACTTCCCCTGGCAATACACAGAACTCTATTAGGGCTTCCTTAATGGTTCTGGAAGCAATGGGCAACACTGCCGCTCATTAATAGTGGCACTATCACCGTGGGGCTAGAAGGAACAAATGTTTATTTGGCTCCAGAAAATGAACCGACCCCACCATTAGACAATGCCCACGGAGGTGAGGTGGGAAGAAGCCATTTATAGACACAGAAACTTATTTTGCAGAAACCTCCATTGTCAGTTAAAGCCCTTGCAGCAAAAGCCTACTGTGGCGGACACTGAGCCTTGCAGGAAGGAGCGATCTCTCCAGGGGAAGGTAGGAAATCACACCCATGCCTCAGATTGGGAAGACAGAGGCCTGGAAAACCTCCCTCTGCAATTCTCCCATGCCTTCCCAGCTCTTCCTCAAGGAGGTCCAGCGAAGCAGTTGGGGCTCCCACTATTCAGAAGGGTTTGTTTTTTGGTTCGGGGGTGGCAAGGGGTGGGGGGTAGAGGTTTGCATTCAGTTTCCCTGAGTTCTCAAGTGCTCACGGGGGGTCAGGCCCTGTTCTAAGTGCTTTGTAGGATCCAAGCACGTTTAACCCTTACGTTGAAGTAGATATCCTTGGTAGCCCCATTTTTTTTCCACTGGGGAAACTGAGGCTCAGAGAGGCCAATTAATGTGGCCAGGGGCCCACAGCTAAACTGTAAAGGAACAGGAATTTGGACAGAGTCTGACAGGTTCCAGAGCACACAGTCTTAACTCTAGGCTGTGTTTCAAGGGATAATCAACAGTAAGAGGCAATACTAGGTGTCTTCCTTCCAATACACAAAACACCTTCAAATATGTCATCACAGTTGTCCATAATGAAATACTTTCGTGATCCAGAAAGGCGGGGTCTAGGTAATGAAATTTGGGACAGAACAAGGAAGAAATTAATTTTGTGAAAGCATCTGGCTTTCAGTATGGATTCATCTGAGAAATGAAGGCTGAAGAGGTCCCTTACATTAGCCTTCTTGAGTTATCTGATTTTCTACATACGTGATCCCAGAAAACAACAGAAAAGCTTATTAATCCAGTCCCTTATGTCCTCTCCTGAGGTCAGGAACAACATGCCCATCTGATTTTTTAAAAGCCTCCCCAGGCACGTGCTCCTACGGCTATCTGGATAAAGCAGGTTCTGCTTGAAGTCTTTCACTGTCTCTTAAGGCTAAACTGAAGCCAGTGCTTCCCTGCTCTCTTCCGCATGTTCCCTAAAGACCATCCCCTCCTCCATCAGTGTTAAATACAAATCCAAGTACAGAAGAAATCAGGGAGGCAGTAAGATTTGGAACAATTATATGCCTCAATTTTTTCTTTCCCCTGCTCTTTTTTTTTTTTTTAAGATTTTATTTATTTGACAGAGAGAGATCACAAGTAGACAGAGAGGCAGGCAGAGAGAGAGAGGGAAGCAGGCTCCCTGCTGAGCAGAGAGCCCGATGTGGGACTCAATCCCAGGACCCTGAGATCATGACCTGAGCCGAAGGCAGCGGCTTAACCCACTGAGCCACCCAGGCGCCCTCTTTCCCCTGCTCTTAATCTGCAGGATTTTTTCCCCCTTCTCTCAATCTATACCTTCTTATGTCTATAAGGCTGTTGTCACTGATAAAGCCAGTCACCAGGAACAAGGCACATCCTTTTAAATTCTTCTAGCTTGCCGAGAAAATGAATGATGCTCCCTGAAGCTATGAAAAAGTACTCTTCCTTCTCATTCTCAAATCCAGGCCACCCTGGGAAGACCCCAGTCTTGCAAATGCTTAGCATAGGGGAAGAAAAATTTTAGAAATTATTTGAAGAATTCCCCAAATGGAAGCACAATTCTTGGCACCAAGTAGACAGGGTAATATATAAGAAGGTGGGAAAAGTAGGCTCCTGCAATGACCTGTGTTTCCAAAAGAGGCCTCCATTGACTCCTAATGACAGAGATCCCTCTCTAGGGGGCAGAGAGTAGAGAAATGCATAGCTGAGGATGAAGCCTCATGAAGGAATTACAGTCTGTAGCATAAAGAAGCCCAAAATGGAATTATCTGGAGAAACTGGATGCCTAGAGTCAAGACAACATGCATTACTCCCCCAATAAAGCACAGTGTAAACCACTCAGCCCTCAGGTCAGGGACAGGACAAGAAGGCAATCCATTACACACTCAATTCCAGAAAGACAAACCTGGCTAATGCTTTCCTTTTTTAACTGATCAGACTGGGTTTTTGAAAATCATATTGTGTAAGAATATATATTGACCTGAAAAAAAAAATGGTTCACAAAGATTGTTTAAACAAAACAATGGTGGCAGAGACTCTTATAGGTATGGCTACATCCAGAAGGAGTGATCAAATAAGTAAATACATTAAAGATAATTCACTGTTGGGGCGCCGGGTGACTCAGTCAATTAGGCAGCTGGCTTTGGCTCAAGTCATGAACTCAGGGTCCTTGGATCAAGGCCCGTGTTGGGCTCGCTACTCAGTGGGGAGTCTGCCTCTCTCTCTCCCTCTGCTCCTCCCCCTCCCTATGCTCTCTCTGTCTCTCTCTCTCTCAAATAAATAAATAAAATCTATTTTTTTTTTTAAGTATAATTCACTGTTAGAGAAGATACAAATACGGAAAGAGAGAAAACTTGAATGAGCCCTATGGTGATGGACTGGAATTAGAGCCAATGGTGTGAAGTCATAGTTTTCAAGATAATAGAAAATCGCTTCTTGGACTTTTGGCTAAGATCAAGTGAAGATAGATAGATTTAGATGTACAAGTAAATATAGATGTAAATGTGTGTATGTGTGTGTACATTGTGTGTGGAAATGTATGGGTGTATATTCGCAACTGTGACCCTGAGTGGGCCTTGCAAGAGGGACACCCTAATAGCAATGAGTATGCTTAGCACTCAGATCTTGGTTTCTAAATACCACTGTCCACTAAATGATACTAGGACTCCTTAGAGAAATAATTCATTCACACCTGGGGCCAGGGAAGTACAAGACGAGCCTACAACATCTTTTGCTAGAAAAGAATGACCAAAGAATAATGAAGACATGTCAAAAGGACACAGAAATCAGTTTGAAAATCTTCTACTAGCCAAAATGGGACCATTTTAGCATAAAAATAAAGAATGATGAGACTGGATTTAACCTACCAAATAAGGTAGAAAACTCTGAGCATATTAATCAATTGATTAAATGAAAGCTTGTAAAGAATAGGATATTTACATAGACTCACAAATACTTACCAATTACCAAAAACAGTAATGTTGTACTATGGTTATGTAAGATGTTACCATGGGGGAAATAATATGAAGGGTATAGGGACTTCCTTATATTATTTTTACACCTTCCTGTGAGTCTATAATTATTTCAAAATTTAAAATAAATTTTAATTTTTAAAAAAGAGTAACTTTACATTAGAGAAGGCTGTCTGACCATTACCTTAATCAAGAAATGAAAGTTGGGGCACTTGGGTAGCTCAGTCGTTAAGTGTCTGTCTTCAGCTCAGGTCATGATCCCAAAGTCCTGGGATCAAGCCCCACATTGGGCTCCCTGCTAGGCGGGAAGCCTATTTCTCCCTCTCCCACTCCCCCTGCTTGTGTTCCCTCTCTCGCTGTGTCTCCCTCTGTCAAATAAATAAATAAGATCTTAAATTTAAAAAAAAAAAAGAAGGTTAACATCATCCGTAATGGGACAAATCCAAATTCTGTGCTGCCTGATAGGATGCAATGAGAAGAATGCAATGTCACCTCTGTGACTTCCTTGTCGAAGATAGTCTGAATCTAATCCTGGAAAATAGCAGACAAATCTAAAACGAGGGCCCCAACTGAGGGACATCCTACAGATTAACTGGCTTGTAATCTTCAGAAGTGTTAAAGTCATGAAAATTTTAAAAAGATTGAGGAACTGTTTTATAGTGAAGGAGATTTGAGACATAACTAAACATAGCATGTGATTCTGATCCTTTTGCCATAAAGAAAATTATTGGGACAATGGGTGATTCTTGAGAGGGGCCAAGGATTGGATTGTAGAAAAATGCTGATTTCCTGATTCTGATGGTTATATCATGGAGACAGATAGATAGATAGATAGATACACAGTTATACTGTGGAAAATACAAACTAAGAGTATTCCAGTGGGAAATTCCTCTGTATTACAGTTGAAAGTTTCTATTAGTTTGTGATTATTTCAAAAAGAAGTTTTTTAATTACTAAAAAAAAAAAACTATACAACTAATTTCCAGCACCTAGAACAGGCATGGCAATCCAATTGCTCAATAAATAACTGAACGAATTAATCAACTACATAAACAAGTACAACAAACATGTGCTTAGAAATAAAGACATCCAAACATGAACAGTGGTTTTTTTCAAGGCATGGATTTATCATAGGTAATTTGGATATATTTTTTTTTACTTTGTGCTTTTCTGTTTCATACATTTTTGCATCAAGCATGTATTATTAATTGTTGAATTGGTCGAGCTGCTCCCTAGCTAAGGTTCAGAAGTACCCCAAGTCTTGTCCTTGAGTTTGGGGGTTCCAACATTTAATGTTATCATTTACTTGGACTAGAGCTTTAGAAAGTGCTTCAGTCCAGGGGCACTTGGGTGGCTCAGTCGGTTAAGTGTCAGACTCTTGACCTCAGCTGAGGTCTTGATCTCAGGGTTGTCACTTCAAGCCCCGTGTTGGACTGGAGTCCATGCTAGGCATGGAGCCTACTTGAAAGGAAAAAAGAGGGGAGCCTGGGTAGCTCAGTGGGTTAAGCCTCTGCCTTCGGCTCGGGTCATGATCTCAGGGTCCTGGGATCGAGCCATATATCGGGCTCTCTGCTCGGCAGGGAGCCTGCTTCCCCCTCTCTCTCTGCCTGCCTCTCTGCCTACTTCTGATCTCTGTCTGTCAAATAAATAAATAAAATCTTTAAAAAAAAAAAAAAGGAAAAAAGAGAGAGGGAGAGAAGGAGGAAGGAAGGAACAAACTGCTTCAGTCCATCTAAGTACATAGAATACTAATTATTTATTATTACCAGAATATATAAATTCCTAGTATCTAGAATATTCTTGCCCATCACCCAAAGATCCCTTCTTTCTAGATTCATGTTTCCTGGGTAGTAGAGTTTGGTGAACATGTAATCATTCAAAGAGGGTCAGAGAGTCTTGTATGATATGAAAAAGGACTGAAGAATTATTCTGGATGCAGAGTTCCAGTGACCAAGACACTGGACACTACTGAATAAACACTGATAAATTCTGATTAAAAGGATACTTTTTCTGGGTTTGAAGCAGACTGTTATCACTTAATAGACATGTTAATTTCTGTTTCTCTTGTATCTATTATATTTTGCATTAGTGTCTCCATGATGGGATTTGACAGGCATTCTAGTTCCTTTAGCAACACATTTATATGTCACCTCTTAAAATGAGTAACTTCTGTTGTTGGTTGCTGTACATGGTGTTCATTTGCTTTAATTAACTCTTAAACTTTCTATTTTATAAGCAATATATTCACATGGTCAAAATTCAAAAGGCACAATGAGACACAAAATCATCCCTGCCTCCTAATCATCCAGGTCCCCTCCCTAGAGGTAACTGATATTATCAGTTTCCTGTGTAATTCCAGGGACATGTACATGCATGCATACACACACACACACTTTTCACCCTATGTAATACTTTCCATACTGTTCCTCACCTTTTTTCACCAAGAATCTAACTTTATATCAGTATACAAAGAGCCTCTTTGTTCTCCTTCTTTTTTTTTTTAAAGATTTTATTTATTTATTTATTTATTTGACAGAGAGAGATCACAAGTAGACAGAGAGGCAGGCAGAGAGAGAGAGAGAGAGAGAAGCAGGCTCCCTGCTGAGCAGAGAGCCCGATGCGGGACTCGATCCCAGGACCCTGAGATCATGACCCGAGCCGAAGGCAGCGGCTTAACCCACTGAGCCACCCAGGTTCCCTGTTCTCCTTCTTTTTCCTTCTTTTTTAATGCACAGTATTCCACTGAATGAATGTACCATCATTTTTTTTAATAGTCTCCTACTAATGGACATTAAGATGGCTTCAAAACTTTCACTATTACACAATGTTCCATTTACCTAAGTCATTTTGCAAACATATTTCTTTGATCAATTCATAGCAGGGCAATTGCTGGGTAAAAAGGTATAGGCATTTTTTATTTGGTAATATTATTCTGCCGCCAAACTGTCTCCTGTAGAGGTTGTATGAGAGCCTCACTGAGCATTAACAAATTTCCGGAGTTTGCCGATCTGGTTATGAAAAAGCATACATCAGGGTCACCTGCGTGGCTCAATGGGTTAAGCCTCTGCCTTTGGCTCAGGTCATGACCTCAGGGTCCTGGGATCAAGCCCCGCCTGGCATGGGGCTTTCTGCTCAGCAGGGAGCCTGCTTCCCCCTCTCTCTCTGCCTGCCTCTCTGCCTACTTGTGATCTATCTCTCTCTCTCTCTCTGTCAAATAAATAAATAAATAAATCTTTTTTAAAAAGAAAAAGAAAAAGCATACATCAGAGGAGTTGTTTTGTTTTGTTTTTAAGATTTTATCTATTTATAATTTATTTATTTATTTGAGAGAGGGGGCACCTGGGTGGCTCAGTCAGTTATGCAACTGCTTTCTGCTCAGGTCATGATCCTGGAGTCCCAGGATCGAGTCCCACATTGGGTTCCCTGCTCCATGGGGAGTCTGCTTCTCCCTCTGACCCTTCCCCATCTTCTGCTCTCCCTCTCTCTCTCTCTCAAATAAATAAAATCTATATTTTATGTATAACGTATATATGTTATACATATTATATATTTATTTGTTACATATTTTATTATTATCTATTACTTATTATTAAATAAATAAAATCTTATTTACTTGAGAGAGGGAGAACAGGGGAGGAACAGAAAGGGGAGAAGCAGAGGGAGAGGGACAAATAGACTCTGCACTGAGCATGAAGCCCAGTGAAGGGCTTGCTCTCTCTACTGAGACTCTAACCTGAGCCAGAATCAAGACTGAGCCACCCAGGCACCCCTCAGAGGAGTTTTAAACTACGTTTTCCTTATATTGAGGGACAGTGAGGATCCTTTCATGTTTATTTCTTTTTCTGTCTAGTTTGTAGAGACGCTTCACTTTTTTTTAAGATTTTTATTTATTTATTTGACAGAGATCCCAAGTAGGCAGAGAGGCAGGCAGAGAGAGAATGGGGGGGAAGCAGGCTCCCTGCTGATCAGAGAGCCCGATGCGGGGCTCGATCCCAGGACCCTGAGATCATGACCTGAGCCAAAGGCAGAGGCTTAACCCACTGAGCCACCCAGGCACCCTGAGACACTTCATTTTTCTACTGTGTTTATTTGCAGTACTTTATATATTAAGAAAATCGCTTTTCTGTGATAGGAGTTAAAGGTATTTTATACCAAACTGAGTGTCTTTTAACTTTCAATTGTTCTTGCCTTGAGAGTACAAACTCTGGAACCAGACTGCCCGAGTTTAAACCCTGGCTCTGCCAATCACCAACTGTGTGACCCTGCGCAAGTTACTTAACCTATGACTCAAGTGACCCGTGAAGTAGTGATAGGAGTAGCACCTACTTCACACAGTTGTTGTAATTAAAAGAATGAACATATGGAAAGAGGTTAGAAAATATGTGGCACATGATAAGGACCATATATCTTTTTCTTTTTAATGTAGCCAAATTTAATGTTATTCATTTTAGATGCCATTTCAGAGAAAAACTTTTATTTGCCTTGGCTTCAAATTCTGCAGATATTTTTTTTAAAAAAGGAATTATTTTTTTGTTAAAGAATTATTTATGTTAAAGAGAGACCATGAGTGAGGAGAGGAGCAGAGGGAAAGGAAGAGAGAGAATCTCAAGCAGACTCCACGCTAAGTGTGGAGCCCAGGCGGGACTTGATCTCACAACCCGAGATCATGACCTGAGCTCAAATCAAGAGACCCTCCACCAACTGAACCACCTAGTTTTTCTTTTTTTTTTTTTTTTAAGATTTCATTTATTTATTTGTCAGAGGGAAAGGAGAAAGAGCACAAGTGGGGGAGGGGGTGACCGGCAGAGGGAGAAGTAGGCTCCCCTCTGAGCAGGGAGCCCAATGTGGGACTTGATCCCAGGACTCAAGGATCATGACCTGAGCTGAAGGCAGCTGCTTAACCAACTGAGCCACCCGGGCGTCACCCTATTTTTACTTTTGTTGGTAACTACACTGTCCAGATATCCAGTCTTCCTCATAATGGCAGGTGCTGAATCCACAGGCACGCAGACAAAGCAGTGAGGGGCTCTAGAGCCACCACATGGACTCCTCACAATAACCCTCTTCAGTACATCTCACCATCCTCATCTTATCTATGAGGAAACTGAGGCTCACAGACAGCAAATGACTCTTGCCTGAGACCAAGCTGCCTTTGTGCCTTGATTTGCAAATGTTCTTTCATCTTTTTTCTCTGGTGTGCCTACTGCAGACCACCAAGGCCTAACCTGCATCTGAGCCCCCTGCCTGGCCAGCGGCCATCCTTCCTGACTTCCTCCAGCGGCCCAAGCTCTCCAGCTTGGCAATCCCCTTTCACTCCTCCCACAGGGTTCACCAAACCTTGCAGATCCTCCATCCTCTCAAGCGTGTCCCCCATCTGCCCTCTCTTCCATCCCAGCGACCACCACTCTGCTTCAGCCCTCACTACCTTTCACAGGGTCTGTGGCTTCAATAAGCTCCTGAGGAGGCTCCCCAATTGCAGATTTCCACAGTCTGTCCTCTCCAGTCTCTCCTACTGTGCCACCTGGGTGATCTCTCTTCAAGAGCTCTAGTCCTGCACTCCCCAACTCTCGAAACTTCCAGGTCCTCTCTGCCTGCTCCTTTCCCTGACATCTGACCCAACCTACCCTGCCAGTTTTGCTTCCAACACTCCCTTCCCATGCAGCCAAAATGAATGCCTAACTATTCTTTGACCAGGCTTCCAGTGTTTGTTCAGTTTAGAATGTCTGTCTCTGCCTTCTCTTCTGGGCCACTCAAGCTTCACAAAGCTGTCTTTTATTCTGACTCTACTCACTTCTCATTCCCCTTTCCACCTCTCCGTGCTGCACACCGTGCATTTGTGTGTAAACTCTTTGAGAGCGGAAATTCTACCTTATTATTGATTGAAATGCTTTCACACTGAGATACAACTGATAAACCATATGACCTACTTTCTAACTGGTCCAGTCACTCACAAGGACCCGGGTCAACAAGGTACATGGTGTGCCAGGTCTGCTAGTGGCAACAACCAAGCTTGGCATATTTAATTTTTTTTTTTTTTCTTTCTTCCCTCTCCCCTTCACCCCACCCCCACCCCAGCCAAGCCTGGTCTATTTGAACCCAGATCTTCTCCCAAACTGTCACTTCTGGCCAAGTGCCCATCACAAGCTTCTAGAAGTTATGATAGCTGTCAGCTGGTATCTGGAACAGCCACAGCACACAGAGAACATTCTGGAAATATCAGTCGTACAAACAATATTCGCACTGGAGAGAACATCAGATTAACTTCATTGTTCAACAGAAGAAATGAAGGCACAAAAAAGAGAAGAGACTCGGCCTAGGTCACACTGCAAGGCAGGAAAACAGAACTAAACCTAGAAGACCCTCCGTGACAGCCCTTCAGGCCACGCTCCTCTGCACCCTGGAGCTATACAGACCTAGGGTCAGCAGACCTGCCACCTGAGGTCACTGCCCAAGACGTCACCACCTGTTTTCTCTCTCTCATCTCAGAGACTCCTTTGTCCTTCCCACCGTAAAATCTTTCCTCCTCCTAAGTCTCAGGTTTAAAAGGATAGTAGCCCAGGACGGCGAGAGGACGACACCGGGGTGGATCAGTTGGCTGCCGACTGAAAAGGGACCCGTTGCTGGGTGAAGTACCCACTTCTTCAGAGGAGCCCGCACAAGTCCTCGAGCTTCCGGGATCAGAACTCAGCCTCCGACCCAGTCCGGCCCCGCCTCCAATGCGCCGGGCCCCGCCCCCAACGCGCTCAGCCCCACCCCAAACGTGCTCGGCCCCGCCCCAGACTCCCTAGCCGACAGGCGGCCTCCTCGCCTGGCCTGGGCGGAGCCGCGCTCCAATCTCCGCCCTCCTCCTAAGATCCATCCTATTGGCGTAGACAGTCAGACGCCACATCCAATGAGAAGGAACGGGCGGTCGCCTGGTCCTATCCGCGGCGACTACACAAAAAACGGACGCAACTAACTGGCAGATGCTACACCGTGGTCTTTCCGGGTCCTTCCACGCTCAGCTCGTACTCCTGCGGGTCCCGGCCCTGAGGGGAGGCGGAGAGGACCCTCTACTAAGTAAGTGTCTGCTGACGGCGGTGGCCGTTGGCATCGGTCCGGGGGCTGCTGCCGCTCCCCGCTCAGAGCTCGGCGTGGGATGGGCCGTGGGGGGAAGGCCCGAGAAAGGGGCGGGGAGCGGCGGAGCACGTGGAAGGCCGGCCTGACCGCGGCGTGGGTGGGGGGCTGGGCTGGCGAGCTGCGGGTGTGCCGGCTGCGTGGGCGTGGGCAGCCCGGCTCGTCCTGTTGGGTCGGTTGTGCGGCCGTAAACGGTGTAACATGGGGGGGACCCCGAGTGTCGCCGCTCTGTGTCGGACCCGAAAGAGTGTTTTTTTAAGCCCTGTTGCAGAAGGTGGCACCCGACACCTGCCTCTGGCTGGACGGCGGACCCTTGGTGGCCGTTTCCCGGAACGTTCAGGTTGTGAGAACAGCTAACGCACCCTGGGCGCGTGCTGAGTGCCCCGCGCCGTGCTAACTGCTTTACGAGCCTTAACTCGGTTCCCCCCCACCGCCAGCAGCCCTGTGAGGGAGGTAGGAGGAGTACCTTTGTCAGACGCAGGAAGAGACCGGGTGAGGTTTCGCTTGCCCAGGTAACTACTGAACTTGTCCGTGGCAGAGCCCCGGTTTGAACCCAGGCGTTCGGGTTGACCCTCACACCGAGGTGTGCCTTAGCGAGAAAGCCCCTTTCCGTACTCGCGCGCTGAGAGTCCTGGAAGCCTCGTCGCGCTCCGCCCCGCTGACCTCGGAAACCCAGATACCACCCCCACCCCCCCAGTGGGCGTGGGGTAGTCTGCTGGCCTTGCCTTGTGGCTGGAACAGCAAGGAGGAAAGAAAACTGTGATAACTTCCTGGAGGAAACAAATGAAAATTCCCAAACCCCAAAGTCTGGTTTTAAATAACAATGGAAATTACAGTGGAGGTGGTGTTCTGTGGATAACCAACCCCCCACCCCCCATGGGGCCTGACCAGCAGGGGTGGAATTCCTTTTCCACCACTCTGTGTGTCCTGCTGGGTAGGATACTTAGTCCTGGAAGCCTCAGTTTCCTCATTTGTTAAACTAGAAAAACCAACTCAAGGTGGGCATGGCAAGCTCCATGTAGAGGCATTTTGTATTCGGCTTTACAGATCATTCAGCGTTGGCATTTTCCATATTACAATCCACTGGTCTCTGTAATCGGAATTACCCTGTTGGATTTTTAGGATGTTCTCACTTTTTTTTTTTTAAGATTTTATTTATTTATTTGACAGAGAGCAAGATCACAAGTAGGGAAAGAGGCAGGCGGGGGGTGGGGGGGAGGGGAAGCAGGCTCCCCGTGGAGCAGAGAGCCCGGGTGTGGGGCTCAGCTATATTCCAGGATCCCTGAGACCATGACCTGAGCTGAAGGCAGAGGCTTTAACCCAGGCGCCCCATGTTCTCACTTTTAAATATTATAGTTCTGCCATAATAGATCTTTTTTGTTTTTGAGATATAATTCACATACCGTAATATCCACCATTTTAAAGGGTACAGTTTGGTGGAGTTTGTAATATATTCACAAGGCTATGTGACTGTCACCACGATCTTATTCCAGAACATTTCATCACCCCAAAAAGAAACCTTATGGCCCAGGCAACTCAGAGGAGCTTTTTTGGGCTCAAGGCCAGATGTTGAGGCCCAGCTGACAGGGCCTCCCAACCTGAGGTCTTGGATGGGAGAGATGGAGCCTCCTCCCACCCTGAATTTCAGCCCTGGGCTGAAGCGAGGAGAGCCCAAGGCCAGCAGGCTCCCAGCGCACCTGCTGAGCAGAGGCCCGGGTGGAGGCTGCCCCACAGCCCCCTGACATGGGGTACGAGGGGAGGCATCTTGGGGAAGAGGGAGGGCCAGTTATTCAAAAAACTGTGGGATGTTCTAACCATAAGCCTTTGGGAGAACTGTGCCAAATCTTGGCTGTTCCCATGGGGACAACTGCCCAACTTCAAGGCCACGCCGACTTCCAGGTGACATCCCACAACTGGGCCTTCACAGAGACTAGATTTGAAGCAGGGCCTGAAAAACACAGGAATTTGCCAAACTTCAGGATTATGCATAAGCGGAGGGTCAGACTTAGAGCCAAAGGAAGTGAACCTTTGAAAGCTCTTGCAACCAAGGTAAAAATGAAACGGAATGACTTCACAGCCACCGTAACAGCAAGGAATGGAGAAGCTAAACTGAATTAGGAAGGGCAAGTCTGCGAACCCATCTGATGGGCATGTTATTTCACTGGCAGAACCCAATTACAGGCAGCTACAGTGGATGCTGTCCAAACAGCTTTTATCTGGAGAAAGCTGTTGACGGTTCTGAAAAGCAAAAAGTAAAAGATACCAATACTGTATTTCAGTTTTATCACTATTGAAATTCTGTTTCACAGCACAGCATTAGAGGTATACACTTGCCTACCAAGATGCACCAAAGATTGATGAGGAAGATTTATAGGTTTTTCAGAAGCTCTAGGTATCCACCAGATTATTCACCTCATTTAGATAATGTAAAAATGTTACCCAATGATCGATCTCAGCCAGTAACTCCAGAAACTGACGGGAAAGCTTTCGTGCACCGCAAGGCCAAGTGTTCCATCCGCAGGAATACCAAGGGAGCTGGACGAAGCAAAACACAGCTCCTGGTTAGGTTTGCCAACACTGTTGCCGAAGAAACTCGGATAAACCTGTCCCAAGAGAAGCCAGTAACTCAAAAGACCCAGGCTTTGGAAAAGAGGGAAATTTATTTCAGGTGGCAGACTCAAGCCTTAACTGACCTCTCAGCCCGCAAGTTGGACACCTGGAGTTTTATAGGGAGAGGTTCAGAGGGGTACGTGCCAAAGAACAGACAGTGTGCGATCACAGGCTGGGGGGCGGGTCGGTATGTGTGCATCACGTGATCATGGGCAGGGAGGGGACGTGTGGGATGTGGTCTCTCTAGGCATTCTGTTGCTTTTGGGGCTTTGGGGGCTTTTATGGCCTGGCAGTTACAATGTTCTGCTCATTGCAAAGCCTCTTCATCGGTGCCTCAAAAAAGTATGATAAGAAATAAGAACAATAGGTTTCAGTTAAAGCTTGAGTTAGGCAGTCCTCCTATTTCTGGTTTTAACTGTTGGGATCTGTAGTTAAGCAAGAGGGCTCGCTGACAAGGACAAATTCAGAGTTTTCCTTCCCAGAGATCACGGTCAGCTAAGTGTGTATCCGCAACAGGACAGGTAGCCGCCTGTCCACTAAGAAAGTCAACAAGCAGACAATTGAGATGTTACAGAAGAAAATTAATTTTCTTGTACTTTTTTCCATTTTCACCTTAAAATGACTTAGAATCCAGGATTACAGTGGTACCCCTTTTTTAGGGGGACACATTCCAGAACCCCCCACTGGATGCCTGAAACCACGGATAGTACCAAAACGTTATATTTTCTGTTTTTTTTCCTATACAGACATACCTGTGATAAAGTTTTATTTATAAATTAGGCACAGTAAGAGATGAACAACAGTAACTGATAATAAAATAGGACAACTACAATATACTATGATAAAAGTTATATGAATGTGTCTGTCTCAAAATCACTGTACTGTACTCACCCTTTTTGCAACAATGTGAGATGATAAAATGCCTGTGCGATGAGATGACTTGTAGACATGACACAGCATTAGGCTGTTACTGGTCTCCTGAGGATACATCTGGAGGAGGATAACTGAACCCAGGGAAAGTGAAACTGTGGGTCAGGGGGGTCTGCTGGACTGAACTGTAAAACTTTATACTGGCTTGCTATGTTAAACCTCAAAATGAAATGATACTAAAAATAGGGGGAAAATATGAAGTTTGTGCTGACCTAAAATGAAGGCTTTAAAAAATATTACATACTCGGGGCACCTGGGTGGCTCAGTGGGTTAAAGCCTCTGCCTTCGGCTCAGGTCATGGTCCCAGGGTTCTAGGATCGAGCCCGGCATCGGGCTCTCTGCTTGATGGGGAGCCTGCTTCCTCCTCTCTCTCTACCTGCCTCTCTGCCTACTTGAGATCTCTGTCTGTCAAATAAATAAATAAATCTTTTAAAAAAATAATAAAAATTTAAAAAATAAAAAATATTACATACTCAGTCATTTTAACCTCTTGTGATATGTGATCATTTTGTATAATCATCTCCCCACCACACTTTTTTTTTTTTCTTTTTTTTAAGATTATGGATTTCAAAGTGTCTCATTATTGCACTGGTCCTGGTTGGGAGTGCTATAGTAAGTAGATAACAGAAACCAAAAAAACTACCAATTCCAGTTAACTTCTTTTAGGTTAACTCCAGAAAAGGATCCTATTAGTTCTGATTTAAAAATTCTGTTTCATGGGGCACTTCAGTAGCTCAATCAATGAATTGTCCCAACTCTGGATTTTGGCTCAGGTCATGATCTCATGGTCGTGAGATCGAGCCCTGCATTGGGCTTGGTGCTAGGTATAGAACCTGCTTAAAGATTCTCTCTCTCTCTCGGGGCGCTTGGTTGGCTCAGTGGATTAAGCCTCTGCCTGTAGCTCAGGTCATGATCTCAGGGTCCTGGGATCAAGCCCCGCATCGGGTTCTCTGCTCAGTGGGGAGCCTGCTTCCCCCATTCTCTCTGCCTGCCTTTCTGACTACTTGTTATCTCTCTCTGTCAAATAAATAAAATCTTTAAAAAAAAAAAAAGAAAGAAAGAAAAGATTCTCTCTCTTCCTCTGCCCCTCACTCTACCCGCCCCCCTTAAAATAAAAACAAAATTCTATTTCTTGAAGCATTAAGTAAAAAGACAGGTCTTCTGTTTTTAAAACTTTTACTGAAACATGAAGTCTCATCATTTGATCTGTATATTTACCTTTCAGTAAGTGTGCAATCAAGTAGAGTAAAGGAAATACGGTACTACTGTATCAGTGTTTTATGAATGTGCAGGCATAAATCTTAGTTAAAATAAAAGTCACGTTCAACTTGATTCTGGTTTTAAAACAAAACTGCTGTCATACTAAAGTATTATATATTGTGACTGTTGCTTTTGGTACCAAAGCTAGTAATTTGGTGGCGTGTTGCCTGTGAAAACATAAACAGGTACACATGAAACATTATAAATCACTTAAAGTTCTATAAAAATTTTACTAAGCTACACCTAGATAAAGTATGTAACAGTGACTCTTATTCCTAAAAATATAAAACAATTAGAGCCTTTATCAACTAACTTGGGATGACTGGGAAAAACACTTACTCATAACAGAAAAATAGACTCCCAAGAAGCTTCTTTCAAAAACAGTATTTGGGGATGGAGGGATCTCGTGCCAGTTAGTCACTTCCCATTCTCTGCCTTCTCTCTTTCCCTCCTCCCAGCCCCCTAGAAACCACCTCTTCCTCCCCCTCTGTCCTCCCCATCTCTCTGTATCTGGATTTGCCTATTCTGGACGTTTCATGTACATTGATGAAATATGTGGCGTTCTGTGTCATCCTTTTGTGTCCGGCTTCTTTCACTTAGCATAATGCTTTCAAGGTTTGTCCACCCTGTAGCACACCTTAGTACTTCAGTCTCCTGATTGACCTCTGTGGTGCAGATGTGGCATACTTTGTTTATCCATTCATCAGTTGTGATGGAAATTTGGGTTGTTTCTACTTTGGGGCAATTATGAATAATGCTGCTACGAATGGTACTGTCCAATTTTTTATATAGCCTTATGTTTTCATTTCTGCTGGGTTTTGCTAGGTCATGTGGTAACTGTTGAACCTTTTAAGGAACTGCCAAAATGTTTTCCAAAGTTTCCAAAGTTTTCCAAAATGCTGCAGCATTTTCCCTTCCGCCAGCAATGTATGAAGTTTCCCCACATCCTTACCAATATTGTTGTTACCTGCTTTTTTTTAAATTGTAGCCACGCTAGTAGGTATGAAGTATCTTATTGTGGTTTTGATTTGCAGCTGCTCAGTGACTAATGACATTGAGCATCTTTGCACATTCTAAGTGGCCACTTCTAGGTCTTTGAAAAAATGTCTTTAAGTTTTATTATTAGTACTGGGTTAAAATTTTTTCTGTACTCTGGATACTTGATACTTATCAAATACATGGTTTAAAAATAATTTTCTTGGGGTGCCAGGGTGGCTCAGTCAGTTAAGAGCCTGACTCTTAATTTCGCTTCAGGTCATAATCTTGGTATCATAAGATCAAACCCTTTGTTGGGCTCTGCACTCAGCAATGAGTCTTCTGGAGATTCTTTTTCTCCCTCACCTCTCCTCCCACTTGTACACATGCTGTCTCTCTCTCAAATAAATCTTTAAAACATATATAAATAACTTTCTTTCATTTTGTGAATTGTCTTTCACTTTTTTTTTTTTTTGCTTTTCCCTTTTTTATTAGAGCCCTTTGATGCACACAAGTTTTTAATTTTGATGAAGTCCAATTTATTTTTTTCTTGTGCTTCAGGTGTCCTATCTGAGGAACCATTACTTAATCTATGATCATGACTTGTATCTTTATTTTCTTCTAAGAGTTTTATAGTTTTAGGGGCTCCTGGGTGGCACAGTCAGTTAAGCGTCCAGCTCTTGGTTTCAGCTCGGGTTGTGATCTCAGGGTTGTGGGATCGAGCCCCGTATGGAGCTCTGCACTCAGTATGGAGTCTCTTTGAGATACTCTCTTCCTCTCCCTCTATCCCTCCTGCTTGTGCTCACTCTCGCTCTTTCTCTCTACAATAAATCTTTTTTTTAAGATTATAGTTTTAGATACTGGATCCATTAGAGTTAATTTTTATGTATGATGTAAAGTAGGGATCCAAATTCGTTCTTTTGCAGGTGGATAGCCAGTTGTCCTGGCAGTTGAAAATATTCTTCTTTCCCCCACTGAACAGTTTTGGCACCTTTTTCAAAAATCAGTTGGGGGGCACCTGGCTGGCTTAGTCAGTAGAGCATGT
Source organism: Enhydra lutris kenyoni (assembly GCF_002288905.1). Lineage (NCBI taxonomy): Eukaryota > Metazoa > Chordata > Mammalia > Carnivora > Mustelidae > Enhydra > Enhydra lutris. Next base: position 20,833,194 of record NW_019154104.1, on the reverse strand, counting down.
GACTCTAAATCTCAGGGATTCGAGTTCAAATAAATAAAATCTTTTTTAAAAGATAAATAAATAAAAATTAAAAGAATAGAGTTTATCCACCTCACCACTATTTGGGGCTGGATTAATTCGTTTTACAGGACTATCCTGTGTATTGTACGACGGTTAACATCAGTGGCTTCTTACTAAATGGCAATAGCAGCCACCACCAACTTCCCCCCCCCCCCATTTTATGACAAAGATGTCTCCAGACATTGCCAAACTGTCCCCATTAAGAAACACTGATCTAGTCATAATCCCAGGGTCCTGGGATGGAGCCCCGTGTTGGGCTCTCTGTTCAGCAGGGAGCCTGCTTCCTCCCGCCTCTCTCTCTGCCTGCCTCTCTGCCTGCTTGTGATCTCTGTCTGTCAAATAAATAAAGAAAATCTTTTTAAAAAAAAAAACTTTAAAAAAATAAGAAACACTCATCTAAAAACTGACACATACTGGATTTCCTATTACCGTCCAGGAAAATTATCTCCAATTCTGGATTCAAAGCCTCATTATATTATTTGGCTTTGGATCTACATTTGTCTGAGTCTTTGTCACCATGTGTTAATGACTTTCTGTGTGTGTGTGTGTATGTTGATGACTTTCAAATCTATATCCTGTTTCCTCGCCGGATTCCCAGAGCTTGTTTACAGTTTCCTGCCTTGGTGTTCTACAGGCATCTTGAGATTGGTTTGTTCAGATCGAGACTGATTCTCTTCTCTCCCCCAAACTGCTCTTCGTCCTTAATCTTGGTCTCCCAGGTCAGGACCCTACCAGTCAGTCACGTACTGGTTCTTCACTTCCCTTGTCTCCACCTCTCCCATGAAATTCACCTCCTGAGTCTTTCTGAATTCAAGATCCTCACTTCCACAGTGGGCAGGCTCATCTCAGCTGGCTACAGAGATCCTTAACTTCTAGCTTAATTTCTCTGCTGCCTGTAAAGTGCCCTTTCCAGCATGCATGTCTGATCCTGTCAGAGCCCTCATGGGCTGGCCCTGCCTGCCTTTCCAGCTTCGTCCCCCAACGCCTTGTACTTTAGGCTCTGGCCATACAGAACTGCTTGCCAGGCCCCTCACTCTTCCAGCTGCTGTTCAAACTCTGTCTCTCCTCCAGCCCCCTCCACTCAAAGAATGACTCTCCTCTTTTGCTACACCTGGAGAGACCTGGGTCTTCACTCACGAGCCACTGCAGAAATTGGTTCATTCATATCTGTGTTCCTGGTGATCAGCAAGTGTCTTGAGAATGGGGACCACAATTTATCTCTGCCTGCTCCCTACGGCCCAGTGGGCCCTCTGTAAATCTGTGTTGAATAGCAAATGAAAATGCCTAGAGCAGAAAGGGGCTATTTGGGATTTTATTTATTTTATTTTATTAAAGGTTTTATTTACTTATTTGACAGAGAGAGGGAACACAAGCAGGGGAGTGGGAGAGGGAGAAGCAGGCGTCCCTCGGAGCAGGGAGCCTGATGCAGGGATTGATCCCAGGACCCGGGGATCATGACCTGAGCCAGAGGCAGACGTTTAACAACTGAGCCACCCCGGTGCCCCTACCTGGGATTTTAAAGCAGCCGCAGGGTTGTTTTGGTTTGTTTTTTGTTTAGTTCAGGGAACATTTACTGAGAACCAACTAGGTTATGGGTGCTAGGAACAGAAAGAACAGGGCAAGATCTTAGCGTAGAAAATTCACATTACATCTAATACGAGATGGGAGTACACAGTTTAGTACAAAGTGATAAGGGCAAGCATAATGCATACAGTGGATACTGAGAGTGAACTGTGCTGCATTCGAGGACGATACTCTCCGCACCCCTGAAATAGGCTTCTTGAAAGTATGAAAAGATATCATTTCATCCCACTGTAACCCTTTCTGTGTTCAGCCAACTTCTCTTTATCATCACTTTTTCAAATGACTTTGGCTTGATCATGCTCATTAAATCAGTTAATGTTGTCAGCCTCTCCTTGTGCTGCAGTACCTGACCCTGAGCTTGTGTGAGTTAGTGGTTTAGAAATGTTCCACAATCAGTGCTCACCACTTATTTCATTGTTCACTATGTCCTTGATTTTGCGCCCCTCTCTGGAGGATAATGGTGCAGGCGTGCCATGCTCCTGCCTCCTCACCTGAAGCCTTTCAACTTCCCGTTACATGTGATCTTCACTGTAGTCCTGCATTATTTCATAGTTAAAGCAAACTGCAGTCGTATGTGCAGAATGTGCAATCTAGAGGAATTTTTCTCTTTTGATAGAGTTGCTAATGGTAATCTTTAGGTCAGTATGGCTTCTTTTTCTTACCAGTTTTCTTAACACTGGCCCTATTTCCCTTCCTCTGCATAGTGCCTCTTAGCTTGTAACTTAACTAGTTAGTAAATACAACTTTATTCTTTAAAATAAAGGTTAAGGTAATCGATCCTTAGGGAGACCCATGCATGTGGTGTCCAGGAGCTATGAACATGGGTTGCTTAGGAAAATGAATAAAGCTATTACACGATTGGACAGGGGTGAGGGCGGCAGTGGTATTTATAGAGAAGGGAGATATAGATAGGTAAGAGAGCAGACGGGTAACTAGGGAGAAATGGGCTCTGAACGTGCTAAGTCTGTTGTCACTGCGGCAGTAGAAGTCGATGCCCAGGAGAAATGCTAGGGATTGGAGATGAACCTGTGTTGGCAGGTGAGATGGAATAAGTATGAAAAGAAGAGGAACTAGGACAGAACAGTAGAAAACAGACACAAGGCAGGTGACCCAAGAGAAGCCAGAAAAGGATGAGTTTGACAAGTAAGAGGAAAACCAAGAGAAAGATATTCCAGAAGGCAAAGGAAGAATGAAGCTTTGTGGCATCACATGATTTAGGAATAAGGGCTAAATAAAGAGAGACCACTGACTTCGGCAGGCAGGGGGATCATTAGTTAAATAGGTCACGAGCTTTTTAGCAAAAAGGCATGATGCAGTGGGTTGAGGAGTGACTGGGAAACAAGCTGTGGGATGTGTGCACGCAGGCCACGTGCGCAGAATATCCTCCTCCTCTTGGGTCAGAGTTGGAGCAGATACAAATGAAAAACCTGAGCATGTCCATAAGGCGAGATAAGGCTGGGGAAATTGGTTAAACATACGGGAACAAGTGTCTGCAGGGTCTGAGAAGGAATGAAAGCAATGGCCAGGTGGGATGGGTTTGCCAGGAAAAGACAAGGACACCTGTTTCTCCAAGACAAGAGGGAAGACCCTTGGAAATATTAAAGGCAGATGTTTGTGGAAAGGAGGGGAGAGAAGCTGGGAGTGTTCATACCTGGCAGCCTCTCTGTTCTCTGTGAGGTCGGGAGCTATGCTAGCAAGAAAGGAGGACTGGAAGAAAGCGGGAAGGGATGGTAGGGCGGAAGTAACAGCCTGAGCTGTCAGGAGTGACTCAGACTAGGAATAATTAAAGTAGTTTAAGACATCAGAGGATGAAAATAAGACCTTTGTCGTGGCTCCCCCCTCCTTCTGGCGCAGGACTGGAGAGCATCTGGAGCATCCAGAGCCAGCAGTCCGGGCTGCGGAGCGGCCCCATGGGGGAGGCCGACTGACCGAAGCAAGCACACTGAGGATTCCATTACAGAATTCGCAGAACGTTTGGGTAAGTACCAGACCAGCAGTCCAGACCCGTCGTGCTCTGCTGCCAGCAGGCATTCTGCACTCAGATGGAGAAGCTGGGAAATAAAAGCAAATAGTTTTCTAATCTGTTCTTTGGTTTCATTCATCCCTAAAGACTTTTTTTTTTTTTTTTTTTTTCTGATTTTGTTACGGCATTTGAATGTGGTTTTAAAGTATACTCAGTAAAAAATAAATAAAAGCACATTCAGTAAAATGGCCTTACTCTCTCCTGAGTTGGGGGGAAATTCAGGTGTTGGGAAGGCATGGAGCTCACAGCAGCTGGGCCAGGTACCACAGTCTGCTCTTGTTAAGAACTCTTCATGTGATCCCCAGTGTTGAAACTTGGCAGTTAAGTGACAGATTCAGGCTCCACAAGATAAGACTTGAAAAAGCCTCCTGAAATACTACGGCAATATCAGTAAGAAGTGTTTTTACCTCATTCCTTCTTCAAAAAAAAAAAAATTGCATGTACACATCCATCCCTTTGACAGCTTGCATACAGGAAGCTAAAACCTTTATAAAGCACGTCGAGAAGTCCTACACACTGGCCCTTGTTGAACCGTGTTCACAGTTTTCCTTGCTCAGTGCTGGAATTGTGTAGGAGAAAGTGTTCACTGTCAACTGTTCTCTGTGAATAGGGATGTGTGTGGACTGAAAGAAAAATTATATGCTCTGGTGTCATCTGGTAAAGAAAAGAAAGAAGAATAACCTGAGTGCTCATGCCAGCCTCCACTGCCACCTAAAGTAATTGCAAGACCCTGTCATCACCTCACACAGTGACCAAAAGAACCGGAGGTCGGCACATTGGCAGGCCAGGTGTCAGCTGTGAGGTAAGAACCGCAGCTGGAGAAGTGGCTCCCGAAGCTTGGTGCTTCATCACTGTCTCTGCCTGGAGGCAGCCCTCACAGGCGAGGCTTGGTGTGGCGGCTCTGGTGAGAAGCCAGGTTGGGCCATTGCCTTGCCTAGCTCCCAGCATGAAGGAGCTGTCGAGAAGCAAACAGGAAACATGTGCACGCGCGTGCGCACACCCACACTTTTGTATGCGGACTTGCTTGTTTTTCTCTTTTAGGAGTAGAAATGCATAAAAACAGCTGGCAGAATCGAAGACGTAGGAGAAGGAGTCACCAGCAGAACCCTTGGTTCAGACAGCAGGGTTCTGATGAGAGGCAAGTGCTGCTGCTTGGGGCCACTTGAGCTCTGTGGTGGCCTCAGATGCTTGGGAGTCACCAGGGCTGTCACCGCAATGCAGGGTCTGAGGGGGGGACCCACTGCTGCAAGTCAGCCTGCCTGTCGCTCTTGGAGGAGTGAGGAGATAGGCCCTCACCTTTTCTTCTTTTCAGAGCAACGACCTCTGGCCAGCGCGTTAGCCAGAGGCTTAGAAGCAGACAGTATCAGATAGGACTGGAGAGCTGTTTTTCTACTTTGCAGACTTTCTCTCTCTCTTCCTTTTTTCCCAGCCAATGAAAATACCTTTCTGGAGACCCAGTTTCATTAATTCAGCCTAATCCTTCAAAAGGCTAAATATATATAATGTTGAGTTTAATAAACACAAAAAGGTATACGGAATAGTACAGTGAACATCACGTACCCAGTACCAGCTTAGAAAGTAAAACCTAGTCTATGCTGAGTTGAATTCCCCAGTGCAAACATTTTCCACTCTCAACTTACTGTTCTTATGGCCAGAAGTTCTTACGGCCTGAACTGTGAAGAGGTGTCCTCGCCTGGTGTGGGCGGGTTGTCCTGTGCTGGGACTAGATTGTATTTCCTTAGTGCAGAAGTCTGCACCAGAGGAGGCCCGCATGCCAATTTTAAAACTTTTCCACACTTCAGACCTCCTCCGAAAAGGGACAGATTTCTAGCTACAGGGTCAGATGGTGACAACGACCAAGATGCTTCTCTAGAACAGATGAACCTGAACAGTAACAAAAACCATCCAAATGTTGTGGAAAGAACCAGGGCCAAGGAATTGGGAGGTCCAGATTTCACATTCTGCCTTCTCCTATGTGAATTTGGGCAAGTTACTTAGTCACTTTGAGTCACTCTTGTACAAAAGAGACATAATACTTACGAGGTTTGCAGTACTGAATGGAAAGCCTCTGATGGGCTGCTTGGCTCTGAGTAGCCCCTTCGCACATGGTGGGCCTCATTAGGTGTGGGTAAAATCTGTTACTCTAAGCCAGAGTCGCAGGTTTGACCCATATTGTAGAACAATCAGGACAGTGCCCAGTGTTTGTATGTTTTGTAAAGAGAACCATGGGTATTTTTTGGGCCTTCCCTCAAGAGTACAACGTGTAGCAAAATGTGACCTGGGCAAGAAGGGAGTCTCAACCCAGCCTTGGCAGAGTCATGTGGAAACACGCTGGGCAGCTGCCTTCCAGGCTCTGTGTGGAAAGAATGGAGGAGTCGTCCTTGGACTAGAAATGTAGACATTTGTTGTGGCACTTAGTCCTTCCTCCTCTTGCTGCCTGGTCACACATGAGCTGCCTCAGAAAGCTCCGAGCCATAAAAAAAGGGAGAACAAATACTTTTCTCTGAAACTGCATAGTTAGTATTTACAGACAAAAGAGAAAGTTCTTTCATTCCTTCAGCCTGGATATTCAATTTGTACTCCTTTGGGGGATGGGGAGAAAGTTCTTGATTCTAAAACAGATTTTGTCAGGATTCTAAAATTAGGCATTTTTCTGTCATTATATCCTTCAGCCTGTAATTGCCACAGAAACTGCTTATAGCTTTGCAAATCAAGTGCTTAAACCATGACTGTATCCGAGTATTACCTGAGCAAATCACCTCCGTGCCCTGAACCCCAGTTTCTCCATCTATAAGGTGATATGACCAAGTAAAATTTGAACCCTTTATACTACTAAATCCAGTAAAGAATAAAATGCATCTGGCCCTGTAGCTGCTGTTGAACTGACAAATGAGCCCAGCTGGTAATATTCTTATTAGCAAAGATTATTCCTCTTTTCATCTGGAAATTTCTAAAAGACTTCAGAAAATGCTCAAGTGAGGAGATAAGGAAATGTGACTTAATGTGACACACATCCTTTTAAGGGTGAGGAACCAAAACTTTGCTTGTCCTAACTTTTGTGTATTTGTAGTAGTAGACTCCTTTAAGGAGAATGGAGAGGTGAGGGCTCTCCAGGTAATCAGAAGGGTCAGAGGACTGGAGTGGGGGCCATGGAACTGCCTGAACTGACCCCTGCAGGACCCCCCCAGTCAGAGAATGACCGACTCAAGCCCTTCACTGCGAGTTACTATGACTGTGTGTCAACAGGGGCAACTTAGTGGCACAGCAGAGCTCACAGGATTCTGGCCACGTCGGCGATGACGAGGCCCCATCGACCTCATCTGGCGCAGCTGGGAGTTCTTCCGTGCCAGGTGAGGCCGTTTGTTGGACAGTGGACCTGCTGTGGCCCTGCCTGTGGGGAAAGATGAAACCTTGTCCTGCCCTATCATCTGGTCACGTCTGCTTGGGCTGCCCTTCTTAGCCCTGTGTGTCTTTGCTTGCGTGTGGGTACACTCCATGGGTGTCACCAGCCCTTTCCTGGCTCGGGGGAAATTCTGGAGCACATTGAAACGCTAACTAAACATCCTGGCTGTGTCAGGAACAGCGCAGGAAGGGAGGTGAGGCAGACGGCTCCCTGCATGGGCACAGGAGGGTGACTGGCCGCCTTAGCCTACCTGCTGCCCCTCAGGACAGACAGACATCTGTGAGGGTTGGTGTGGACAGGCCCCTGGGTTCCTTCATAGGTGGGTCCGTGCCATATTCTAAGTTGAAGTGGATTTCCTCTCTTTTGACTTAAGATCTGCCGGGGTATTACTTTGACCCTGAAAAGAAACGCTATTTCCGCTTGCTCCCCGGCCATAACAACTGCAACCCCCTCACAAAGGAGGGCATCCGGCAGAAGGAGATGGAAAGCAGAAGGCTGCAGCTGCTGGAGGAAGAAGACAAACAGAAAAAGGTGGGCTCCGCACTCCTCCTGGCCACCCTGTCCCCTCCACTGCTGATGGGAGGTGCCAATTAGACGCCCCTATAACACTTAGCATGGGGCACTTTGTGGCATCGAGCTCCCCCCATAGGAATCCGATGAAGAGAGTGAGAACAGGCAGGAAATCTCCCACTGCCCCTTTTCTTATCTGCGAAGTTCCATCAGTGAGCCTCCCATCTTGTCCTTCCCCGGAGGAGTCAGGAAATGGCATGACACAGTTCCAGTAACTGTGTATCCTTAATAGAAACCCCAGGTGTGTGGTTTGGATAGGAGGATTTCCTGCATCCCTTCTGGGGATTAGATGCCAAGACCTTTCCGTGGTTTATGGGAGCCCCAGGGTCACCAGTTCGAACGGAAAGCATGGTGAAGACCTGAGCGAGCAGGGCCATTCTTGTGCTCACTAGCGGGGTGGCCTCATGTCCTCACCTTGCTCCGCAGGTAAATTGATGGAGAGCTTACACATGGGCACCAGGCCAGCTTTCCAGCTCAACATGTGCTTTCTTGTGACGGACTTTTCCTCTTGCCCAGGAGAGGAGTCTGTTAGATCTCTGTACCTAAAATTTCTGCCAACTTAGTACACCAGCTTCTTCATTAGATCTTATGAAACTAAAAGCACTCTCCATTATCCCATAACCTAAAACTTCATTGAATCTAGTTTTGTTTTGTTTTGTTTTGTTTTTCAGAAAATAGCCAGGATGGGCTTTAATGCATCGTCATTGCTACAGAAAAGCAAGCTGGGTTTTCTCAATGTCACCAGTTACTGCCGGTAAGACAAAGCCTCGTTAAGCTTTTTACCTCTTCTATATCCATGGTCCAAGCGCCAATCGTGATAGAGCATGTAACCACTCTGAGGAGTCCTCACAGTTGGGGACAAAGTGGGGGTGGGGAGGAGCACAGCCTGCCTTCTGCCAAAACCAGCCCTGAGAAAATCATTTTCCCTATAGAACAAGGGGAGAAGCTCCTGCAGGAGGCCAAGGAGAGAGAAGGAATCTAGGCAGAGAAACTCAGAAATTTCTCAAGACGTTTCTTCTGTGTTACTTGAAATCATTTTCAGTGCAGTGAAGCTCCTAGAACTTCATTCCCATGAGATTTCTGCCTCTTCCCCTTCCCATGAGTTGTCACCCAAAATAGAGCAATTAAAGGGATGTATGCGTACTAAACCTCATATACTTGTGATGTCTGATATTCTAACTAAAACCCTGTGAGCTGGGTTGGTACTTGCCCATTTTCAGAAGAGACTGAGGCTCAGAGTGGAACGACTGGCTCAAGGTAAGGCTGGAGAGGACGGGGTCCATCTGATCCAGTGCCTGAGCCCTGTGTTCTACTGCCTCCTGTGCACGGTCCAGTAACAGAACATCAGAGGGGGCACAGCACTTCTCTTGGAGCAGGGCCCCCTTCAGGGAAGGCCGGCCCTGCCAGGGTAGATGGGGCAGGCCTCTCCCATATCTCCTTCCTGAGAAGGAAAAGAGTTAAGGTCTAGTTAGATCTCTCTTCACCTTAAAACCTGCTTTGTTCTCAAGTGGGGTACGGCCTTGATGTGGAGAGGGAGCTGGGCGCCCTAGTCTAGTTCTTTCTTTGACCCTGTGGAGGAGCCACCCATTTCTTGGCCTTAGTTTTCCTCCAAGTTCTGTAACTGAGATGATTTGGGATCCTGCTCAGCTCCGTGACTGACAGTTACTTGGGAGGAGAGACGGCTGACTGGGGCGGGGTGCGGGGAGGTCTCCAGGGTGAGGGCCAGGGCAGAGCCTCTGAGTCGGCTTTACGGGTGTCTGGGTCCAGTGGCCATGACCTCCCCGCCCCTCTTTCCCTCTGCAGTTTAGCTCATGAGCTGCGAGTGAGCTGCATGCAGAGGAAAAAGGTCCAGATTCAGAGCTCGGATCCCTCCGCTTTGGCAAGCGACCGATTTAACCTCATACTGGTGAGTGGGAGGGAGCTCCCTGTGGGTGCCAGGGGTACAGCTTTTATCCCCTGACCCTGCGTGGCTTAACCTTGGCTTTCATGAGGCCTAGTTGCGAGACGGCCTGTGCCACGGGAGAGCAGGGGCCGTCCCCCTGGCGTCACTGTTCTAACGTGTGCCCGCTGGCAGGTGCTGAGCCGGGAGGGCCAGCCGTGCTGACCAGGCTCGCCCTGACTCCAGCTCTGTCATTCGGTCTGACGGCCGGGGCCCAGCACACATCTAGAACGATCACAGAGTAGTTTTCCCTTGGGTGTGTTGGGTACAGACGGAAAGGTATGCAGTGGGCCAGGGACTTCTAATCCTTCCTGTATTGGGGCGTCATCCGGCCACACCTGAAGCTCCAGCATCCTTCAGTAGCAGCCGTGCGCCGCTCCCTTGCTCGCTGACTCCTACCTGGGTGGCACCGCTGGGTCTGCGCGTCCGACACACCTTTATCACGTCATTTACACGGAGCAGAGTCTTCTCTGCGTTAGGTTAGACTGGGGCTAATCTAGCCAAGGCTAAATAAAGCCAGAGCCAACTGCTTGAATCCAGCGTTCAGAGAAATGTTGGCAGAGGACCCCGGGGTCCCCGGACTTAGACTAAAAGCTTGAGGCTACAGGAGATCATGGCCTATCGGCAAGCCCTGTCCTTCCTGGAGGCCGGGGGAAGGCTGAGGAGAATGAAAGAAGGATGGAAAAATGGAGAGCCTCAGCCTGCTGGACAGGACTGGAATCTGAAGCCACAGAGCTGACCCTTGAGGTCTTATTCCAGAAGACGTCAACAGGAGAATACATCCGGGGTATTCTAGGACTCCCATTCTCTCCTGTGCCTTTACTCCCCCAAGGGCCTGGGGGTACGATTTGACCTGAATCAGTAGAATACTTGCTTGCCGTACATACTCGGGAGCCGCTTCCCTGGGTCTCCTCGGTAAAACTGGGTGGGTATGCACATGCTGCTTAGTATAGCCCCAGTCCCCAGTCCTCATGCTCCGTTTCACAACGACCTCCCACGGACATGGAGATCTCCCCAGTCACCCGGAGTTAGAGATGGTTGGCTAGCTGTGTGGACTAGAATTTTGGGAAGGGTGCTTTGCCACCCAGAGATCAGTTCTTCCATTCTGATTCTAGTCACTGTAATGATTCTTCAGGAAGTGTGGTGTCTGAGTAAACTTGCAAAGTGAATACATTTTCACTAGCATCCAAACCCATGTTATGTGTGTATATTATATTTATAAATATATATAAAACACATAACAAAACACATATATATATAAACACATATAAGGTTTTTGTTTTGAGGTAATTATTAACCACATTTTTTTTTATTGTAGTTATTTATTTGGCAGAGAGAGACACAGCGAGGGAGGGAGCACAAGCAGGGGGAGTGGAAGAGGGAGAAGCAGGCTTCCCGCTGAGCAGGGAGCCTGATGCGGGGCTCAGACCCAGGACTCTGGGATCATGTATGACCTGAGGTGAAGGCAGACGCTTAACAACCGAGCCACCAGGCACCCCAACCACATTTTTTTTTTAAGATTTTATTTTATTTATTTGACAAAGATCACAAGTAGGCAGAGGTGGGGGGAGAGCAGGCTCCCTGCTGAGCAGAGAGCTCGATGTGGGGCTTGATCCCAGGACCCTGAGATCATGACCCGAGCCGAAGGCAGAGGCTTTAACTACTAAGCCACCCAGGCGCCCCATCCAGCCACATTTTTTAAATGGGAAAAAAATTTACATCCCAATGTAGTGTTTTTTATTGTAATTTTTTTTTTCAGTGCAGTAGGCTTTTTTCTTTCTTTCTTTTTTTTTTTCTTTTACTGGGTGGGGAGAAAAGTGCCTGTGTAATAGGAATCCAGTTTTGTATTCCCCTTTCACCCCCTTCACAGGGGTATAACTAGCATTTTCCACATTGTGTGTGGCCTTTGCGATGGCTGCATGTCACCATGTGGCCCATCTAAACAGCTTACCTGGGTGGACATTGGGACTCTTCCAAACGCAGTTCTGAGTGGAGCCGCTGTACAGACCTCAGACTCCCTGACTCCGCCCCCTCACTGCCCTTATCTGTGTTCCTGACTGTGAGACCACATAGCTGTCCGCCTTGCCCGGTGACGGCTGGGCTGAGTAGGGACAAGGTGGGTTACCCCCATGCTTCACACTCCCTCGTGGGTGGGAGCACTCACCAGGTGAAAATGCACAGAGCATGGGATCCTAGAAAGAGGGGCAGATAGATCGCCTTGGGCAGCTCGCCTGGGCTCAGCCAGGGAGGTGACCTATAGTCTCTTTTCCCCTCCAGGCAGATACCAACAGTGACCGGCTCTTCACAGTGAATGATGTCAAAGTCGGAGGCTCCAAGTATGGCATCATCAGCCTGCGAGGTCTAAAGACCCCCTCGCTCAAGGTGCATATGCACGAAAACCTGTACTTCACCAACCGGAAGGTACGTGGCCTGTCCCATCAATTAGCCTTGCAGCTCCATTTGCACTTTGGATCTAAGGGCCCTGCTTTAGTCGGCCCAATTCAGAGAAGAGGAGAGAACTTTATGAAGAAGGTGGGGCTTGTGTACCTATTTTCCCAAGGGAAAAGGGAGTCCTCGATCTTGAGAACCCATAGGGGAAGAAAGGGGCCTCAGGAGTTTCTTTTCTTGGAAGAGAAGTAACTGTCAGTACTTGGGAGAAGGTGTGAAACTTCTTTAGGCTTGGAAAGGCTTCTTTAACTGGTGGTACAGACCTTCCCTCTGGGAGGATCGCAGTAACCTAAAGGAGCCCTTGCCCAGCACGGAGTTCCTGCGCTGCGGGCGGAGGGGGCCTGAGTGGACAGTCCTGGGTGCATCCGTCACTCAGCCAGCCTGTGGCCTACACAGAGGTTACAGAAATAAAAAGGGATTACATAAATACAATACAGCATAGCTTGCCGTTGAGGGAGCAACCTTTAAATTCCACTGGGGTGATGAGTGCATGTGTAAGAAGCGATGACATTCTGTCCGTTTGGGACCTGAGCCGCAACATGGACACAGGTCAAACCTGGTCTCTGGGGGAAGGGAAGATGCAGTTCACCTCTCAGTTAGGTTGGTCCCCTCCTATCCCAGGGACTCCGTCCCCAGACCACAGGGTATGCCACCGGTCTCACTGCGAGGTCCATGCTGATGACAGAGGACCAAAGTCTGGGGGTAACTTCCTCCCTGTTGCCCTCAAGGCCCTACATGGTGGAGCAGGGGACTTGCCTGTCCTGGTGACTGTTCCAGCCCCCTTAAAAGAAGTGAGACCTGAAGAAAGCAGTCCCGGGTCGGTATCCGCAGTAGCTACTCAGTAGGAAAGCATCTGTCTGTCTCCGCGAGTTGGCAGTCAGGCCAGCCTTGCCGTGTGCTTCCTCCCCAGGTGAACTCTGTGTGCTGGGCCTCGCTGAATCACCTGGATTCCCACATCCTGTATCTTTTGGCAGACGAAGAGGCTTGGTGGGCAGGCCATGCCGCGGTGTAGAGCCGGGCGTCTGTGGGGTGTGTGAGGTGGCGTCATCGTGGCCAGAGGTCTACTCCGTTTTGTATGCAGATCTCACCCGTTAGGAAAGAATAGTGCAGCTCTGTAGAGAACAAGGCTTGCCGTGGAGCACAGAGAAGTAGCAGAGTTCCCAGGGTGACACCGATGTCACCGTGTGCCAGACACTGCCTTGGGCAGGAACCCCACATGCTCCTGAGGTGAAGGAGGACGAGCTCAGAGCCATAGCGGTTTGAGGGTGGGCCGGGCCTCTTGTTGGGTGAGGGGGAGGGCGGGCATCAGTAAAGGGGAAAGGGGAATCCTTCGGCATTGGACAGAAGTATGTGAGCTCAGTGCCTAGGGTCCCTACCAGAGACCACCTTCTTTCATTTTTTTTTTATTTTATGTATTTATTTATTTGGGGGGGGTCATGAGTGGGGGATGGGGAGACAGAGGCAGAAGGAGAAGCGACTCCTAGCTGAGCAGGATGCCCAATGCAGGGCTTGATCCCAGGACCCCAGGATCACAACCTGAGCTGAAGGGAGACACTTAACCGACTGAGCCCCCCAGCTGCCTCCAGAGACAGCCGCCTTTAGAGCACTCTTCGCTCTAGTCTGCCCTCTCAGGGAACAGTCAGGGCTCTTTTACTAAGAGCACAGGAGCACAGTAACAGGCTGGCTAGACCCTTCCTCTGGTGTCCCTGGGGGCTGTTGACGGTGGACAAAACAGCTGTCTGTCCTGTGCTTCTGGGAGTAGTGCGGTTTGAGCCAAAGCCATACGTTCATGAGTCTTGTCCGTTGTTCAATTTTATAACCAGTGAGTTCTTAAAACTCTGACCACTCACTGTACCTAACACGTACTTCAGGAGTTGTCACGGGGCTAACATCAGTTAACATCGGTGAATGCACTTAGCACAGTGCTTGGCACATCTTGGTCCTCCTGCTGAATCAGAACCTGTTGGGGTTAATTTGTTCCACGACATTCTATTTTTAAAATATCTGGTTATAAATTTTACGTAAGATCAACACAAAACTGTGTGTTCTGTAAATTGAAAACTTTATGTGGCTTTCATTTGGTAGGCTTCTGTGGGGGATAGGACCACCTGTGTCACTGATGCTCTTAGCAGATGACAGAAGAGACCAGGTCTTAAAGGAGAGAAAACAACCACCTCGCTCTCATTTCTGATCTTAAAGCAGGATGACGTTTTCCCAGGTTTCTCTCCTTACACTAAGGAGAGATTAAAAACCCGTATAACTGAGTTTAAAGAGCATGGTCTGTGGTAGCTTCGTTAGCCGCTTGCCCTCTGGTGGTCACTTCAAGTAATCTTTTCTTTGTACCTGCTGCCTCCACTGAAGGCCATGGAACTTTCTCCCTTTACCAAAATGGCACGTTGTTGAGCCTGGTCCTCTCCATTTCCCCCCCCCAAGAATGGGGAGCAGTTAGACTGAGACTGCCCTCTCTGGGCTCTTGGACACCTGTGGCCTCCAAAAGGACCGGATCATGAGTACCACATGAAGTTTAAGAGTAAACTTCATCCTAGTAACTAAAAGTGCATCTAGGTAGGGACTCCCTCCCCACATGCTCGCCCTCTAAAGCCAGAAGCAAAAGAGGTTTCTTCAGGAAGGCCTCAGGCTGCCCAGCTGCGGGGTTATCGTTTTCAGCTTCGGCATCTCCCTGACTAGAGATACGTAACACGGGGCCTGCCGCCCGAGGCAGCGTGATATGCACACGTCACAGTTCAGACGACAGACACATTGCCTGATTGCTTTGCAGATGCTGACAGTTCTCAGTGAAGGGTGCGTGTGTTCGTTCGACAAAGTCCATTGAGCGGATGCATCCCTGTGCGAGTGCTGGAAAGGGCAGGGGCGGGCCGCAGGCGCTCAGTCTCCGCAGTGACGTCAGCGGGGCAGTGGGATGCTAGCAGGATGGAGGGATCGGGTGGCCTTCCTGGAGGTGACTCCCGCACGCGAAGGAGCGGACGGAGCTCCCAGTGGAAGGAAGAGGCAGGAGAGAACCCGGCACCTGCGGCAGTGGTAAGGGGTCCAGTGTCCGTGAGGTCTCTGGCAAGGTGGGGCCCCTGGTGCTAGGATGTTCTGGAGGACGGTGGCCCTGGAGGCATATCCTAGGAGAGGCTGGCAAGGGTGAGACCTCAGATGGGGGGGGGCGGTTGCTGCAAGACTGCGGGCAGGGGAGAGGGTGTGGTGGGTGAGCAGGGGTGGAGGAGAAGCACAAGTGGAAGAGGCTCAGGATCTAGGCCAGGCCATGGAGGTGACAGAAGGTCTGAGGGCAGCCTCCCAGAGGGTGGTCTGGAGGTCACCACTGAGCGTGTCGTTGGAAACAGTGCCGCATGGCCACAGGCAAGACTGGAAAGTGTCGCTCGGTGTGAAAAACGGAGTCCACTGGAGACCTTGGGGAGACTTGCCTGGGAGATGACTGGGTTTCAGTGGGCTGAAGAGTGAGAAGAAGGGAAGGGAGTGGGAGAAACAGACTCCTCTGAGAGAAGTTTGGCTGTGAAGGGAGCGGAAACGGATCAGTGGGAAGGCCGCTCCGGAGACATGCAGATAAGGCACAGACAGAGGTGGTTCGGAGAAAGGAAACCCAAGTGACTGTGGTCTGATGCGGCAGCACACCCAGCTGCAGGCGGGAGACTGAAGCTAAAATGGGGACATGTCGGTTCATACGCGTTCAGGTGAGCACAGTTCAGGCTGTTTCTGGACTGCACGGCATGACCAACACCCATGGGCCGTTACGTCCATTTGTGACGGCATTTTTTTTAATGAAGTAGACTAGAAAATAACGAGTCTCCTATTTAGTAAGAGCAAGTGTTTCATGAAACTTTTGTTTTAGTTCTTTGTGTGTATGTAGTGCGTGGTAGCAAAATTAAACTCGTACCGTGGGTTTAAGAAAACACTGCCTCAGGGGCGCCTGGGTGGCTCAGCCGTTAAATGTCTGCCTTCAGCTCAGGTCACGATACCAGGGTCCTGGGATCGAGCCCCAAGTCAGGCTCCTTGCTCTCCAGGAAGCCTGCTTCTCCCTCTCCCACTCCCCCTGCTATGTTCCTTCTCTCACTGGTCTCATGTCAAAGAAACAACATCTAAAAAAAAAAAAAAAAAAAAATCTGCCTTAGAGCAGCCTCCCACACATGGAGTATAAGACAGGAGAACGGAAGGGGATGCTCCTTCCAGCAGCAGAGCAAAAAAACCCTGAAACAACCTAAGTGCCCATCAGCAGGAGACGAGACCGAGGAGTTGTACATTCATACAAAGGCATGCCCCACCGTGAACATGAAGAGATTGGAGCTGCAAAATCAAGCCAGATCAGTGTAGAAGAGAGTGGATGTGCAACAGTGGTAGGAGACGCTCTGTGGAGAGAACAGAGCACAGCCCAGAACTCTGGCCAGTTTTAGAGTGTGCTTTTGGGTGGGGGAAGGGAAGACTTGGACTGGGGAGAGGTCAGAGAGGCCTTCATCTGTGTTCGTGACGTTTTTTTTCCTTTTAGAAAATCTGGAACTAAATATGGAATATGTAAATGTGTTAAATGTGGCTCGTGGTGGTAGTTTCTGGAAGGGTACTACCGCCCATTCTCTTCCCGGAGGAGACCCTTGTACTTGACTGTCCTTAACAGCTTCTCCAGGCTCTGCCTCATGGGCATCGCAGAGACTCCGGGCTGTGCCACCCTGCTCCCAGCGTCCCTGTTCGTCAGTAGTCACCCAGGTACCAGGTCCTTTCCCTTCGGAGGAGGAGGCGCTCCGAGGGAGGTCTCAGTGTTTGCCTCCAGGAGCTGCAGCCCACGACAGTGTAAACTCCGTGACAGGAGGGGTGGGAGCCTGCGCAAGCCCGTGTCGGCCTGCAGAAGCACTTGAGGGAGAGTTCCCGAAACCTGACCCAGGACTGGTACTAGAAGTGATGTATGTCCTCACATACTCCTCCTTTGGGGTCATTCCAGCAGCCAGAACAGTTAGGAGTACAAGAGATCAAAATATTTCTTTGGGCCACCTATACAGATCCCGCAGCCTGGCGCCTGCTGTGGCTGTGCTTCCTGTCCATGCGCCTGAAGCAGTCGGGCTTCTTGCTGGTAGCGTGTTCGGGGCATTAAGTTCTCAGTCTTTCAGAGACTTAGGATCCATCAGACAAGGGTCAAGCCTCTGGCATGAACCCCGGCTCTGCCCCTTACCAGCGTGAACAGGTTGCTTACCTTCTGTGAAGAGAACCCCCGCCCCTTCGGGTTACGGGGGGGGGCCCACTCAGCCTGGTGCCTGACTTGTCCTCGTGCAGCAGGCCCATGTGGCGGGAGTGTGTGTTACCACCATTTCCACAGATGAGGAAGCTGAGGCAAAGAGAGGTGCAGAACCTGCCTTACAAACTGACCAGGGTAGTGGCTCCCTCTCGGGAAGAGTGGGGAGGTCATAATTGGGAGGGTATCGGGCTACTGCAGTGTTTTGCTTCTTAACCTGAGTGGTGGGCACGTGGCTACATCCCCTTTGTGATCACTCGTGGCACTCTCTTTGGGGTGTGTGCCCTTTATGTATTATGAATTAAAAGGCTTATTTAAAAAATGTTTTGGGGACACCTGGGTGGCTCAGTCGGTTAAGCTGCTGCCTTTGGCTCAGGTCATGATCCCAGGGTTTTGGGATCAAGTCCCACATTGGGCTCCTTGCTCACTGAGGAGCCTGCTTCTCTCTCTGCCTCTGCCTGCCGCTCTGCCTGCTTGTGCGCACGCTCTCTCCGTCTCTGACAAATAAAATCTTTCAAAAAATAAAAAACGTTTTGCTTGGGATCACACATCAGATAGTGTGATGGGGGATTGAAACCCTCTTACGAAGAACCACACCATCTCCCTGACGGCAGTTAGTAGATCTGACACTCCTCCTGGGAAAGCAGGAAAGAGTCACGTGCTTGTTCCCAGAATAACCCCTTTTGAGCCAGGTACCCCAGCTGAGTGTCTCTTTTTTGTCACCATAAAGGCCAAAATGGGGCCAACGTATAGACAGATCTCTGAGCAGCCGTTCCTGGAGGTTCCCCAGATCAGGTGGTCACTGACCAGGCAGCATGGAGGGAAGCCCCCACCCCCGAGAGCAGCCACCTTTCACCATCACTGTTGCCATCCGCAGGAGACCGGCCCGGCATGCTCTGCAGTTTCCGGATCCCCGGGGCCTGGTCCTGTGCGTGGTCTCTCAACATTCAGGCAAATAACTGCTTCAGCACAGGTGAGCCGAGGCTGCCCCCGCATGTCCCCAGAGGAAACTTTCACAGGCTCCAAATCCCCTGTCCAGACTGTGAGTGATGCTTGTCCCTCTGCCCCTTCTGTCTCTCAGGCTTGTCTCGGCGGGTCCTCGTGACCAACGTGGTGACAGGACACCGGCAGTCCTTTGGGACCAGCAGTGATGTCTTGGCCCAGCAGTTTGCTCTCATGGTTGGTTGGACTGGGGGAGGGGAGCGATGTAAAGTGTCCTGAGGGTGGAAATTTTGCTGGACTGCAAACGGATTCCTGTGTGTGGCACCTGGTCATCTCTCTTTTTCAGGGGAAAAAAGGAGGGCATCAGAAAGGTTTAGCGGGTTACTTGGTGATTTTGTCTGCACTGGATGAAAGCTGGCTGATTGAGAAAGGCCTGGCTAACCTGACTTTCAGCAACTTCCTATTTAAATAAGCCGTTAGCAGTTCTGGAGTACTTGGATTAGCCAGCAGGACAAGTAATTTTTTTTTTTAATGTATAAATTAAGTCCTAATTCATGATTCTTACTAGGTCCATACACAGTTTTCAAATTACGTATTTGAGAAAGTTAAAAAATCATACTGCTAGATAATACTGCATTTCAGAGACTTGCTCATTGAAAAGGCCATCTTTCCTTAAGTGTGGAGGGGAGAGCCGATCTGCTTTCGGCAGTAAGCCCAGTGTGTTTTACTCAGGGTCCTTCAGCCATCTGCCCTCCTGGACCTCTGATCTCTCCTACTCCATACTCCTCCCTCTCGTTTCTCACCAAAGATCTTGTTGGAGATAAGGCACCATCACTTGGGCTTCACAGAATGAGGCCTAAGGGGCCAATGCAGCCAGTGGGGGTGACACTGGAAGACCCCTGGGGTCCCGTTCTTTTATCCTTTCCTAAGAAACCCTTCCAGCTACACTGAGGCTCAAGTCCTGACCATGCCATCACCCCCACCGCTAACCCAGGGACTGGGAGAGGGGAGGCGAGGCAGGAGTTGTGTTCTGGAGGGAACACCCTTCCCAGCCTTGGAGGAGGTGGTACCAACAACCATTCTCTCTCTCTTTCCATAGGCTCCTTTGCTATTTAACGGCTGTCGTTCTGGGGAGATCTTTGCCATCGATCTGCGTTGTCGAAATCAGGGCAAGGGCTGGAAGGCCACCCGCCTTTTCCATGACTCAGCAGTGACCTCTGTGCAGATCCTCCAAGAAGAGCAAAATCTGATGGCATCTGACATGGCGGGAACGGTAGGGGTAGCACTGATGACTCAGGCCACTGGCGCCACTGGCCTAGAACTCTGGCAGGTGATGGGCTCTTCAGAAAAGACCCTCGTGTTGGGGCACCTGGCTTGCTTATTCAGATGAGCGTGTGACTCTTGATCTCGGGATCATATGTTTGAGCCCTATGTTAGGTGTAGAGATTACTTTAAATTCTTCTAAGAGAGACCCTTGTGCCAGACAATAGCAGGGGAAGGGCAGCAGGAGACCAGGCAAGTTGTTTTCTCCACCTGGGAGCCCAGCCCGGTCTAGACTGACATGAAACTGGTTTTGCTGCTTTTGAAATTTAGATTTTCCTAACCCTAAGAGGTGTTTGGAGACCACCTTGTCCTGCCTGGGTTCACTAGCGTACCTGCCGGACCCTAACGGCCCCTTGTGCTTTCCACAGATCAAGCTGTGGGACCTGAGGACCACTAAGTGTATAAGGCAGTATGAAGGTCATGTGAACGAGTACGCCTACCTGCCCCTGCACGTGCACGAGGAAGAAGGCATTGTGGTAGCAGGTACCTGGGGAAGGGGAGATCTTTCTGTCCCATCAAATAAAATGGCAGAGGGAGAAATTACTCCAGATCAGAACCTCGTACGTAGGATTTGTTGGTAGGAGACACGAGGTGGCACGTAGAGTAGGACAGTCCTACTGGTAAACCGCAGTTAAGCAGCGGTTACCAGCTGGGACAGCCCTGTGCCCTCACATTAGTGGGAGAACATCACCTCAGTAACAGGCAAGTTACGTGCAATAAAACAGAGACCTGGGTGTTCACCTGGTCAGAATTCAGTGTGACCTTCACCCAACCCTGTTTAAAAGCTTGGCCTCCCTATTCTTTGTGCTCACTTTCCAGCCAAGGATGCTGCGAAAAGAAATTAAGGTCACTGTGAAGGAACTGGTTCTTGGGGATCCGTATCTGCAGAACAGGAACAGAGGTGTTGAGCCACTAAACTCCCTTGAAAGGGGCTACAAAACTGTAGCCTCACAGATTTTGCTGTTTCTAGGGCGACAGCATATTCTGAGAGCATGAAAGTTCAGTAGTTTGACACATGAAATAGTAAGCCCTTGACATTCAGGAATATGTTCTTGGTCTTGACATGTCCTCAGATTTGCAGATGTGCCTACAGAATGTACTTGTTCTCTGTGAAATCTTTTTTTGTGCCAGAGAAGCATCTCTGAGAACTTGCTCAGGCTGTTCACTACTCTCCACCCCCCGCAGCAGTTAGCTTCCTGGTTAAGCCTAGTTTCCATCTCAGGAGAGCCGCGGTGCTCTGGGCAACAGGAAAGCGAGGAGCCCACTGCGCGGCAGACGTGGGTGGTGGCCTCGTGCAGTCCTCGGCGAGCCGGGCCGTGAGACCCTGAGGTCTGCCCTTCCTTTTCCTCTAATGAGCCCCAAGAGTGCATCTAGGCTGCTGCAGCCGGTGCACGTCCCTCACAGCTACGAGTCCCGAAGACTCACCTGGTCGTAGGAACTAAGCCATTAAACCAGAACCAGCTCTGGTGAGAGTTGTCACTAGTGTGTCGCAGGATGTACTGAAGGGAAGACATCTTCCTGGTTACTCTTTTCACAGAAAATCAGCTGCATGTCCTCTAGACCAGGGGTGCTGGGCTCCCCCCTGAGCAGCCCTTGACACAAGGGAAGCAGAGTGGCCACCCGTTAGCCAGGATGCCTGGTGACCAGCCACGGTGTCACAGCCAGCCAGTGCATCTTGTCCCTTGGAACACCTGTGACTGGTTGTGATTCTGGAACACCAGGGAGACCTGTGACTTTGATTTTCAAGAAGTACATGTTATCAGGAGAAATAATTTCCATTTGACTTTGTGTTCTGGCTCCAGTGGGTTCCCTTCGGAATCCTAAGAAGCCACGCCCACGTGTACACAAGGGCTACTGCGTGTCCTAACCTGCCACGTGTTTTCCCTCTTTCTTAGTGGGCCAGGACTGCTACACGAGAATCTGGAGCTTCCACGATGCCTGCCTGCTCAGAACCATACCCTCCCCTCACCCCACCTCCAAGGCTGACATCCCCAGTGTGGCCTTCTCTTCTCGGCTTGGGGGTTTCCGGGGAGCCCCAGGGCTGCTCATGGCCGTCCAGCAGGACCTTTACTGTTTCTCCTACTCCTAATTCCACAGGGTGCGGCCGGGAGGAATGTGGATTTGACATAGGGAGTAAGGAGCAGCCATACTTCTGCCACGACTGCTGTTTGCACTGAGGGCATTTTAAGCGGACGCTCTGTGTACACAGATCCCGTCCAGCCAGCTGCCAGGAAGCAGGTGCTGTTTTATGTGGAGACACTTCAGTAAAGTTACTTCAGTTTAAGTTGTGAGCTGAGAGAGCTCAAAAGTACTTTTCATAAAAGGTACTTATTTCCTTATTGAACTCCTCAGACTGGTCTGTGGCCCCCCCCCCCCTTTTTTTTTTTTTCTTTAAACTAGAAATACTCTAAGGGCTGAAGATTGGCAGTAACTAAATTAAAGCTGCTGCTTCCACGATAAGCCCTTTCAAGAAGCCTAACGAGGAGCCTGGTTGAGGCTATTAATGCAGTCGGTGCCTAGGTTCCAGAAAGCCATGCACGTGGACTGGAGAAACCCAGCTGGGGTTTGGGGTCATTTCTCTGAGTCTCTAGAGATAAATGATTGAAGACTGGTTTTTGAAGTCATTAAAAAGCCTTCTCAGACTCAGTCAACATCTGTAGCAGACTTCCCTTCTCTTTTTATCACCATTCATAGGCACTGGAAGGAAAGATGTATCTTTCTAGATGCTACAGGTTTTAAACAGGTCCTAGAATGCCTTTGTTGAGATGCCTTCCAGAATGTTACGTACAATAGCTCCTGTTTCTATTACGGTGACCTGAATGTCAGATTTAAGGGCCCCATCTCCCAAAGAAAATTGGCTTTGACTTTCTGTAATCGACCAGAAGCACTTTGTGAGATGTTTATACAGCGTCCAAGAGCCTGTCTTTCTACCAAACAATAAACTAGAAAGAACCATGCGTGTTGCATTGCTTCTGTTAATGATTCAGAAGATCACAATTTGGTCCTTGTCTGCTACAGCAGCAAACCAGCTGCAGTGACGTCTACTCAGATCCTGGGTGCAGGGTAACAGAGACAGACCAGTTTTAATGGCTTTGCTAGAGAGCTTCACCTCTCCAGATCCAGTGTGCCATTTCCTGCCTGCTCTCTGCACGCCCCAAGCAGCTGACCTGTACGGACAACGGTGAACTCCCCGGCGCCCCTCCTGCTGGTTCCTCCACCCAAGGCCACAGCCCCCATTGGAACAGCGCACTCTCTGTAGGTTCCAGCAGCTGCTTCTTTAGTCCCTTCAGATCTCCTAGTAACTGCATCTCACTGTTGGTAGCCCAGGAACTCTGCCAGTTAAACTACTTGAGTTACTCCCTTGAGTGGTAGTTAATAGTTTCCTGCTAGTCACGTGATGTACAGAGAACCAAATTCAAAAAAACGATGAGACCATCAGACTGGTCATCTGATAGATGAGCTACACATTCTAGCAAATATTTTTAATGCCTCACATTTTATTAAGAACTTCCCTCCCATCTTACTTGATCTTTGTAACAACCCATAAAGGTGGCCCAGCAGGAGTAATGTGAAAATTATTAGCATCGCCTTACAGGTGGGGAAGGCTGGACACAGAGACATCGACTTGTGTCAGATCACAGACCTGTTCAGCATAGAGGCCTGAGACCTCGTTCCCAGGGGCTCCTGCTCCTCTGGTCGCTATCCCAGCGAGTGCCGTAGAGAAGTCAGGAAGTGGCTTAGTGCTGCTGTTAAGTGCACAGTGCTTACAGCCCCTGGTGGTGAATCACCAGGTAAGTGCACTTTCTGGTCCTCAGTGATGCTAAGAAACTTGCTAATTAACCAGGATCCGTAGGCATTTAGTCCTTCAGATTTGGCTCCTGTTATCTCTGCAGCCCCGGCATCCTGGCCTGTACAGAAGTCTCAGGAAATACCCATATACTCAAAGAGGCAAGGGGGGCACTGTCACTGCAGGGTCTTTTGGATCAATTCTGGTGGCATGCTCCTGCTCAAGACACAAGCAGAGCTGCTGATCATGAACCTAACATCCACTCACTTTTGTCTCCACATGTTCTAGGTGATCACGATGTACAAGTTCATTACAGGATGTGCAATTTTAAATTGCCAGTCTTGACCACCTAATGCAGTTTCCCTCACGGTTCTGTATTGTTTCTATGGAGCTAAGCGCCCATGGGTGGCTTCCTCGTGCGATTCTGATCCCTCCCCAAACACTGGAGGCAAAAGGACTACTCAGGAGAATAGTGGTGAGTTCTGCTGTGATGGCCCTGTCCCCACATACCCTCTAACCTCAACACCTCTGTCCTCGCCCAAGTTCTTTGTCAGGCAGATACAGTTGTCAACCATTTTTTATTTCCCCTAGGTTTTTTAAAAAGGAGAGAGTGGTTCTTTAAAACCTCTAAGCAGCAAAATTCTTGATCTCTGGTTAGCAGTCACTTCTAACATCTGGTCTAGGTTGTAAGAAAAGTCAAACTTCGCTAAGAAGCGAAGTTTGCTTTTTAACACAGTGTCCCAAAGATGAGTACGTTACACAGCCTGGATGAAACATTTCTCACCTGCACATCTGTTAGGGCGTTTCGCCCTGTTCACAGGTGACAACAAAATGCAAATGAGCAGGCGATGGGACAGCAGCGCTGACCTATGACGAACTCCTCCCTAAGTGGCCTGATGTTTGCTGGCTTGTAGCCTTGTAAACGGCTGAGAGGACAGCAGCACTGGTTATCAATGCCCACAAGATAAACACCCGCTTCACACCATCTTGCTGTGTAACCACCTTAGAATCAGCCGGCCTGACCTACAGAGTCCTCCAGAAGTGTCCCCCGACCAAGTTAGCCCCTCTTATCTGTGAGCTCAGGATCTGTCCTGGTCAAAATTTCCCACAACCGTCTCTGGAAACACCTGCAGGCCAAATTCCATCTCTCCTTCCTTCTGTGTCTGCTAATGCGTCTGGGCCCATTCCTGTCTGCCTCTTGAGGCTACCCATCGCATGGCCACTGCCATGAGAGCAATCTTCCTGGGTCCCTGTGTTCAGTAGATTGTGCCTCAGAATAAAGTGTGTGGCCTCTTGAGATTGGATCATCTGTGCCTTGCCCCTTGTGGACCATTTCCTCCTCCTGCCTGGTCTCAGGACACAAATGTTTCGAGAGCCTTCCTCACCTGAGCCTCAAAGCAAGCCGGACTCTCCTCCTTTCCATCTGTCAAAGTCCCACTATTAAGTCTCAGAAACCTCCCGAAAGCTTAGCTTTGCCAGCATCATTGCCTTTTCATTCTTACTACCCTGTGAAGTATGTGATGGTCACTCCAATATACTGAAGAAGAAAAAAGGAAAGGGACTGGCCCAGGTCTGCTAGTAAGTGGAAAAGCCAGCAGACTCTCCTGTTCAACTCTGGGATCTGTTAGGCCTTTTGTGCTTGGCAGAATGGGACTTATTTCACTCTGAACTTTAAGGTCTTGGGTTCAGTTTGACATTAATTCTCCCTTCTGTCCTCTTAAAACTAGCCAACTCTGTGT
This sequence comes from Enhydra lutris kenyoni, assembly GCF_002288905.1. Taxonomy (NCBI): domain Eukaryota; kingdom Metazoa; phylum Chordata; class Mammalia; order Carnivora; family Mustelidae; genus Enhydra; species Enhydra lutris. Next base: position 20,808,137 of record NW_019154104.1, on the reverse strand, counting down.
TCTACAAGTGACCTCTGGACTGGTTGGCCTGTCTTTGCTCCATCTCCCGGCTTGTTCCTGCCACCCACCCACGTGCACTCTTGGCTTCACTTGAATTAAAAGCAGCTATAGCAAAAAGGACTTTCTCTGCAGAACCTGTGATATGAGCAAAGGCACCCAGATATAAACACTGCCAAGGGCCTGGGGCTGCCTGAACCCAGGTGACAGGGCATCTTGGAAATGGAAGCAAGATGTCCAGAGATGGAGGAGCCAGAGCCTTGAGAGCGATTCAGGCTGGAGTTAAGGGTAAGGTCGGGCGGCTGAACCCACAGCAGTGCATGAAGTCCCCCAGGACTGGCATTACAGACCGGTGGGCTCCATCAAAGTCCACCAGACCCAGAAAGATACACTCGTTGTCTATAAATGGCAGCTTCAAAGACGGCGTTGGTCCTATGAGCCGATCCTTAAACTGCAGCTTCTCGAGCCCCGTGTACCCCCACACCACCTGTGCTTCAGTGCTCCTAAATCTGAGTTTCCCAGATATAAAAAAAGGAAAAAGTTGCACTGGGTGTAATTTAACAGGCGGCCATATGGGTTCAGTCTTCTCCCCCTGGTTGATGGCAGTTCTGAAACTGAAAATGCAAACATGGTGGAAAACATTACCGTTTCTTAACCACCAGAAGCTGAGCTCCAGTGGTACAGGGGAGATCCGCTCGCTTCATCTGTAAGCCAGTCTGTCTGTGACGTTTTAGTGAAAGGGAAGTAGTACTCTGCCAGGAGGAGCAGGTATAAAAGCTACGCCCTCCTGATGTAACAGAGCAGGTACCTTTTAGGATAAGGTCAGTGCCATATCTGGAAATGCAGAATCCACAACCCACAGAAATTTGCAAGAAGTGCCACCTTGCACTGTCCGGGCAGGGGACAGCGTGGCTTTCAGGCTCACCTGGAGTCAAACCCCAGCTTCAAGTCTCACTGGCCAGGCAGCCCTGGGCTTCCAGAACTTCTCTGAGCCAGTGTCTTCAGCTGTAAAACATGGACACCACTCCCTCCCTTCCAGTGTGGCTGTGAGAATACCAAACATATTCAGTCCCAGCACTGTACCTGGCACCCATGTGTTGGAAGTCAATCCAGCAGAGTGAAACCCAACGGATACGTGAGGGTCCCCCTGGGTCCCACCACTCAGGAGACTGCTTGGTTCTCAGCCAGCTGAAGCCTTCCATCCTAGCCCCCCAAGCACTTCACCAGTGACCTCCTCCACCTCGGAGCAAGTCTTGCAAACTGCAATTTTTTTTTTTTTTTTTTTTTTTTAAGTAATCTCTATGCCCAACATGGGGCTCAAACTCATGGCCCTGAGATCAAGAGTTGCACACTCTTCTGACTGAGCCAGCCAGGCGATTTATTAAAGCCTTTACGCAGCCACCCCCTTAATCGGGGAGGGAATTAATCTGCACTATTAGATGTCAGAATAGAGGGCTCTCCGGGTGGGGGCCTGTGGGGCGGGCAGTTTCTGGGGTTGCAATCATATTCTGTTTCTTCATCTGGGCACTGGTTGATTATAGTTCAATTTCAGAAGATTCATCAAATGGAAATGTGTATTATCATTGTTCAATAGCTTAAGCCATTGTTCTCATCCTCAGTTTAGCTGGTTTTTAGCCCTTTAGTTGAGGCTGGGATTGGATGTGTAGGGCAAGAAAAGCGAACATTTTGTTACTTCCACCCTGGGTCGGTTCTCTTCCTTTACTCTCTTCTTGGTCAGCGTAGTGTCAAGGAAGGGCGTGCAGGCTATTCCGCATCATTCCTACATGGCCCAGCCGACTCATGCTCAGGGGTGCCGCCACACGACAATGGGACAGACGGCCAGGTCTGACACAGGCCACCACCACGCATGCACCCCTCTGCTCCACTCACCCGAAGAGCAGTTGATAAAGATGAAAGGGATGGGAGCGGGACAGGAAAAGTCAGGGGGGAAAACAGAGCAAGGAGGAAGGGAAAGGAAGAAGACGAGTGTCTGTGCCCACGAGGAGGAGGAGACCATGGAGGACAGTCAAATAGAGAAGGGGTTCAAACAGAAGGCAGAGCAAGGGAATGAAGAGGGAACCAACAGATAAAAAGAGAACAGTTTTTCCAATGGTTCCTCTAGGTCAGTAGCAACACTTAACTCTTCTGTGAGGACTTCCCATGGACTGAGGCAACACAGCTACCCCAGTAACACCGAGCACACAAGTCACCAGGCAGCGGCCGTCTGACACAAGGCAGCCCTACTCAGGGCCAGGCTGACATGGCTCCCCGGCCCCACAGCCAGGGGCCACACCTGCTGGGGAAAGCTCTGATGACGAGCCCAAGGGCAGGACCACGGCATGGCCAGGTCCCACTCCACGCATGGAGCCCTCACCACCAGAAAGTTCTGTGAGCATCTGTTAGTACCCTCTAAAGGAACAGCCTCCAAGTTCCCAGTTAGCAAACAGCTGGAGTAGGCAATCTAAGAGCTGGGGGGAAACAGCCCAACATCGTGAGATGAAAACCCCATCACAGCTGCTTTTTTCCAAGCTCCTGTTAGGCTAACAGACTGAGGTATTAGAGGTCAAATATTACCACCCCAGAAACATCCCTCTCGCTTGGCTTCTGCTCTGAAAGCCACCAGCTACTTTCCTATAGACTAGAAAGAGGCACGGTCTACTGAGGAAGTTAAAGGAAAGAGCACAGTCCGTATTCAGCAGGAAGATTCCTTTATAATGGCGAATTTGAGAATACACAGTACTGGAGTAGGGCCTGAGTCCCTGGGCCACAGGAGGCAATACGGACGCAGGTCTGCGAGGGACCAACGCATGCCAGGGCTCCCGACGCACGGACTCTCATGCCAGGACTGACTGCCACACCCCTCCCTGAAGCTCAGCCCACCCACCAGTTCTGCCAAGACCTAGGTCGCATTTAATTCTTCGTGTTTGGCCACTGAAGATAAAATCCGCCCCGATGACAGGATCAGCACAACAGTCTCTTTCCAGTCACGAGAGATGGAAGTCCCGGCTCTTGGTGAGAAACCAAAGTTCACTTGACTTCTCTTGCAAGAACCAGAGAGAATTTTTTCTTAATGATCCGTTGAAGTATTTATATGCATTTGAAACAACTAACAGTCCATTCGGTGCGCTGTTTCCCTGGAAGATTCTCATATTGCCCCTCCGACGGCCAGAGGGGGCGTATATCAGGGAACAAAGAATTAAGACACTTCAAAATAAGCAATAAAAATCCTAGTGCAACACTCAGAAGCAGATGGTGGGCTCGCAAGGGCAGAGAGGAAGGAAGCAGGTGCTCTACTTGGGGGCAGGGGGCGGCCTCCGGGAAAGCCAAGCGGACACAGAAGCATCAACAAATAGGAAACCCAGCTGGGGAAGGCCGGTTTCCTCCTGCGCGCTCCCCAGTACTCAGGGCCAAGGACCCTACCCCTCACCCTCAACCCACTCTGGTGACCTGCACACTAAGTTGGGTAGTCTCTGATACCGGTCTAGGCCTAGGATAGGGACCCTGCCCCAGGGGGTCCCCGGAGGTTCCTTTCCGGCCCTTCCAAGCAAGAGGTACCTGGGAAAAGGCAAGGAAAGGAGAGGCTTCAAAGGCTCACAGAGAAGAAGCAAAAGGTGACTAGCAACACAGTGGCTCTGTGCCTGGCTCTGTTCTGTGGGGAAGACCTGCGGCCACGGCCACCTTGTCCCTGTGCTGGGGACAGACTGTGCTAAGTCGTCAGAGCCAGCAGCAGCCTGAATATGCTCCACGTTCCCTTCAGATGTATCTACATGTGTATTTAGAGCTTTATTATTTCTAACTGAAATAAATGCAACGGATTCAGGTTCATTCCCCTTTGCTATAAGCTGCTCAGTTCCCCTGCCCTGAGGGGTTCACACCTCCGGCTGCCAGGCTCACCACCCCCTCCCCCCAGCTGGCCACCTGCCCCACCCCTCACGCCAGGAAGAGCAGAGGACACACACGGTGACAGGGGCCCGAGAGGACGGCCAACCTCAACGAGACTTCTGTTTCTAACCCTGAGAACCTAAGGAATTGTGAAGGACGCGGAGAGGGAGCTGGGGTTAAAGGTCACCGGGCTTTTTATTGCAGTTAAAGCAGACTCGGACAGGATGGTCCCAGCCTCGAGAAGGGACAGCCCGGCGGTCATGGGAGCACTCGTCACAGAAGCCCTGTCCGCAGGCCCGGCAGTGGTGCTTGGAAAGCTTGATGCTGAACTCCTTCCGGCAGCTGTGGCAGTGCAGGATCTCATGGTCGGGCACCCAGTACGCTGGCCTGGCTGCGTCCTTCACCAGCCCTGTGGTGGAGACAACACCCAATGGGCGCGCCGCGGGGAGCCGTGCGTCCCGAGCCCCCAACCACCACTCCTCGGGCCAAGAAGGCGCCCTCAGACTCTTCACGGGCTCGCGGTCCTACTGCACACACGACTGCCTAAAGGGCTGGTTGGTTTGTGAAGATTCGAGAGCACGTGCGGGGGAGGGAGGCAAAGGGAGAGGGAGAAAGTCTTAAGGAGACGGCACCACCCAGGCACCCCTCACCTACAGAGCGTTCTAAAACATGCATACACCTGGCCTGCACCCCACGCCATGCAGGTCAGGAGATCTGGAGCCGGGGCCTACGCGCTGAGATCTGCGTGTCTATCAAGTTCACAGGCGATCCCAGAGCACAGCTGCATAAACACCACTGGAGTTGGGCCACCTGGCCCGCTCAGTTGGTGAAGCAGCTGCCTGCGGCTCAGGTCCAGATCCCAAGGGCCTGGGCTCCCAGATCCACAGAGGATATGCTGCTCCCTCTCCCTCTGCCACTCCCCCTGCTTTTGCTCACACTCTCTCTCTCAAATAAACAAAATCTTAAAAAAAAAAAAAAAACACTAGAATAATGATAAAGCAGCCCAGACTCTGGTAGTCAGGACATCTCTTCACGCAAATCACGGTTCCACTGAGCACATGCTGATTAGCGGCTACAGGATCGAGAGAGGTTACCTAACTTCTCTGGGCCTTGGCTTCCTCCTCTTCAACAGCTCACGTTCAAGAGCACTTACAGGGATTACAAGAAATAGCGTGACAAGTCTAACACACTGACCTGGGACCCAACAGGAGCGAGTGTGGAGCAGGTGAGCCCTTGGTGAGCCCAGGAATCAGGCACCCCTGAGAGCAGATGCAACCTGCGCTTCAAGCCTGGGCAAATCTATTCCTGCACCCTTGAGTCCAAAGTTCATCATCTGCTCACCCTTAAGCCACAAGGATGGTAAATCGGATCCAAGTGATTTTCACCACCAGCCACCCGGGAGCCTCTGGTTGCTCCCCTGTAATGGGCAGAAACACCCCAGGCCCAGCCAACAGTGCCCAAGCCTTCCACAGACTGGTGGGTTTCCCCTCCCCTCCCTCGGGCCCTCCTAGTTACAAGCACCCTTCACATCTAGAGGTGAATAAGGATCAGTGAGTAGCAGCGCGGCTGGTGTGGTAGATTAAAGACAGCCACAAATTCTCTGACACTCCTGTCCCCTCCTTCAAATGCAGGCAGGCTTTGTGTCTCCAGGAGTCTATAGCATGAGTACCATGTCCAGGCCCAGATCTTCAAGACACTGGTGGCTTCTATTTCCTGTCTCCTGGGATATTAGCTTTTAAGAGTCCTGAGCCCCATGTACCAAATCCAACGACCCCTGGAGAAACCATGTAGAGAGGCCTGGAGAACACACGGAGGGGTGCCCAGCATGTAAGCGAGGTTGGCTTGGCTCCTCGAGACAGGTCAGGCTGCCATACTGGAGTATCAGGTGGTTAACTCCAGCAATGGCCCCTAGACCGGAATAATTACCCTTCCTGACTCAAAGTTGTAAGACATGATAAAATGGCGCTATTTCAAGCCTTTACATTTTCAGGAAGCTCCTTATGCAGCAATGGATAGTGTAACAGATGGCCTCCAGGATTAAACATGAAACCGCTAAGGTTTCCAGCAAAAGCAAGCAAATATAAATTTCTGGTCAGCAAGGCTCTGACACAAGGACAGCCCAGGGTACTCTGAAACCGCTCATCCCACATACGCTACACCCACCTAGCGGTATGTCAATGGCTGTCACCACGGCTCCCAAAGTGCTCTGCACGGCCTCGCCCACCTTCCGAGCGATCAGCGTCCCACCTTCATCATCAGCCTGTGCCTCAGTCACATCTGTAGACAGTGAGAAAGGAAAAGCCGTCACCTCTTAGTCATTTCCCAAATGGAAAACTGAGGGGCTGACAGCAGAGTGCTTCTGGATTCTTCTCCCAGGATAACCCGGTGCTTGCTGCCCTGCAATGACGGCAAGGGTCTGGGCTGGGAGTCAGGTCAGACCCTGACACCGAGTAAGCTCTGTCAGTCCTTGACCTCAACCCACTGGAGCCGTTTTATAACCTTCCTTTCAGGGAAAGCCAGAAAGGTTCTAGGAGCGTGACCAAGGACCTTCTCCAGAAAAAAGACCCAGTCTAAGCCATGTCTGCTAACACAGGACAGGGTAAACCCCTCCCCACGACTCGCACCCCTAGGACTCTGTTAACAAAGAGCTTAGAGAACACCAAGGACCAAGGGAGCAGTTGCCCTCATTAGAGTGACTGGGTGAGGAACAGGGTGAGGCATGTGGGAGTCCACTTCCCAGGACCCCGGGCCAAGGAGAGAGGGCGCCCTCCACCCCTGCAGGCTCCTGGGCCCCACGTTACCTAACTGAACATTCCTGGCTTCGTAGCAGTTGTCACACACCCGCACGGGCGCAGGGCCCCAGCCCCGCTCGGGCACTGGCCGGGTCTTGGACGAGCAGCTGTCACAGAAGCCCTCCCCACAGGCCCGGCAGTGATGCTTGGTGTCGTTATCTTTAAAGGATGTAGCGCATTTGTTGCAGCTCTGTTCCAAGCCCAAAACAAACAAAGGCAGACGTTATCGTTTCTATGGACTGAGAAAGCCAGCAAGACCCAGGGGAGGATTCCCCCCTGCCCCCATCAATGCTACTGAGAACGGCAGGACCCCAACAGCAGTCATGGAGAGAACCTGAGGCCTCCCCTCATGAAGAGTGCACCCATGAAGCCCAGCTGTGACCCATTTCTTCCAAGAAGTCTCCGGAAAGCCCCCTCAAGTCTATCTGGCTGAGTCACAGCATTCTCAGAAAAGACTACGCCAAGTCTAGCCAGAACACCAATGAGAATTCACTTTTTTCCTCGGGTTCTCGAAAGAGCCTTTGGGAAGTTGGTGAGGTGCAAGCTTCCTGTCACAAAGCATGTGGGCCCAAGCTGGGGGCCCCCTTGCTGTGGCTACTGCAGAGACTCATGAACCAAGACACATGCCCTCTAAATGCCCTGTTTCCTCCAGATTCTGTGAATCTACAACCTCAGACATCTGACCAATAAAGAACTAGGCCTCGGAGGCAAAGGAACTAGAACCCACCAAAAAGAGATTAACCAAAAAGTAACACAGAGAAATCAATGGGCAAGAGAACACTGGCTGCCTCTCGTGCCCCGCCCTTTCTAGCGTGCTGGGAGCTAACCTGACTGAAAGAGAACTCCCGGGCCTCCCTCACAGAGCAAGCTTAGGACACGGCAAAATGGCACCAGCAGAATAGGCCATGCCAGGGAGGCAGCGGCATCCTGCCACACCGTACCAGGATCTGGGAGTTGGGCCTCCAGTACGCTGGGGCAATCTGGTCTGTGAGCCAGGAAGTCACGGCTTTGGTGGGCCCAAGGCTAAGCTCAGACACCGACTGGGCCATGAAGTTCATCCCATCCAACAGGCGCTGGGCTGCATTGTTGTTGTCCTTCAGAAATCCATCAGTCTGAAAGGAGAATGCAGGCTCCCATCATGCTCTGAGCGAAGGGAGTAAAGGTGGGGGGGTGGTCTCACTCAGGTGAGTTGTACGCTCATCAATGGCCAACTCAGAACCACAAATTCCCTGGCAGAGAAAAAGGGGTACAGACCAAGACAGAATCACATCCAACCACACATTACTGACTCACTCCCTTCGAGGCAACCATAAGACCTGGAGCACAACTGTTCAATTCAGGCCTTACCTGCCCATAAGTGAGATGTACAATCCAAGAGATACTCGAGTAAAATGGCAGCTCCTTCAGGAAGCCCCCACCCCCCCCGCAGGCTGGGTTAGGAGCCCTCCCTCTTGGGTTCCTCTAATACCTATACATTGTCAGGAATCCTGTTTCCATGTGTAAAGACAGTACCTATTTATGTATTCAACTTGCTATTAGACCAAGCTCTCTAAATATAATAACCTACCTTTTTCAATCTTGTATTTTTAAAGCATCAGGTTCAATTCTGGGCATATAGTAATCAACCAATACTTGGGTTGACATAATGACTGAGTGAACGAACAGAAGGGGAGGGGCCTGCATCCCCTAATCCCAAGGACCACAAGGAATGTGGCCTAAAAGGGGTCTAGGATATCACTGCTTTCTTGGACTACACCTATCTAACCACGGAGACAAGAGCATTCACAAGAAAGAACACAGACCCAAAATCAAATGACATAATCAGAAAAGGTGTAGAGAGAAAATTATACTAGTCAAGGCCACATTAAGTCCTGGAGACAGGATGGCCTGGCCCACTGTGCCAGCAGGGTGGGCTCCAGAATGAGTCCCGTTGGTGGGACTGGAAACTGGAGAGAAGAACAAAACAATAAGGAACTCCTCAGTTTTGGGTTTTGTTTTGTTTTTTTAAGATTTTTATTTATTTGAGAGAAATACAAAGCATGAAAGGGGAAAAACAGACTCCCCTTGGCGCTGGGAGCCCAATGGGGTACTCGATCCCAGGACTCTGGGATCATGACCTGAGCAGAAGGCAGTTGCTCAACCAATGAGCCACCCAGGTGCCCGGAACTCTTCAGTTTTATGGGAATTAGTGGCCCCAGAAAAGCTCAAGACGGTTCTGCAGGTAGGCCTGTCGGGCTGACTGCTACCTTTTAGGAGTCACCCAGCAAGGGGAACAGTGCCAAATAAGATAAGTCCCTCCAAGAAAATCACTGCTCTTTTTTCTACAAAGAGAAAAGGTTTGGGGTGTGTTGTGATTTACCAGTAAGAATGAGAGCACCACACTGTGCCTCCAAACAGATCTGTTTATCCAGTATCTTGAATTCAAAAGTCAAATTAAAAAATTGTAAGGGTTGACAGTAATCCCACTTCTTAAATATACGGCAAGAGAATTTTCTGGAACAGAGGCTTTCTCACATAAAGAATGTCACTATAGGGGTGCCTGGGTGGCTCAGTGGGTTAAGCCGCTGCCTTCGGCTCAGGTCATGGTCTCAGGGTCCTGGGATCGAGCCCCGTATCGGGCTCTCCGCTCAGCAGGGAGCCTGCTTCCTCCTCTCTCTCTGCCTGCCTCTCTGCCTGCTTGTGATCTCTGTCAAATAAATAGATAAAATCTTTAAAAAAAAAAAAAAAAAAAGAATGTCACTACAGTATTTTGATAATAAAAAACCGAAGCAATGTGGAAACTGGAAAAATCTGCATGTGGAAATGAGAATATGAAAAAATCCTATTTGCTAAGGCATTATAACAATAGGTCAACTTTTAGTTTTATTTAAAGTTGTGCTTCTATGGGGCGCCTGGGTGGCTCAGTGGGTTAAGTCTCTGCCTTCAGCTCAGGTCGTGATCTCAGGGTCCTGGGATCCAGCCCCGCATCAGGCTCTCTGCTCAGCAAGGGGCCTGCTTCCCCGTCCCCGTCTGCCTGCCTCTATGCCTCCATCTGCCTGCCTCTCTGCCTACTTGTGATTTCTCTGTTAAATAAATAATCTTTAAAAAATAAAATTTTTTTTAATTAAAAATAAATAAAGTTGTGCTTCTAGTATTTAGGCAAAAAGAAATAATTAAGGGTCTAGAACAAGAAAAGGCTCTCCAGATCCTGCCTCCCTGAACCACCAAAATATTTTAAAATTCAAGGTTAACCTTAATTCTACACAAGCTCCACTCCTCCACACACACGAATAACTGAATGATACAAGAAGAAAAATGGAGCAGCTCTTACTCCAGGCCACACGTGCACAATCTCCGTCCGGACCACTGTATCCACAGGATCCTGGTTCCCAAACCAATACTGCCGGCTACGGTAGACCACGCCGCAGTTGGGACACTCGATCACGTACCTACAAGGAAAGTAAACAGATAATGTTACCCGGCCAGGTGCCCGGCAGACCAACACACCGACAACCCTCAGCTACATCGTCACCGCTGAAACTCACCCAGACCAGGCATATTTTGCGAGACCCATCCAGGGGGAGTCAGTGGAAGCAGATGTCTTGGGCACTACGCTGACCTCCTTGCCTCTCTCATAGCAGGCCTGAAACATGGAGCACTCTGCCAGCTTCTTCTCTGTGCACCAGACCCCCTGACCCCTTTGTTACCCTGGCCAGCCCCCTCCCCACAAACCATACCAAGGTTTGCAGACCCTGAGTTCACATCAGAGGAAGGGTCATTTCCCTAAAAAAGCCAGTGCCCTAAAAGATCATGAACTGAATGTGGACCCATCCTGAGACCCGAAACAGAGCTGTAATTTACGCCCATCACCAAAAATCCATTAGATGGGGTTCCCGCAGAGCACTCCTGCTCTGGAGAAGAACGAACAGTCAGTGTACATGCCCCTGGCATACAGGCTCCACAGAACACAGGGAAAATAGGCTGGGAAATTAACAAATGAACCAAGGGGTCCCAGCAACGGAGGCATGGGAGTTCCTCTGGTTAGAGCTGGAGAGAAGTCCCAGATACACTCCATCTAAACATCAAATACTTCGGGAAGCGGGAAGAGGGTGGCCCCTAGTCTTTCCCAAAAGCAGAGCAGGGCAGCGAGCCAGCTGCCGGAGCAGAGCACTCACCTTGCAGGTATAAACGCGGTTGTCATACTGGTGGGCGTATCGACAGCGGCTCTTGGCTTCGTGAGGGACTCCTTCTTTCCCATGATTCATGCTGTTCTTACATCCAGCCCTGAGTGAAGCCCAAAAGCTGACAGTGAGGTGGCTAAAGGAGCCCCTGACACTGACACAGGGGACTGGGACCCTGAGCCGGACACGGAGCCAACACCAGACCTTGGTTATGTACTGGGCCCCAAATCCTGAGCACAGCAGGCGCCGTGTGGGGCTCAGAAATCCACATGCCTCTCTTCTATAAGACCTGGCAGCACTACAGAGACGTGGCCACTATTAACCCTTGTGTGAGGAGAAAGGAGAAGACAGGGAGGACTCTCTTCCTGGGAAAAATCACATGGTCCCACGGCAGAAATGGAGGAGCCAAAAGGCACCACCCTGACAGGAGAGAAAACCTGAATGGCGCTCAGGAAACCCCCCAATCCAAAAAAGCACAAAATGGGAAGTTTAACCAGAACCGGCTGCCAAGATATAAAACAAAACCAGCCTCCAAAATTTGGCAGTGTATTAAGAGGAGGCTTAAGCTGAACAAGAAAACCTTCCAAATAAACAGTGCGCTCTGCCATCCTGACAAGAGAGAGCAAGACTTTAGAATTTCGCTATGATAGAAGGGAAAGTTCTGGAAACCCTGGTGAGGCTGTCAGAATGGAAAAGTAATGATCCAACAAAGCCTAAGCCCCTCATGCTGGGCTGTGGGGTAAACAAAAAAGGAAGGTAAGAAGTCACACTGGCAACTAATATCCCACTTTCCTCTCCAACATAATCCTTAGCTCTCCCCAGCCCAGACCGTAGAATCTAAAAGCCAAATCCTTTTTAGAAATCCAGAGCCAAGGTGGTGGCGGTTCAGTGCCCAGCAGGTAGCCTGCATATAGGGTTCCATGCAGAAAGACCATTCACAATAAAGGCTCTAGAAGGATACATGTGGACAATGTGGGGCAGTGGTCCTGATTGGAATAAAGACAATTCAATGGGGGAAGAGGGCTGCAGGGTGGGGAAGTGTCTACAGGACCCAGAGACTGCGATCTCACCGACACACTGCATTTAAGTCTCCTGAACTCCATTAGACAAGCCACCAGATTGTGATTTAATACCGCCAACAGCTCGAATTAATCCAGCGATCCTCAAAGTGTGGTCCCAATCAGCAACATCAGCATTACCCGGGAGCATACCAGAAACGCAAACTCACAGGCCCTACGTCAGACCCACTGAACCGGAAACTGTGGGGGGCAAGGCCCAATGACGTGTTTTAACATATCCATCAGGGTTTTCTGACACGTGCTCAATGGTGAGAATCGAATTGAGCACCAGCGTCACCAGGAGGTTTGTCAAAACTACACAATCACAGCCAGGCCCACTGATGCAGAACCTGCATTTCACCAAAACCCCAAGGTGATGCACACACAGATTAGGGCTTGAGGAGCACGGCCCTAACTCAATGTCCTCAACACACGAGAATCATCTGAGGACTCTTTCAAGGACATCAACACAAGGGCCCGACCCCAGCTCTGTTAAGTGAGCATCCTTGGAACTGAGGTCCCGGCCTTGAGAGTTTTAAAGCTCCCTGGAGAGAATTCTAAAGGTGCTCTAAGAGGCTAGAGTGAAAGGAATCACCCAGGACTGCCACCTACCACAGAGCTTTGCACACTCCAGGCTGGCAAATGTTGAGTTAAGCAAGGGAATGACTACAATTCAAAGTCTTGGTAGGAGAAACGTAGAAAAACAAAGCAACCTAAGGTTTTCTGCAGTAAACACCGCCCAAGCCAGAAGCCAGCCAATTTCATATCTAAACCAGGTCGGGAACTTCAGAGAACACTTCATAGCCATGTATCCCAGAATCCCTTGCAACCTCGAAGTGTGGTCCCCCGACCACCGGGATCACCTGGGAACTTGTTGGAAATGCACCTTCTCAGACCCCAGCCCATCTGTAATTCAGAATCTGTAACTCTGCCAGACCCTAGGGGATCTGCACACACACTGAAGTCTGAATTCTCCATCTCTGCCCGAGGTGGCCAGGCCTCACTTACCCACAACTGAGGCACAAGGAGGAGCAGGTGAAGTATTCATCTGGGAAAAAGGAGCTGTGTGCCATCTGGTCATCGGGGATCTCACCGCTGAAGCGGTCACTCAGGGCCTGCCGAGGAGGGAAGGCGACACATGAAGGTGCTTGGCAGAGAGCCCCGTGCTCTGCCCCTCCCGCTACTTGCCTTTCTAAGTTCCCCTCATCGCTGGCTTCTTTCCTACAGGCTCCACCGCGGGGAGGGGTACCCCAACGCTTCTGCTCCTTACCCGTGACCTTCTTGGCCCAACCTGCACCCATCCTCGCCACAGGAAACCTCAGGAAGAACCAGCCCATTCCCCCGGATGTCAGAGGGAAGCCAGCAACGTTACTGTGCTCTCTTAATTACCTCGGAGGTTATAAACACCTCACACACTCAGTCTTTCATGCAAAACCACCACAGATAATGACTCATGCCCATTTCGTCCTTTGAAGCTGGAACCAAGAATCGGAGAGCAGAGAAGAGGCCTCGTCTTTAAGTCCAAGGGAGGCAGAGCTGAATGGTGAGCTGGGAATTCCCTGGGCTTCTATCCCAGTTCTAACCACAGGCACTCTTTGGGGGTTTACTAGGGCCACAGAACTAACTTGATGTAGAAAAAAGTCATCAGCCATAAAACAAGGAAGAATTATTGTAGTGTTTGGCAGTCTTTTATCAACAACGGTAACCTAAAAGACAGCAAACAGCCAAAATAAATGCCAAGAAGAAAGATAAAGTACTTGCAAAAGCAAACTGAAAATTTTATGTTGAAAGAAAGCTTCCACTTCTAGACCTCTGTTTTCATTCACTACTTTATACACTGAAAGTGTCCTTCAAGCTGATTTCTTCCCAGCAGGCCCTTACTCATATGCAGTGGGGAAAAGTTACATAAATTAAAGGGAAATGGCCTTTTCAGGCTTTATGTATCAACATATGCATGCAAGTTTCAGTCTCCCATTCTGAGGCAGCCACGGGCTATTCAGGGGTAAGAGAAAGTAAAGTGGCCTATAACAGAAAGACAAGATGTTACTTCCTTTAGTAAAAAGGCAAAAGAGGGGTGCCTGGGTGGCTCAGTGGGTTAAAGCCGCTGCCTTCGGCTCAGGTCATGATCTCAGGATCCTGGGATCGAGCCCCGCATCAGGCTCTCTGCTCGGCGGGGAGCCTGCTTCCTCCTCTCTCTCTCTGCCTGCCTCTCTGCCTACTTGTGATCTCTGTCGGATAAATAAATAAAATCTTTAAAAAAAAAAAAAAAAGGCAAAAGAAAATTTAAGAGGAGATCTGGAAAAAGAGCAGACTAGGGGTTTGGGGGGTTTTTTTCTTTCAAGATTTTATTTGACAGAGAGAGAGAGAGACAACGAGAGCGGGAACACAAGCAGGGGGACTAGGAGAGGGAGAAGCAGGGAGCCGGAAGCGGGGCTCGATCCCAGGACCCTGGGATCACGACTTGAGCCCAAGGCAGACACTTAACTGATTGAGCCACCCAGGTGCCCCCAGATGAGGTTTTAAACCTAGGTTCTCAGGCTCTGAAGGGAATTTCACTTGACGAGAACCTGTTAAAGTTCCTTTTCCTTTTCTCAATGAAATCTTAATAGCCCGAGGTGCAAACTCAAGTGTTGACAAAGACACGTGGTGTGAATGATGAGTGAGCTCAGGCGTAAGACAGGAGGAATGGCAAGGAGTGTGTCAAAGTGAGGGTGCGTGACACCCAGGCATGTTCCAACTCAGCTTCTGCATGGGTCACGCACGGGATCTGCCAGCCGTCGCTGGGCAGGTCGCAATCCTTGACTCAGATCAACAAAAAAGGTCTGACAAACAATACATGTAAGTCCTGTCCTCTTGGGGGTATTTTTTTTTTTTTAAGATTTTATTTATTTATTTGACAGACAGAGATCACAAGTAGGCAGAGAGGCAGGCAGAGAGAGAGGGGGAAGCAGGCTCCCTGCTGAGCAGAGAGCCCGATGCAGGGCTCGATCCCAGATCCCTGGGATCATGACCTGAGCCGAAGGCAGAGGCTTTAACCCACTGAGCCACCCAGGTGCCCCCTCTTGGGGGTATTTTGTGAGGACTAACTTAGGGAAAACACTGAGGACATACATGAATATACATAGGAATATTGATAATAAATAAGAATGAAAAGCAAGGGGCACCTGGGTGGCTCAGTGGGTTAAACTTCTGCCTTCGGCTCAGGTCATGATCTCAGGGTCCTGGGATCGAGCCCCACTTTTCCCCCTCTCTCTCCCTGCCTCTCTGCCTACTTGTGATCTCTCTCTGTTTCAAGTAAATAAATAAAATCTTAAAAAAAAAAAAAAGTGAAAAGCAGAATCACTCACTAGCCTATAGTGCCCTCCTCTGTCCTATTTTTTTTTTTTTAAGATTTATTTATTTGAGATCAAGGGCACACATGCGAGGGTGAGTGTGGAGTTGCAGAGGGAAAGGGAGAGAGACTCAAGCAGACTTGGCACAGAGGTCAATCCCTTGACCCTGATTAGCAGAACTGAGCGGAAACCAAGAGTCAGAACCTTCAATGGACTGTGCCACCCAGGTGCCCCAGTCCTATTTCTAAATGACCTATCCTTCCAGGAATTTTTTTGGTCTCACCACTTCCACGAAGCCTTCCCAACCACTCTAGACATACCACACTCGGCCTTCTCTGAACACTGACTATTCAATACCTGAAGTACGTATTGAGTGATTGGGTAAATGAGGAAGTCATGGCCCAACTGTACGGATACTACCTCCCAGACAAGATCACACATGCTGTGAAAGTAGTTTCCTACCTCTGTATCCTCCACTGCTCCTAGCAAAGGTCCTAAAAGGTTCTCAACTAGGACCCCTGGAATGAAGTGGTCTAGCACCAGCCCCCATGTGCACACCAACCCCACCCTCCCCTCCTCACCTTGGCTCTCGCCTCGGTGCCAAGCTTCGCCCCATGCCCACAGACCCTCTCCAATATCGGGCTAGCTGCACCCTGATTGACCAAATTACTGAGAACTCTTAAGGCTGTAGTTCTCAAACAGGTGGGTGCACAGCTGTCTGGGATGGGCTGGTGGGCAAAGAGAGCATTATCTTCCTAATGCATCAATTTACTGAAAGACGGGACTACGTTTGACAGATACAGATAGAGCAGACATGGTTACAGTACGAAACTGAATGGACAATTCGCATAAATAAAACGTAAGATCCCCACCAAAGTCATTTCAGCTCGTCGCTGGCGAGTCTGTACCCTCTGTGCCTCTATCTCATCTGTAACAAGAGGCTGCTCGTAGTACCTTCCTCAGTAGGCATCTTCATGGATTACAAGGCCAAGATCAATGGAACTTACATATGAAGACCACGTGGCATAAATTAAGAGCTCGGAAAACATTCACTGCCATTATTAACATCATTTTCATTGGATTTTTATGCTGGTAACTTTATTTTCTTCCTTAGATACCCTCCTACCTAATCAATGTAATACAGGGGATAGGATATTAAGAACCTCTCTCCTTTCCATCCTTTCCACAATAGCTCACTGGTCTTCATAGCTTCCTGCATTTGCTAGTGAATCTTTTTTTTTTTAGTAAGTTCTACCTTGGGGCTTGAACTCAGTGGGCGAATATTTAGCTGCAAAAAGATGCTCCCCTATCGGGAAGGCTGGGTGCCACAATCGGTTAAGCGTCCCACTCTCAGTTTTGGCTCAGGTCATAATCTCAAGATCATGAGACCAAGCCCCATGCTGGACTCCACACTCAGCAGAGTCTGCGTTAAGATTCTCTCTCTCTCTCTCCCATCTGTGCGCCAGTAGCTCACTCTCTAAAAATAAATCAATCTTGGGACACCTGGGTGGCTCAGTCAGTTAAGCACCTGCCTTCAGCTCAGGTCATGATCCCAGGGTCCTGGGATCGAACCCCACATAGGGCTACTTGCTCACCAGGGAGCCTGCTTCTCCCTCTGCCTGCTACTCCCCCTTCACACACAGGTGCACACACGCACTCTCTGATAAACAAAAAAATCTTTAAAAAATTAAAAATAAATCTTAAGGGAAAAAAAGATGCTTATGTATCTAATGGGGGAACAGAGGAAGGGAAAAAAGATCACTAAGGAACGTAGAAACTACTAAAAAGGTATAAGAGAAACCAAAAAAAAAAAGTATTTTTAGCCCCAGGGTTTTTTCTTTTAAACAGGTAACTGAAAGGCTAACCTAAGTACAAGTCGCCCTTCGGAAACCAGCCCATGTGGCAGGAGGTCACCAGGTGGGCTGAAGACAGGGCAACGGCACTCCCCAGCAAATACACAACTGCAGCCCAGGTACCTTGACGGCTCCAGGTTCTTTCTGCCCAAGCGGCCTGACTCAATTCTCTGAAAGTTCTCCAGAAAAACGGCAGCAAGGATTTCCAAGCTTGGCCTGGAACAATCTGCAGGCTGAGTCCCATGGCACATGTGCCCACAGAACCCCCGGGGTCGCCCGCCCTAGACACATAAGCTGCTGGCTTACACTGGCCAGGGCAGCCATAACCTCTTATGACATCAGCGAGAGAAGAACTCCCAGGCTAACCGGCCTCATCACTCGGACACGGGCGCCCCAGCCTCTCCCCTGCTGGGGAACATAAGCATCTCACTTCCCTCACAAGCCAATAAAGAGCTGGAGGCCAGTAATGACGCCGACCCTAACAGGCCTCAGGAGGACTGACATCAGCCAGAGCATGCGAATGTAACAGTACAACTCTTCACAAAAAGACTCTGATGTTAGTGTGTTTTAGATACAAGGGTAAAGAGAAGTTATCCTCCTTCCTTTCCAGTGCAGACACTGGAATCCACATAGTCTTTGTCTTCCAAAAATTCCAAAGCTCAGGGGCATCTGGTTGGCTCAGTCGGTAGAGCATGGACTCTTGACCTCGGGGTATGGGTTCGAGCCAATGTTAGGTGTACAGATCACTTAAAAATGCAGTGTTTAAGAAAAAAAAATCCAAACCTCACATCATTCCCAGTTTTCTTGGGCTCTCCTCCTCCTGAGGTCCCCAAGCTGTTAGAGGCAGGCAGGGACACTCCCTCCACCCCACCAGAGAGAGCTAGGGAGAGCATTTGAGGCAACTCTAGAAAAGGTTGCCTGGAGACAAGATGATCTTGAACTTTAGTTGCCCTGGCAACAGTATGGCCCTTTCTACTGAACCTGTAAGGTTTAGTCCCAGTCACCAAGGGCTAGCAGGGAATTTTCTGATTCAAAATGGAGACTCTTATGTAATCACTGATGCCACCTCTCCCCACAAAATAACGTTATAAATAGATACTTCCTGATGTGACAGAATTGGAAAGTCAGAGTTTCTACATTTAGAGATCAGAGCCTTAAAAAAGGTATTATATAAAACCTATACAAATTCAACTATAAAATGGTTCTCTCATGTACTCAGAACTGTAAAGACAACACAAATATAAATATAAATAT